>NC_037674.1:36073289-36373289 GCF_003255815.1 Theropithecus gelada | reverse complement strand
TACTTTAATGTTCATGGAAAATGTGCTTCTCTCTGTGTATGTATTATTTTTAGGATGTTATGTTTCCTTGGTGCATACACAATGAGCCTGAAATCCTTTAGGAATGTGTTTAATTTGAAAGTTTTATCCTCTGGGCCTGGTTAATTCAAATACACGGCTAGGAACATTACTGTAGGCTCTGAAAGAATGTAGGCATGGCAAATTATGTGCACAAAGGCAACTCCAACCCGTGTTGCCAACACTCATTTGGTAAAAGGTAGCGAGGAGGATTATTTTTTCCTTCCAAACTTTTTTCTTCATCTAATCATTTAATTTTTTTGCACTGATTCTTTACCTTAATAAGCTTGATTTCCACTGGAGCAGATTTCTGCCACTTTTAAACTCAGAACCATGTCTGGTGGCTCTTTTGTATTAAAATCATCAGCCCAGGGACCTTTTGCAAACTTATGTCCACAGTCCAAAAGGTGTCCTGTGTTCACCCTTGTATTCTCTTCTATCCTTGGTCACAAAGACTGTCTGAGTTGCATTTTCATCTCTAGAAACTGGAAAAAGTTCTAAGAGTGTGAGGTAATGACTCAAGGACAACAGCTCCCAGAAAAGAACAGGGTTTGCCCTGCTGCTTTGGAGGAGGCACTCCTGAATCATGTCACTGAAGCACAGCTGGGGCCCAGGACCTGGGACCACAGCCCTTGAAGGGAATGAGCCACTGTCTGGGGGCTGAAAGTTCTCTCAGGAGAGGTATTTTCACAAGGCTTTGTGATACCCAGCCTCAGGTGTGGACAGAGACACGTCTTAGGATTTGAGAAGCCTGTGGAGAAACTAAGTCATGTCCCAGTGTACAGTGCTATGCCATAAGAATAGCTGGAACTTTCCAGGGCATCCTGGAGCTTGACCCGGGCTCATCATTTTATACATGAAAGGGCTTTGGGTCACTGAGGCATGGGTTTGCATCCTGGCTGCTTGATTCACTAGAAGTGTGATCTGGGCCTAAAACTTCAGAGATCTTAAACACCAAAAACCTTGGGGCACTTTTACCTTGCTGCCAACCATGAAATACAAAAACCAAAGCAAAACAAACAAAAAGTAAGCTGGAAGATATAAAATTGCGTATTGGTCTGTTGGCTAACATCAAGTGCGGAAAGAGATCTAACAAATTTCCAGTTGGGTGTGGTGGCTCACACCTTTAATCCCAGAGCTTTGGGAGGCTGAGGCAGGCAGATTGCTTGAGCTCAAGAGTTCAAGACCAGCCTAGGCAACATTGGGAGGCTCCCATCTCTACAAAAAATACAAAAAAGTAGCTGGGGCCGGTGCAGTTGGCTCATGCCTGTAATCCCAGCACTTTGAAGGCTGAGGTGGGCAGGTCGTGTGATGTCAGGAGTTCAAGACCAGCCTGGCCAACATGGTGACACCTCGTCTCCACAAAAATTACAAAAGGTAGCTGGGCATGGTAGTGCGTGCCTGTGGTCCCAGCTACTCGGGAGGCTGAGGCAGGAGAATCACTTGAACCCAGGAGGTGGAAGTTGCAATGAACCGAGATCATGCCACTGCCCCCTCCAGCCTGGGTAACAGAGGGAGACTCCATCTCAAAAAAAAAAAAAAAATGGTAGTTTGCACCTGTAGTCCCAGCTACTTGGGAGACCGAGGTGAGAGGGTCACCTGAGCCCAGGAGGTCAAAGCCTCACTGAGCTATGACTGAGCCACTGCACTCCAGCATGGGCGCTTGGCAACACTGCAAGATTCTGTCTCAAAAGAAAGAGATCTAAGAAAGTTCTGCTGTTTCCTAGGATGAATGCTACTTGTATAATTTGTTTAAATACCAACTGATTTCTATCCCAGTGTGACTTGTTCCCCTCTTATGCTGGTGTCCTTAGGGTGGGTTTTGTGGAGAAACCCAACAGACGGGATTACTACCTCTGTCTCTTGGAGTTGTGCATATTAAATAAACAGAAGTATGCCATGACCCTTATAGAGGGTTGGACTTGTAATCAATTCCCAACACTCATTCATGCATTTTTTGTTTCCATAGACTCTTAATGGGTCCCCAGGGCAGTAACTGGACATTCCAAATTGGGGTTGATCAAAGTAAGTAGGAAAATACTATGGTTTTATATATCAGTGTATACAAATTGGATACTTCTGTTTATTCTTGAGTTAGTGGGAGTTATCTGCTGATGAAGACAGTGTGATAAGGTCTCTCATCCCATGTGAAATAATGAAAAGGAAGAAGTTGGGGTTGAGATTACAATGAATAAAGGTGCATCTCTCATAGCTAGTTCATTCATTTGTTTCAGTGTCCACTCTCATGAGAGGAAACCCAAATGTGCTTAGACAAAAATATCCAAAGCTCTTACCTGGAGCACTACAGGAACACCAGCAACAGGTTTGCTGTCTTAAAGGTTTCTAACTGATCCTGAGATTGTCCCGCCTTTCCATATCCCTGCAAAAGCTGAGTGATATAGTTTGGCTCTGTGTCCCCACCCAAATCTCATCTGGAATGATTCTCACGTGTTGTGGGAGGGACCCAGTAGGAGATAATTGGAATCATGAGGGTGGTTCCCCCATACTATTGTCATGGTAGAGAATAAGTCTCATGAGATCTGATGGGTTTATCAGGGGTTTCTGCTTTGGCATCTTCCTCATTTTTCTCTTACTGCCACTGCGTAAGAAGTGCCTTTCGCCTCCTGCCATGATTTTGAGGCGTCCAAGCCATGTGGAACTGTAAGTCCAATTAAACCTCTCTTTTTTTTCCCCCGTCTCAGGTATGTCTTTATCAAGACTGTGAAAACAGACTAATACAAGTTTTGTCAGTTCTTTTTTTTTCTTTGAGACAGAGTCTCACTCTGTTGCCCAGGCTGCAGTGCAATGGCATGATCTCAGCTCACTGCAACCTCCACCTCCCGGGTTCAAGCAATTCTCCTGCCTCAGCCTCCCAAGTAGCTGGGATTACAGGTGCCCGCCAACATGCCTGGCTAATTTTTTTTGTATTTTTAGTAGAGATGGGGTTTCACCTTGTTGACTTGGCCACCGTGCCTGGCCTGTCAGTTCTTAAACATTGGTTACCACTAGGGATACTGCTGCCTCCCTGCATCTCTTACCTAAGGAGCCAAAGACAAGATGCAAACCTGCATTTATGTTCAACATACCATTTTCTTCTACCTCCAGACAGCAAAACCACAAACCTGGTTTAGAGTAGAATTCACCAGTTAACTCTCAGTTAACCATTTTACTTAAATCTGTACAATCTTTGCCCCGATGTATCTAAGGGGTCACATTTTTACCCAGTTTTGAAATAAGAAAGCACAAAAGTACAGAAAGGAGTCTTATTTATCATGGCAGGGCTCTGAATATGACCCCATCCCAGTCTGTAGCAGATTTTGCATCAGCAGGATGTGTGTCTGTGTGTGCACCATTGAAATACTGGCATGAAAACAAAGATAGCACTCTGAACTTTGAGCTCTGTTCTTAAAAATGTTGGGAGAAAGATGGTGCCTATCAGGTCAAGCCCAGCAGCCACACTCGGAATCCAAACTTATCTTCCTGTAATACCTTAGCATGTGACACAATTGCCATGCCCCTTTCTACTCATATACATTTTTTCCCACAAATTAATGAACATGTTTGTATTAACTAATTAATAGCTGCCTAAATTTGGAGTCTTTCTGTTGCAAGCATTTTACATGCATTAGCTCACTCAGTGGTCCCAAACATGCTGTAGGGAAATTTATTTTGTTGTCATGATTTTACAGACAGGAGAACTCAGTCAACATAGTAGTGAAGCAAAATGTCCCAAATCATAGAGGCTGCAAATGGTTGACCTAGCATGTGAATACAGGCAATCTGATATAGAGCCTTCACCTTTCCCACTCTCTACAGATGCCACCCTGTAGTCCCTTGTGTAAGGACATCCTATCAATCTTTCAAGGCTCCCTTGGGTCAGCACATAGCTAACTGACCAAGGGCACTTACTCTGAGCAGAGCACCATATGAAGCCCACCCAGGTGATATACCATTCATGTGTAGAGCCCACCCTCAAAATCCCAGTGCACCAGTAAGAAGAAATGTGGTGTGTACACAAGCACTCTCCCGAAGGCTGGGACCACAGATAGGATGTTCATACATCCTGGTTTGCGTAGGACAGGATGTTTTCCTGTTGTAATTATTAATAGTGCTTCCGTGCATCTCAGACATGCCCTTCTTTGGATTGTATCATGGTCTTCCCCATAGGAGAAGTACATCAGAGGATTTTAAGGAAGAAAATTGTGCATCTGCTAGGGGGATTGCATGCAGGATCCTCTTCATGGAGACGGTTATGCTTAAGCTGTTCCTTGAGAGGCAGTGTTGTGCTGTGGCTAGGAGTGTGAGATCCAGGGTCAGGTTGCCTGTGTTTGAACTTCGATCAGCCTCAGTGTCCTTACTTGTACGATTGCTAGAATAATCCTCTTGCCTCAGATTTATTGTAAATATTAAGAACTAATACCCATAAAGCATTCGAAGCACTGCCTGGCCTATAGCAAACACTTACTGAATGTTAGCTATAATTATTTAAATAGACACAGGTTTGGAAAAGAAGGACAATTCTAAGTTTAGGCAGTGATACTGAGGGTGTATTTAGGGGTTTCTAATAATTGCTTACTCATAGTCATTCACAGAGCCTCTCCCTTTCTAGTCTCCCACTATAGAGGCTGAAACATCGCAGTCACTTTTCCAGCCTCCCTTGTAGCCATGTGACCCAGTTATGACCAATAGATTAGAGAAGGGGCATTGAGGAGGACCTCTCTGTGCAGGCCTCTCCCGTCCCCAGCGTTGGAACACAGGTGTGGACTTGGTGTTTGCCGCAGCTGCTACTGCCATCTCCCCACCTTGAGGGGAGGACCAAGAGAATTACCAACTGTGGCCTGGATCCCTGACCTTGTACAACCAGTGAAGCAAAGCACAAAGCCATCTGCCCCCAGAATTCATGTTATGTGGAAATAAATGAATGCTTAGTTGTTTAGGCCACTGTCAGTTGAGTTTCTGATACAACTGAATTCGTCATAACTGAGAGGCAGCAAGAAATAGCCTAATTTAGCACAAGAGTCTGTTACCATTTGGGAAGGAGAAAAGATAGATGAGGGGCCTAAAATGTCCTCAGGAAATTATACAGAGCCCTTGAAGGTTTCTCAGTTTGGGAATAATGTGATTTGAGTTATGCTTTAGGAAGGGAATTCCATCTTCAAGTTCAATGATGGATTAGAGCAGAGACTACAAAATCTAATTGTGCACTAAGACTGCCTGGGAAACTTTTCAAAATAAAGATGTGAGGGCCTTTTGTTGATATTCCTTGGTCAGTCTCTCTGAGGGTGAAGGTTTTGGAAGCATCTGGATTGGAGGAGGGAGGCCTTGATGGTTGTAACAATAGCCAGACATTATTATCTTCAATAAGCAATAAGAAAAGAGCCTCATTCACATTTTAGAGATGTGAATATTGGGCCTGAAAAGTATTGAGTCACTGCCCAAAGTCTATCTGTGAAGAAGCAGCAATTCCGAACTAGAATCCTGGCTCTTCTTTCCCCAGTGTGTACATGCTTTCCGTGGTAAGATGCTAGCTGCTACTGGGGCAAAGAGAGAGCTTTCATCCTGGGCTGCAGGTGGGATGGTCTGAACTTGAGTAGTAGGAGAGAGGATGGAATGTAAGTGACAGAGGTGGGAAGCTATGTGGAGGTGATACTGAGATGCTGACTTAATGTGGAGTCCTAAAGAAAGGGGAACAGACAGACATAGATGAAGCATTTCAAACTTGCAAAATTTGGACAGTGGCAGCCCTATTAGGACTCGGAAGGAAGATGCAGCATTCAGAGCTGGTTTCATTGATACTTTACAAAGGGACATTCTGTGGTGATGTGTTCGGAATTGGTGGGTTCTTGGTCTCACTGACTTCAAGAATGAAGCCGCGGACCCTCACGGTGAGTGTTACAGTTTTTAAAGATAGTGTGTCCAGAGTTTGTTCCTTCTGATGTTCAGATGTGTCCAGAGTTTCTTCCTGCGGTGGGTTCGTGGTCTCACTGACTTCAGGAGTGAAGCTGCAGACCTTCGCGGTGAGTGTTACAGCTCATGAAGGTGGCGTGGACCCCAAGAGTGAGCAGCAGCAAGATTTATTGTAAAGAGCAAAAGAACAAAGCTTCCACAGTGCAGTGTGGAAGGGGAACCAAGTGGGTTGCCACTGCTGGCTCCCGCAGCCTGCTTGTATTCCCTTATCTGACCCCACCCACATCCTGCTGATTGGTCCATTTTACAGAGAGCTGATTGGTCCATTTCGACAGGGTGCTGATTGGTATGTTTACAATCCTCTAGCTAGACCTAAAAGTTCTCCAAGTCCTCACCAGATTAACTAGACACAGAGCACTGATTGGTGTGTTTACAAACCTTGAGCTAGACACAGGGTGCTGATTGTGCTTATAAACCTTGACCTAGACACAGGGTGCTGATTGGTGTATTTACAATCCTTTAGCTAGACATGAAGGTTCTCTAAGTCCCCACGAGATTAGCTAGATACAGAGTGCTGATTGGTGCATCCACAAACCCTGAGCTAGACACAGAGTGCTGATTGGTGCATATACAATCCTCTGGCTAGACAAAAGTTCTCCAAGTCCCCAGCGGACTCAGAAGCCCAGCTGGCTTCACCTAGTGGATCCCGCACCAGGGCCGCCGGTGGAGCTGCCTGCCAGTCCCGCACCACCCGCCTGCACTCCTCAGCCTTTAGGTGGTCGAAGGGGCCAGGCGCTGCTGAGTAGGGGGTGGCGCCTGTCAGGGAGGCTCCGGCCCAGCAGGAGCGCACCGCAGGGGGCTCCCGCATGGTGGGCTTCAGGTCCTGAGCCCTGCCCCACCGGGAGGCTGCTGAGGCCCGGAGGGAATTCGAGTGCAGCCCCAGTGGGCCAGCAGTGCTGGGGAACCCAGCCCACCCTCCCCAGCTGCTGGCCCGGGTGCTAAGCCCCTCACTGCCCTGGGCTGGCAGGGCCAGCCGAGCCCAAGGCGGCTCCGAGTGCAGGGCCCTCCTAGCACGCGCCCGCCTGAGCTCTGGTGGTCCCATGAGCGTCACGCGCTGCCGTGGTTCCTGCCGGCGCTTCTCCCTCCAAACCTCCCAGCAAGCAGAGGGAGCCGGCTCCGGCCTCAGCCAGCCCAGAGAGGGGCTCGCACAGTACAGTGGCAGGCTGAAGGGCTCCTCAGGCACCGCCAGAGTGGACGCGGAGGCTGAGGAGGCACCTCGAGCAAGGGCTGTTAGCACGTTGTCACCTCTCAGTGATGTCCAGCAGACACTTGCAAATGTGAATCTGGAGCCTCTGAGAGAGGTTAGCCATTCCTTCAGTGGTTAATGCTGAAGGGTGGTGTTGAAGGATATAGAGAGAGAAGAGAGGAGGTCAGAGGACAGGAAGTTGGTGTCAGAGCAGAAATCAGAAGCTTTTTGAGAAGTGGCAAAGGCACCAGGAGCATGCTGTGCTTTGGAGGTGAATTCTGGGGGCAGGCAGGCCCCGTCAGTGACCAGCCATTGGAGAGGTGGTCAGGCTACCACCAGGAACCCCATCAGGAGGGTAGATGGTCATTAGGAGAGTGGGGCAGAGGAGAAGCAAGGTGCATGAAAGTACGGTACCCATGGAAAAGTACAGATTTAAGAGACTTGAAGTAGCTGAATGGTTTCTTCTTTTGAGGGGAGTGCTGGAAAAGGTCAGAGTGGGGCAGAACGGGTTTCCCCCACTTCACTAACTTTTCCAGCCCAGAACAACCCCACATCTTCTGAGCATCTCTAACAATTATCCTCTGAACCAAACTATTTAGCGCGAAGACAAAACCTTCCATTGTCCTCAGCGTGGGGTGCAAGCCTGGTTAAAATTGCACAGATTGTATATTAGCAGGAAATAATGTTTGCTATATACTTGATAATCAACTGACAACACCAGGAATAACTACACAAAATGGAGGAAGAACCCAGGGGAAGACTTTTTTTTTTTTTTTTCCTTTAAAGAAAGGGCATGATGAAGGACAGACATGGGGAAAATTCTGTTACTTTAAAATGTGGGAAGCAGCGCCTGAGAACAAATGGGGTTATCATGACAATGTTAGAAATTTGGGGCGAGTGATGCCAGCAATATCAATTTCAGAGGAGCTGCGTGGAGCGGTGTGTAATGTATTCCGCTGGGCATGTTCTGTGGTGCTGTGAAGCCAGTGCAATTCTTGTGCCTTGCAGCAACTGGGTCCTTTTGTATTAGAGAGCTTTGGAGATGTTAAGAGCATTTGGGGATCTTAGCAGAACTAAAAAAGATCCTTCTTTTCAGAGGGTGTATTAGATAAGATGGAAGAAAACTCAGAGGGGAATAGAGCTGGATAAGCTCTGTTTGCTTTAAGCCCTTCAGCCTGGATACATAGGTCTAGATTTTGTCTTAGGCTGTTTCAGGTATTCTCTATGGCAAGGTGCCCAGGTTAATTAGCTCAGGTACATGCACATTTAATGTGTGCATTGGCAGAGATAGATATATACATCCTCACCGTTTTTGAGGATGTGTGTCTCTGGTATGTGTCAATATATGTATATATGAGTATATCATCATATACATATATACACATATGTGTTATATGTATGATTACTCCGAGGTCAGTATATTCATATATACATCTGTACTTATCCATGAGTACCTATGCACATGTTTTATATGAGCTCAGTATAGTATATACATGCATGCTTAGTGTATACATGCATGCAGATGTATGTACACATGTAAATATTTATGAATCCAAATATATATATGCATGTGCACGTGGAGTATTTCACTGCACTACACACTACACATACACGTATGCTCCCACACGCCCTCACAATTTAGAGACCAGTGACACCTTACATTTATAAAGTACTTTCCATACATTTCTGATTGTTTCTGCATCCTTTTTTTTCTATTTTGATTCCCAAAGCAATTTTAGAATGTTAATGGGGAAAGAAAAGCCCCGTAAAACTTGCAGGAAAGAAGCCACTGAGCTGTCCAAGGACACAGAGCAAGTCACAGCTAGAGCCAAGAGAGGCCCCAGGTACTTGCCACTCTAAGCCTACTACACTTTGCTGAGGAATCAGAAGGCAAGACTCCTCAGGATTAGTGAGGAGCCTGGATTATGAACAATTACGAAGATGTTCAGTTCCTCCACTTTTCTACTATGCATAGTAAAATATAAGGGGCTGACAAAGTGTCACACAAGAGAGTTCTTTTGAAGAATCTATTGTAATAAATAGAAAAGACTGTTGAATAGTTTTCTATATGAACAATGCTTCTAAGTGCTTAAGAAGAGCTTATATCATGTAGGTTGAGCAGGCATGCTGCAATGCTTTGTATGGTATTTGTTTTGTCAACCCTTTCACTCCTTAAATAAAAGTAAACTTGCACTCACCCCTGTCAGAAGGATCAGCATGGAGAACTGGTGGAACTGGAGTTCATAAGGTTTTACGGTAACAGCGATTAGGAAGGAATGCACATGTGTTTGTCTCCAGGAAGGTTAGAAATGGAAATAAATGCAAAAATATGCTTTCTGGCACGTCATCACTTTTCATATGAAGATGGAAAGCACAAGACAGTTTTGTTTTACCTTTTTGGGGGGCTCGTGGCTGGTTTTCTTTTCTTGCTTCCTGGTTTTTGTTAGAAAGAAACTTGTTCATTTCCCACCCACTCCACACCCCCTCCCCCATGCTGAAATATCTGTCTAAGATCATCCTTTCAAGTGTTCAGACTTAGAGAAGGGAGAAGAAAAAGAAGTGTGATTTGAAATATATATGTACATCTTTTTTTTAAGCTTGCAAACTGGGATTTCTAGACTCAATTTGTGTTCTTGAGACATTGGAGTCAAGTTTATATATAGTTTTTGATGTAGGACCTAATTAGGCTCTCAGCATATCTTAATACTTTCTGCTACATCTGCATTAAAGATAACATTGCATACATTTGCATTTCATTTACATAAAAAAGTTAGCCATGCTGTATGTAACAATCACTTTCACCAAGTACCGTTGACAGCAAATATTTTGAATACGCATGTGAAAATCCATGTCCACACAAAGCCTGTCCTGGATTCTGTCGAATCTCTCACATTTGGAACTTGTTTTTGTGTAGTGTTACTTAGTCCAATGGAGCCCTGGAGGTTAAGCCAACAAATAAAAACGTAGGAATCAAAAGAGCCTGATTTATGTGATATACTCAACTTGAAATATAAAGGCTCAGGTGATACTCTTTTGGATGTTGTTGATAATTTTAACAATAATGGTAATCAATGGTAATAATAATGGTGTAATTTTTATGATATGTTTTATAGGAAAGGGGATAACTTTGAAATAAAAATATTCATTCATTTCTTTATTCATTCATACATCTGTGGCTGAGCCTATGTGGGGCAACCTTATTTCCAGGCCTCATTTAATGAATCTCAGGTTTATCTGGGCCATTTTACTTTAAAAGTAAGCTTTTACCAGGGGGACTACTCCACCAATTTCTCAAATGAGCTGCTGCTTGCCTCACACCCTGTGTCCAGCCAGGCACATTTTCACATTTCTCATTGCCCAGTGGCCTGCCTCCCCGTTTCACCACATTCAGCTATTCTTCCCTCCTTATGGGTCCCGAAACCTCTGGGCAGGTTCTCTGGGGTGTGCTTCATCAACATCAGATGATGATGGGCATAGCTTATGACGATGTAGACTCTTCTGTGGTCTTGGGACCCAAAGCTCATAGAACACACTCCTTCCAAGGAGTGTTCTTTAAAAATGATCCTAACCAAACACAGCTGGGAATTGTTACATACTTTTACCTCTTCTTGGAGAGCCACATGCGCAGAGTAAAAATCTTGCTTAACTTTCTGTAAGTTGGTATTTCCCAAACCTTTGGAACCATGAAGTCACCTGTTTATCCTGGGAGACCAGTTTTCTGCAGTGATTTTGGAAATCACCATTCTATTTTAAGAACCGCAGAAGCAATGATGACAGCAACCATAATATTAGTGGCTAGCATTTGCTAGGAGCTTCTCGAATGTCAGGTGCAATGGACAGTAATTTATTTGTATTATCTCATCTAAATTCCCTCAAGAACTGTATGCCATTATTAGCACCATCTTAGAGACAAGAAGACTGAGACAGAGAGAGGTTAAATAACTTACTCTACATTGTGGTACTAATAAGAGAAAAAGGGGAAACTGGAGCCCAGCTTATGCTCTTGTTTTTAGACCATCTACAGTCTCTCACAAAGCCTGATACTCTTCTGTTTCCAGGCCACTACTGCTAGTTCCTGCAGTCATCTCTCCGATATCATGACTCAAGCCCTCCTGTCGTCTTGGCCACGTTCCCCCTGGTTTATCCATATTCCACGTAAACTGTGTTCATCATACTGAAAACAGACCCCTGGAGGAATTCTGAGGTCCAAGGATTTGGGCAAGGTCATTACCTCCTTTTTCCTGGACCATCTTCTTCAATTAATGCAACCTAAGACTGCAATAAGCTCTTTTACAGGTATATAATTTTGTATCATTTGGAGCATATTCTTAGAATTGTTCGGTATTCTTTCCCCCATGTATGCAGCTGATTTTTAAACACAGATCTGTGATCTATAGCAAGTTGCTCAATCTCTTTAAGCCCCACATTTTTGGTGAATAAAATAATAATAGCACAGACTTCATAGCATTGTGGCGGTGAACAGATGAGCACCTACACTTCTCAATACAGTGTGTTGTACATAATAACTTCAGTAAATATGAACTAGTATAATTATTGTGTTATTAGAAAATTAGAAATTGCAGTTGAGCAAAAAGCCTTTCTTCCAAACATTTTTGTGTATTTTAATTTAATTTTTTTTACTTAAAAATGTTGAATTAATATCTCAACTTATAAGAGCAGCTTTGTCAGTACATTTTAAATGATTCCCACAATGCTGATTTAGGCATTTTACATTTTGATATGCATTTTTAGCTGGTTTTCAAAGTCACAAGGCTCTAAGGAAAAAAACTAATCCTTAGTTGGTAGGAAAGTCCCTCCCCAAATCCTTGGATTAAAATAGAATCTGCCGCCAGGGCTTTCCTTGTCTTCTGTGATTGAGATCTGTCTCAGGTGGGAAGGCATCCAGTACCTGTGCATGGCGAGTTCATTCTTTAGAGACAGAATGTGCAACTTTAATATTTATTGATAGGCACACTAATTCTCTTGATGATGGTAATTAATGAGGTGCTTATATCTTATTTTGCGGTAGTTTAACAAGCTTCGGGCTATAGGAGAGATCCGGTGCTTGCTATAAATGCTGAGAATCAAAGATGCTGGAGGAAAATACAGAAAATGGAGCAGGATAAATAAGGTTTTAGCCGATAAAATATCTCAGATTAAAAACACTCTCAAAATAAACCTTGGTAAGACAGAAGCATTTAAAAATCAGGGAGAGCTTGCTGGGGAGGAAAGTCACAGGTTCCCTATTCCTTGTTCCCTAAGCATGCTGTTAATTTTGACCACCCATTTGTCTTTCTACCCCTTTGACTTGGTCTGTGTTCGCAGTGTGAAGTGAAAAATTGATAGGAAAATGTATTTCTTTTCTTAAGGCTTAGACAGTTACAGCCAAAATATTTTGTCATATTGGGTTTTGAATAATTGTGCCAAATCTACACTTAATTTTGCCTTAGACGGCTAGCCTTATGACCCTAGTTAACCTGTATTTTCTCTTGTTCTTTCATCCTTTGGAAATGAGGTTCACAGAATACAAATTCAGAAGAGCATAAATTCTAACTCCTTAGAAGACAGGAATAGAAGTCAAAGTGACCTCAATAAATCAAAGGCAAGTTGAAGTTCAATAGGGACAAATGTAAGGTAGGATACTTATGCCCAATAAATGGACTCACAGTTTTGAAATCATCTGGACATGACTGTGATGGAAAAGTGTCTCTCTGTCAATGACATGAGAAAGCCACATCCGCAGCCTTGTCTAAGGACCTACTGTGTGCCAGGCATTTTGCGTAAGTCAGCTTGCTTACAAATACACTGTTATAATTTCAACAGTAACTCTCAAAGCTGTATATAATTTGTGCTCTCATTTTATAGATGTGGAAGCTGAGGCCAGGAGAGGTTAAATAATTCGCCCAAATGTTCACAGTTAGTGATTTAACTGGTTTTAGATCCTGCTGTATCTACTTGACCAAGCGTACTTCATTACAGAGCTGTTATTTAAAAAGCCAACCCGGCTGGGCGCGGTGGCTCACCGCCTGTAATCCCAGCACTTTGGGAGACCGAGGCAGGTGGATCACCTGAGGTCAGGAGATCGAGACCATCCTGGCTAACACGGTGAAACCCTGTATCTATTAAAAATACAAAAAATTAGCTGGGCGTGGTGGCGGGCACCTGTAGTCCCAGCTACTCGGGAGTCTGAGGCAGGAGAATGGCGTGAACCCAGGAGGCAGAGCTTGCGGTGAGCTGAGATCGCGCCACTGCACTCCAGCCTGGGCAACAGAGCGTGACTCCGTCTCAAAAAAAAAAAAAGCCAACCCAGTTCTTGGCTATATTAACTGAGACTTTACTTGAGAACCAGATAATAACCTTTCCAGTATACTACACATTAATTAAAATGTAAAAGAAAAATGAATAGGAGAAACTGGAGCAAGTCCAAAAATACCCCACCTAGCAACAAAGGCAACGAGAGAAATTTTTTTAATTGACCTAATAGGTAACAGGCTCAAGGTGTTTGGGATTGCTTAGCTAGGAAGAATGCAGCTACAAGGGTGAGTGACACTAATTCTGTAGACATCTAAAAGGCAGTAATAAAGATTCACATTTTACATCCATATTTGCAGTTAACAAAGCATTTCCATGTCAGTTATCTTACTGGTTTCTCACAGCAGTCTTCTGGAGCAGGAGTCGGCAAACTTTTCTGTAAAGGGCTAGATAGTTAAATTTGTTTGGCTTCATGGGCCATGAGGTCTCTATCACAACTCCGCAACAAAAGCAGCCAGAGGCAGTTCATAAACAAATGGGCATGACTATGATCCAATAAAACTCTATTTACAAAAAGATATGACGAGCTGGATTTGGTTCTCCAGCTGTGGTAATGTGAATACATATTATTGTTTCCATTATTCAGATGAGAAAACTGAGGCTCAGACAGGTAAAGTGACTTATCCCATGCAACTGAATGCGTAAACAATGTGTCTGCAACTCAGTTCACTTTCTCTGGTTATAGTTTGGTGCTCCACGAACTAAATTGAAGACATGTACCCAGAAAGATTTCAGGGAAGTTTGTCATCCCAAGATACTGTTTACCTGTGATCGTAATTAAAATTGGGAGCAGACGAATCAAGAAGTTAGCTGAGGCTGGGAGTGCAGTGGCTCTCGCCTATAATCCCAGCACTTTGGGAGGCCAAGGCAGGCGGCTCACTTGAGCTGAGGAGTTCAAGACCAGCCTGGGCAACATGGTGAAACCCCGTCTCTACAAAAATTACAAAAAGTAGACAAGTGTGGTGGTGTGTGCCTGTAATCCCAGATACTCAGGAGGCTGAAGTAGAAGGATTACTTGAGCCCTGGAGGTCTGGGCTGCAGTAAACTGAGATTACACCACTGTACTCTAGCCTCGGTGACAGAATGAGACCCTGTCTCAAAAAAAAAAAAAAAAAAGTGATAACCTGGTTTAGTGAAACAGTGTTTGCCAGGCACTTGAGAAAGGATATTTTATCAAAAAACATTTATGTGCTAGCCTCCAATGTCTGTTATTAAAGTGATTGCTTAAGAATCTCTCTGAGACATGAATTTTGGTTGAATTATAGTATGCCTTTCCCTGGGAGAGAGAATACATTAGATGGCTTACAAATTCATCTGTCCAGTTATCTTGGTAGAACTTAATTTTAACTAGCAAAGGGTAGGATTGAGAGAGAATAAGGCAAGAGGAACAAGTTAGTGTTTGTTTGTGAGACTTGTGATGGGGAGGAAGGTTGTCAGCAAAGATTACTGTACCAATTTGGGTGCCCTATAGGAACAAATTGGGAGAACGGTGATAGTATTAGCTGAATTTACTGCATACTTAATATCATCTTCTAGCACATGTTTTACATGCTATGCTTGAATTAATTCATTTAATCTTCCAAACAATCTTATGAGATAAGTGATGTTTTTATTTCCATTTCAGAGGTAGGAAAACTGAGGCACAAAGGCTCACAGTAAATATTGAAGAGAGCGCACATCAAAATCATGTTTTCTATAATCTGCTAGTGAACACTCCCCTTCCTGGTCAGTTCTGGTGAATGGAAGCTCCACACCCCTGGAATGTTTGGACTGCATGCCTGTGCGTTTCATGCAATTGGCCAGACCAGGTGATCTCTCAGCTCCTTGTTTCTTTAATAGAGATGTAAATTGAGGGAAGCTGTGGAGAAAACAAAGGGCAAGCTCTTTGGAAGTGAATGCCTCATTCCTAGTGAAGCTTGAGGCTTGGTGGCATGAACTCTAAGTGAAGAATATTTCTTCTTGTTTGCTGAAAGAATCCTTAAGTAGGCACTTGGTAGCAAGTTTCGTTAAACCTAACCTGCTTGAGGGCTAAACCCTCATAAATCAAGATAGCTCAAGTGACTGCAGTAAATGCCAGGTACCCAGCAATGCCTAGAGTAATTCAGTCTGCTTTATGAGTGTCAAATAGCTAATACTTTTTATGTTCCTTTTTTTTTTTAATGCGTAGGAAAGCTTTTGCAGATACACTTTCAGTGTGAGTATTTTCCCAGTATCTCCCTTGAGAAAATGGAAACCGCACCGTGTTTCCTCTTTAGATTACAGGGTTTTTTGTTTGTTTGTTTGTTTAAGCCACTATTCTCACAGATACTTTAAGTAAGATTTATACATTTAAAATCAAACAACAAAAGCAAAACTTTTGTCATTTTATTAGTTTTAACATCATTAGTTTTAGGATATCATTATTAGACTTCCTTCCCACATTTCTATCCTTCTAAGAAAATTCTCTTAGAATTCAGGAACTTTAATAACAGTTCTATAGAAGAGAAACAGATTGAGTGATGAGATAATGGATCTCATCAGAGAATGGATCAAGGAAGAGAATGCAGAAGATACAGATGGTGGAGGAAAAGGAAAGAAATACAAAATGGAGATAGGAAGGAATGGACAAGAAGCCAGAAGTGTGTGCAGTTGAATGAGGTGGGTGGGAGGAAAGCTGGATTTGGAATCAGAAGATATGGGTTCAGTTCCTACCTCTGCCTTTGCCTAACTGACCTTTGCCTCCTCACTTGACTTCATCAGAATCTTTTTATATCATGAAGTAATAATCATATAAGCCTTATACGATGTTTAGGTGACATGATGTAGTTGAAATGTGCTTGGCTTAATCAATATATATGCATGGAATCTAAGAGTTTCGGAATAACAGCGGAACGTTGGGAGAGCGTTGATAGTATTGGCTAAATTTACTGCAAACTTAATATCATCTTCTAGCACATGTTTTACATGCTGTGCTTGAATGTTCTACATGCTATGCTGACATGTCGAAGCCCATGTCCAAAGGAACCAGGCTCATTGATGTAAGTAGAAATAGAAGGGAAGAACCTGAGGGAGTCAATTTATTTGAGTACTCCCAGCCAACAGTCCTCATCTCCAGGTTCTAAAGTCATGAAATGTTCCTATCGTCCACTGGGCATTACACAGCACCCCCTTGCAACTAAGTCCTAGTATGACTTAGGTGATGTTCTTATTTCCATTTCAGAAGTAGGAAAAGTGAGGCACAAAGGCTCACAGTAAATATTGAAGAGAGGGCACATCAAAATCATGTTTTCTGTAATCTGCTAGTGAACACTCCCCTTCCTGGTCAGTTCTGGTGAATGGAAGCTGCACACCCCTGGGATGTTTGGATTGCATGCCTGTGCATTTCATGCAATTGGCCAGACCAGGTGATCTTTCAGCTCTTTGTTTCTTTGATAGAGAGTACTTGCAACTAAGTCCTAATATGACCAAGGTCACTAATTTTCACTAGAACTTTATAAGCCAAGAATAGGGTCTAGAATATGGACCGTCTTAGATATGGAATCTTTTTTTTTTTTTTTTTTTTTTTTTTTTGAGACGGAGTCTCACTCTGTCGCCCGGGCTGGAGTGTAGTGGCTGGATCTCAGCTCACTGCAAGCTCTGCCTCCCGGGTTCACTCCATTCTCCTGCCTCAGCCTCCCGAGTAGCTGGGACTACAGGCGCCCGCCACCTCGCCCGGCTAGTTTTTTGTATTTTCTAGTAGAGACGGAGTTTCACCGTGTTAGCCAGGATGGTCTCCATCTCCTGACCTCGTGATCCTCCCGTCTCGGCCTCCCAAAGTGCTGAGATTACAGAGAGATGAATTCTTAAAGGGATTATTTTAGCATTTCAGGGACATCTCAGACGGGACTCAAGATGACTCTACCTGAAACAGAACCTCTGTATGATAGTATTAGATTCAAGTCCCAGGGTGCCCTGAAAAATTGCCTGTCCCAAATTCTCTCAACTAAAAGTTTTTCCTCTCAAAAGCTAGGGATTTTCGTAAGCCAGATTTACATTTAATTCTACTCTTCCAGTGTCTTTCTTTTTAACTCACCATCTGACAAGGAATAGTTAGTATATAACCCAAAGCATATGTGGTAAGCTTGTTCCTCCCTGCCTAAATATGAGTTTAATAAAAAATAGCAGTTAAACATATGTTAAAAATGAAGCAGTACAGTTGGGGGCAAAGACGAAAAGGCAACACAACTGTTTATTAGTTGCGTTTTTCATTTTCATGTTCATAGAATTTTAAGACTCATTTTTTTTCCCAAGCTGCAGCCAGATCTGCACAGTTGCATACCCTGCTGGGGTCTGTATTTCCTACAGATGAACACTAGGCTGACATGTCGAAGCCCATGTCCAAAGTAATGAACACCAATTAGCAAATTAATGGATTAGAATCCTTTTTATGTGCCAATTGCCCAGGTTAATCATGTCAGGACTAATAATATTTTACCTCAGGAGAGAGCTTTGACGTTACTTACAGAAATCAGTTTAAGTAAGTGTTGAGTGACCTTGGTTCTGTGGATTGTAGTTCAAGATTTGTGAGGTCTAAACATAGTCAAGACAAATCAGGTGTTTCGATTTCTCACTGTTGTTAACAGCTTCAGTAACGCCATCTATCTGAATTAAAATTAAAGATCAGTCTTGACCTTATAGGTGTAAATAGACAGTCTATTAGCCAGTTTTTCTTTCCTGTATCATAAGGATGAATCAAGGTGGACATCTTTCATCTTGGTGTATTTCCACCAAGCCAAACACAGTTGTTTAAGCATAGGTCTATGTCCAGAGTTGTGGTGGTTTCTTTCATTAGAGTGAAACCAGGGCTGCAAGCCCTAAGCTTTTGTTGAAATGTGCATCCTTCCTATAATAAATTTTTACTCTATCTTAATGAAATCAATGGCAACTCTCTTACCCATCCCTCTCCCGGAGTGGGCTACTTTATAGGGAAAGAAAGGCAGTATCAGGACCGAGAGGGGGGATGGAGAACACCAAATTTCTTCTAACAGCGATGGCACTGAAAAGCTTTTAATACTCAAAGTGATGAATCACTAATGGCATATAACATTCTTTCAGATTCACATTAGTATTTGCTACTCACAGCAGTCTTGTGAAGCAGTAGGCAAGGTGTCTGTTTTAAAGTCCACCTTCAAGATAAGGAAACTGAGACTCTGATAGGATGTTTATCCTATCAGAGTTGGTAAGTGGCAGGACCTGATCCTTTCTATACCCCGTGTCTTTCTAATTTCATCGAATGGATAACTTTCTATCCCTGGAGCTGCCCTTGGTCAGAGTCAGCAGAGAGGAAGAAAAGCAGTATGCCTGTTCCTGTAATTTTTCTACATCAACATCATTTATTTCCAAGTCATTTTCATCGTTTGAGAATGGGTGTATGTATGCAACTTTTCAAAAGCATAGTGTACTCAGTTGTGGATTTTTTTTTTCTAATGGACTCAAGTAAAAGGCATTAAAAAGGGGTAAGTCAAATGTGTACAAAGGAGAAGAATTCCATCTGCATGGACGTTTTTTTCCATAGGATTTCTCCCATTCTTGGAAGTGATAGCATAAATGACCCGGCTGTAGCTATAAGTCACAGGTGGAAAGTTTAGTTTTCCTTGCCTTCTGTGAGTCAAATTGACTCCACCCATCAGGGAACAGCCCAGTTTCAGACATGACCCTCTTCCTCAGGGCTGACCTGTGCTCATTCCTGTTCATGCGTTCTTGATCACCTGCTCCAGAGACCCAGCTGATATACCTGGCTTGTGGGTGCAGCTGGAATGTGGCCACATCTGTTGAGAGAACTAAATCAAATATTTTCATTAGCCCCCTTAAACCCAAGAAAGTAAATTCTTGGGTCCCATGGAGGAAAAAGTACAGTTATGAGATGCATTAGACAGTGGGTTTCATTTTTTGTCGTTCATTTACTACACACACACACGGAATTTTGAAATTCTTTATATCTCCACATGTTTATCTAAAATTTGACATTTAAATTTTTTTTATCAGAAGTTTAAATAGTTCAATAGCAGAGGATTTAATTTCTGGCATTTTATAAATATTTACATTTAAAAATAAAACTTGTCGCTTTTGAAATGTATCTGGTGAAATCTAAATACTATTTTGGTGTAAATATTTGCTGTCATTCTTTTTTTTTGAGATGGAGTCTGGCTCTGTCGCCCAGGCTGGAGTGCAGTGGCGTGATCTCGGCTCACTGCAGGCTCTGCCTCCTGGATTCACGCCATTCTCCTGCCTCAGCCGCCCGAGTAGCTGGGACTACAGGCACCTGCCACCGCGCCCGGCTAATTTTTTGTATTTTTAGTAGACACAGGGTTTCACTGTGTTAGCCAGGATGGTCTCGATCTCCTGACCTCGTGATCCATCCACCTCAGCCTCCCAAAGTGCTGGGATTACAGGCATGAGCCACCGTGCCTGGCCTGTCATTCATTTTTTAAAAAAATACACGAGCAAGCTCTTTTTTGATACCGAAAACTTCTACATCTTTTTTCTTACATTTCTATTATCCTAATTTTATCCTAATGTTATATATTTTTATGCTTAAAAATCTTTTATTGATCATGCTGTCATAATCCTTTTTAATAAAAATATGTATAAATAAATTTTTAAAATCCTATGACCATGAAGACATAGGTAATTTTTAAAACATTCTAGATTGATTTATCATTACAATGATTTTTAGAACAAATTTGATCAAAACAACACAAATGTATTGAACATTTCAAAAAACAGTTATTAAATATAGAAGTAAATGTGTATTAGAAATATATTTCTGAATGAGATGGATAGTTCTTTATTTCCAATTAGTTTATTTACCTAGGGATGAATATGATTTTTGCCAAGGGTTCAATGTCAGTTCCATTCCTTGTTTTAGTTCGTATCACATAAATGGTGGGAAACATTGCCTATCAATTATGTGATGGAAACAGAGTTTAGTTAGAGCAATGTTATTTCCGTTTTGAACCTCTGAATTATACACCCAAAACAGCCAACCACCTACCTTGGATTTATAATGTCTTGATTATAGGAGGCTTACTTTTAACCCCTATATCAAATTGGTCCTTTCTGGGGCAGGAACTCCAGTGGTGTTCATAGTCCTGGATGGGAGTTATATATAATAGATTTGCCGTGGGTGAAAGTTACATCTTTCTGCTTGAAGGTAAGAGAAGGAAGCTTGTAAGTGGACAGGTGAATATACAGGCATGACCTCTTAACCACAAATGCATTATCAGACACATTCAGGAAAGACTCCGGGAAACTGAGATTCTGGAATTTAATTTCCCTAAAATTATCTACGTACGTTTATTTATAGAAAGGATTTTTGTGACAGTTCAAGAGGATGCATTTTTTTCATTTGAAAACCACTATAATAGAGAAAGAAATCAGCTCCAAAAACCAAGAACTATAATTCAAAGGGAGCTAGAACTTAGGAGAGTAGGGACAGTCAGTTGCATCTAGTGAGCAATGATAAGGCATTCTTCAGGCAGAATATATTTCCCTTTGATTGTAAGTTCATGGTCTTTCCTGAGGCAATTCCAACTGTGTCTGATGGGGAGTCTGGAGAATACCACTGCTGGAATTGGTGTGTTTCAGAGGCTGGCAGAGGAAGGAGCAGCAGCATGGATTGTGTGTGGCAGGTGTTTTTATGAACACATGCATTATCACTTTTATTTCTCGCTTTATGGAGTCAAGTGAGACCTTTCCCAGGGCACATGGGCAGACTTTTCCCAGTGGCTGTTCCTGGGCTCCAGAGTCCACCCAGGGGAAAAGTATCTATTAGTTCCTTTCTCCCTCTTCTTGATACCTTCTGAGTTCCAACGAGTCAGAAGATAATCATAATCAGAATAACATCTCAAAAGAGGAGCTAATTGCAGTTTTTTCTTAGTTGCAAAAGAAATACATGGTCATTGTAGAAATCATGAAACACACAGCACAAAGCAATAAAAAAAAAATATTGCAGCTGGGCACGGTGGCTCCCACCTGTAATCCCAGCACTTTGGGAGGCCGAGGCGGACAGATCATGAAGTCAAGAGATTGAGACCACCCTGGCCAACATGGTGAAACCCTGTCTCTACTAAAAATACAAAAATTAGCTGTGCATGGTGGTGCCTGCCTGTAATCCCAGCTACTTGGGAGGCTGAGGCAGGAGAATCACTTGGACCCTGGAGGTTGAGATTGCAGTGAGCTAAGATCGCACCACCGTACTCCAGCCTGGCAACAGAGCGAGACTCCTTCTAAGCTAAGCCTACCACTGAGAGGTGACTGTGAACATTTCAGAGTATCTATATTCATGAGGAAGGCACATGTACATACATACATGGACATACGCACACCTACGCATGCCGAGAGAGGAAGTTTATATGGTTTAGACCGGACTACCCCTGAGTTTAGGTTTTCATTCTCTCATTTTCCAGTTTCTTCATTTGTGAAAAGACCATAATAATAGTACATACTATATTGAGTTGTTGTGAGTGTTAAATAATGCAAGTACATTTAGCTACACACTTAGAACATGATAAGCATTGTATGGATATGGATAATAAATATATGTGTGTGTATGTATATATACATATTATAGAGAGAGAGAGAGATCTTTCAAATTTTGTTTTTAAGTTAGCAACATTTCCTGAGCATTTCATTAGTTATCTGTTTGTTGTAAGCATAACTTTTGTTTTTATTTTTTGAGACAGAGTCTCGCTCTATTGCCCAGGCTGGAGTACAGTGGCACCATCTCAGTTTACGGCAGCCTCCACCCTCCAGGTTCAAGCGATTCTCCTGCCTCAGCCTCCGGAGTGGCTGGGATTACAGGCGCCCACCACCCCGCCTGGCTATTTTTTGTATTTTTATTAGAGACGGTGTTTCACCATGTTGGCCAGGCTGGTCTCAAACTTCTGACCTCAAATTATCTGCCTGCCTCGGCCTCCCAAAGTGCTGGGATTACAGGTGTGAGCCTCCGCACCCGGCCAAGCATAATTTTTAGTCACATCTGTTGTATGAATGTAACACAATTGACTTAACCAATCATCCTATTGTTGAACCCTCAGATTGTTTCCATCAATTTGCTAAACAATGCTGTGATGAACATCCTACTGTATATGTCTGATACAATACGCTGCTAAAAGTGGAATTGCTGCGTTCAAATCTGCACATTTAAGGCATCTGCAACATGTTGCCTAATTTAACTCCAGAAAGACTACTCATTTCTATTCCAACTTTGAATAGACATAAGAGCGCCCGTCTGCATAAACCTTCATCAACATTGGTATTATCTTTCTTTTTCATCTTTGCTAATTGGATAAGTTTTTTAAAGTGTAACGCATTTTAGTTTGCATAGCTTTGATTATAAGTGAGGTTCGACATTTTTTTCATTTCTTTACACTTTAAAAAATCTAACCATGAGAACATTTGCAGGTGTGCATTCTTCTTATGTTGCTGAGTGTTATTTACTCCCAGACCCATGTCTGTATCCATCTCTTTTTTCTGCAGGAGACATAAAATTAAAGTTCAGCTTTCCTAGAATGGGGTGTATGTATAAGAGGTTTAATCAATAACTGACAGAGGAAGTGGGGTTTCAGAGTACCTTCCCAGGCCTCTGTGGATTCCTTCTCTTTCAAACTGGCTGCTGCTTCTCTGGCAGGTATACTTCTTAGCTCCGGGGACCTGGACCAGACAGCCCTCACTCTGCCCCCATGTGCCTTGGGACTCTGGACTTTGCAGAAATACTTATGGCCTGAAAAATGCAAAAGGTTGCAGGCGTATTTTTAGATGAAAAAAAAAAAGACTCCATTTTAAGCATAAAGAATTCTATAATAGGATGCTTCCTCTTGCTGTATTATTTGTGTCGTACGTATTAGTCTCTCTCTCTCTCTTTCTGTCTCCCTCTCTCTTCTCTCTCCTCTGTCTCCCCATTTCTTTCTACTCCTCCCCTCTCCCCACTGCCCCCTTTTTGGCAAATTACACTTTTCCATGACAAGAAGGAAGTACTGTCAATAAAGAAAGCAAATGCATGACAAAGATTTCAAGAGTTGAAACCTCCTCATGTCTGACTCCCCTTCACTCTGGGATCTGAACCGTGTGACAGAAGCTCCCTGTGGCGTGTCTTTAGTCCCTTCACAATGGGATCTTGTTTTGTTCCTCAAACTTTTTTTTTTGGGGGGGGCCATGAAAAGAGATTTCTCATAGAGAGGGAGAGAGAGAAAGACTATGTGAGAGAGAGGGAAACAGCGGTGTCTCCAAGGCTTATTCCTTTCTCTACTCATTCTCCCTGTTCCAGATCCTTCCCATCTGCTTCCCACCAGGAAAAGCACACGGCCTTGTTAGCCACGGCTGGAGTGAATCACAGCTATTATCTGTACCTTTCCCCAGATTTCAGCCACTTCTTTCTTCTGAAAGCAGTCCTGTATCAAGATAATTTCTTCTGTCTTCCCACTCCCCATGGCTAGCCTTGTTTTGCATTTTGTAGTTGAAAGGACATGAAATAGACTTTAACATTTGCTTGGTTAAATAAATATTCACAGGCCTCACTTAAACACACAAACCCACATGGTCAGTGTGACTACAATAAGCATAAGAAGGCACCAGAGATAAATCTAGTTTGTCTTTGAGTTTTAAAAGTTGGCATCTTCCAGCTGGAATCCTTGAGTGGGCCTGCATTCATATATATTCAGTACAAGCATAAACAGCATCCTAATTAATGAATTTGTTAATTATTCTTGCCAACTGAGGACAAAAAACATTGTTTGGTCTCTAGCCATTGTGTGTGTGTATATGTGTGCGTGAATTTGGAATCCCCAGATTTCACATCACTAAATCAACAGATTATATAGTCTTCAATCCCTCAAGACTTCTAAATGGCTTAGAGGTTATTTCTTATAATGGTTAATTATCAGGAACAATCTTTCTGTTTAGGCTGCATACTATGTAGCCTATATAATGGATACATAGATTGATACAGATTGTTGGTTATGTCCTTGTATTTTCAAGTGACTTACAGAAAACCAGTTCTGTGACACTGGTAAGCTCATATTCCCTGGCTGGGTGTATCTAATAACTCTTCAGACTGGAGCATCCGCTCCATGGATGAAATGCTCACTTTGCAGAGTTTAAACCCTAAAGCGGCATGATTTGCTTTCAGAGATTGGCCCTCTGACTAGATGACACTTTGGATAAAGTAAGAAGTAGGCTGACTAGTTTCTAAATTAAAGGTAAGCTGCATTCTGAGATGCTAACATATTTTTTTTTCAGTATAATGCAATCCCTTTAATCTTTTTATATGGTATTGTTTTAACACTGAGCAAGCGCCGCAAAGCCCAAGATTAAATTAGGAGAAATCCCCCTGCTGCTTCTATTGAATCGAGTTAATATAATGACTTTATTGTTAAATTAAAGAAAATGAAACTTGCCATGTGGAAGAAATATGGCTGATATCACAGTGGGATGTGGTTTTCGCCTTCCTACCTTGCTTCCGTGTTACTTAGAGGTAGCTTTATGGGTTCAGATGCTGCAACTTCAACACACTGATGCTGTGTCCCTTGGGAGGTGAAAACTGACAGATAAGCTTGGCACATGAACCAGAAGGGAACTGAAACCTCTCAGGATGACCAGATGGGAGGGTCAGCCTTCCTGGGACTAACTCCACCTTCCTAGATGCAGGTACTAACGTCATGAGGACGTGGTTTCTGTTTCCCTCCCATTCATTCTATTGAAAGACAAATATGAAACCAGTCAGCCCACCTCAACAGGCCGCCAGAGAAAGGAGCTCATTTGGCGGCCACCAGCTCCCCAGCTGCCCTGCCTGTTCATAGCCACCTCCGTGGGCCACGCTCTGTTTGAAGTTGGCCATCTCCACTCTAGGACCGCCTTCTTTCCTCCTGCCCGCCTCAGCCAACTCTTCCCTGGATCTTTGTATGACTGTGCCTTTCTTGTCATTCTGTCCTTGGTTTAAATGCCCCTTCCTCAGAGAGTTCTTTTGTCCTTGGCCACATAGAAGTAACCCCTCAGTCACTCTCTGTCCTATTCCTTGATTTAACTTTTGTCATATTTCACACTGCCAAATATTTCTTCCCTATTAACTTATGCTTTTACAGCTGTTCACTCCTCCCACTAGAAAGTAAACTCTGCCAGCGCAGTTACCATGTTGACTTCCCCTACTGTATCCGCAGTGTCTAGAACAGAGCAGGCACTCAGTAGATACTTGTGGAAAGAGTGACTCCACGATCCACCCATGTGAGCTTGGGCAGGCTTCTTGACTTCTCTGAACTTTTGATTGCTTGCTTATAGTGGTAGATACAATAAATGCCCATCTCCCAGCAGCACTATAAAGCTTAAATCTTATTGCAAGGAAACTAACCCGGCACATCATGTTAGTTTTCTTCCTTTGACTCTAAAATTTCGGCTTCAGACGCTTTGTATTCCTCTTGGAGCCCTTACCTTACTCAGCCAGGAAGCAGATTGTTTTGTGGTTGATAGTTCCAGTGGGAATCTGAGCGCTAGGTTGAGTTATTAATGACCTTTTTATAGCACACTCTTGCCCTCTCACGGGGATTTATAATTCATTTTTCAAAAGCATTGTTTCCTCCAGCAGACCATGGATTGGCAACTATTGTGTTTATCTCAGTGGTGAGAAACAGAGTGATGGGATTGCAACTTGGGATGGGACAAAGCAGGCCAGGGTCAGAATGTTGGAATGCTGTTTCTTGCAAGAAACCAGTGGGTTAGACATTTGCCCAATAATAAGGTAATTTAAATGGAGTGTCCTCAGAAACCTACCTGATACTTTTACTAACCTCAGTTAAGAGAGGTCTTTTTTTAAAATTTATTTTTAATTAAAAGATTATCATAAGCTAGAGGAATCTTCATAGTCATTTGCTACAGTCTTCTTATCTTAAAGATGAAGAAAACTGAGGCCCAAGAGGGTAACATGCTTATCTCAGGTGTCCCCACATGACAGTGACAAGCCGGGTCCACCCAGGTCCCCTCATTCCCTGGCTGATCACTTCCCACTTCGCTTGCCTGGCCTCCCTCTGGAAATGGCCACCTGAATTTCCCCTGCTTTCGTTTAATTTCTTTAAAGCCTCTTGTAAGAGTCAGTCATGTGCTTGACAAGAGTAATCAAATTGTCCTTTTTCTTTTCTTCTGAGGTCAAAACCACCCCAATTCCACTAACCTTCCCTCCACCAGGTCTATTTTCTGTCAAGTTAGCGGCTTCTGTTCTCCGGTTCAATCCTCTGCACTAGCTTTGCCCCTACTTGAAGGGCAGTGGCTGGACACCACCTCTCCCTGCTATCCTAGGCATGCTCCCTGGACAAGGATCTCCTTGCCTTTGAACCTGTGATCCTGGTGTCCCTTCACTCACCAGCGTGAGTCATTATCCATTTCGATTATGGGATGTTCACTTTGCCTCTGATGTCATTCCCAGTCTTGGTTCCTCGCATCTTTTACATTAGTTGGCTGGTCAGTAGAACAATCTGTTCCCAGGCCTTAAAACGTCCAGTTAATCTTAGGTAAACCTGCGTAAGCCACATGTTAAGCTGATTAAAGTATGATCTAGTATAATGATCATTTTTCTTTAGTATAATGAACATTTAAAAAATTCTTGCCATCATCATCAAGAAGAACTAACCATCAACTGTATTTTCCAAAAAGATATTTAGCTAATAATTCTTTAAAACCTAAATGCTAAGTATATCCTATAATTTTACATCTGTTAAGCAATTTGAACTGTGAAATGTTAACACTTAAAAAAAAAAAAAAAACTTTGCTTTTCCAGCTGTTGATCTGCTGGAAACATTTAATGTTACCGTGCAGGAAGTCTCCCTTGCCATCTTGAAGCAGTTCTGTTAGGATGCCTTTTTTTGAGGGAGAAGGGGACAGATTAATTTCTTGTCTGTAATTCAGCTGTTTTTATTTTCTTTTCACATGCAAAGTCTGTTTAGAATTTGCCCCCAGAATCTGATCCTCTTCTAAATGGCCACAAGCCAGTTTTCATGGCCCTCAGTTCAGAAGGGGTGGGGTCATCTTTGAAGCTGGTGGGAGGGGGGATAAAGAAGCCAGCCGCAAAATCTTTTCCTTTCCTTCTTGTTCACATGCACAAAGGCCTGTCGATTTCCCTAAGGAGCCCTTGGGACTTTGTGAAGGCTGAGCCCCCAGCACACACAGACAGATGTACAGGAAGTCTTGATAAGGCTGCAGCAGGGGGAGAGATGGGGTGAGCTTAGGCACAGGTGTGGGAGAGATGGGGCGTGGACACAGCCTGCCATGTAATGAAGGGCATGTCTAAAAGACAACATACCTCCTACTTTTGAATATATGAAGATTTTCCCATGTGAAATGGGGATACAAGTTCATTTATTTGGCCTCAAAGGTAAGCTAACATCCATGAATATAAGCTAGCAGGAGTCAGATTCCAGGTTTGTGCCAGGAAGATACCCTCTGCTAGTCTGGGCTACCTATGGTGGAGTGAGCCTTAGTGGCAGTGAGCTCCCTGTCACTGTACTTTTGAGAACCCCATGTTCAAATGGGGCCTGAGAAACTTCCCACAGTGTTTCAGGGCTCCATATGCCATGAGAGGAATCTTTCTATCAAACGGTGAGGATATTTTCACTGCTCAGCTACCTCTTCCTCACTTTTAATTGTTTTCTATGCCAGGGGTCCACAGAGGATTTAATTTCAAAAAGAATTCCACTGCTTGAACACAACAGCCACAACTGCTTGATAACCACCACGCTTGATGATTTCAGGCTCTCTTCTAGCTCTGAGATGCTGTGACTGTAGCAGAATCCAGTGTGGTTGTTTATTGGGTTCTGGATCCTCCTCTCCCCCTGGCAACCACCCAGTTGAGCTGTCTTCAACCTTTCCCAAAGAGATGGACCTTCCTGTCACTGAGGGGAGATAGCGCTGATCTGCGTCTTCTGTGGCTGTTCCTTGTCAGTTTGGTTCTTGTTCTGAAAAATGGATATTATCATGCCAGTTTCCCGGGATGCTGAGGTGTTGTTTCGAGATTCTACAAAGGGGTAGGTGGGTGGGCCCTGGCCAAGCTGAGAGAGACACTGGGGACCTGTTAAGAATATCACAAAGTTATCAGCCTTCTGAAGAGGCTGTCAGAAATATACATGGTGGAGCGGGTGCGGTGGCTCACACCTGTAATCCCAGCACTTTGGGAGACTGAGGCCGGCAGATCACCTGAGGTCAGGAGTTTGAGACCAGCCTAACCAACATGCTGAAACCCTGTCTCTACTAAAATGCAAAAAAAAAAAATTAGCTGAGTGTGGTAGCGCGTGCCTGTAATCCCAGCTACTTGGGAGGCTGAGGTACAAGAATTGCTTGAACCTGGGAGGCAGAAGGTGCAGTGAGCTGAGATCACACCACTGTACTCTAGCCTGGGCAACAGAGCCAGACTCTGTCCCCCCAAAACAAAGAAAAAGAAAAAGAAATATACATGTTGAAGCCTGGGCAACATAGTGAGACTCCATCTCTAAATTTTTTTTTTTTTTTTAATCAGCCAGGTGTGATGCTATATGCCTGTAGTCCCAGCTACTCGGGGGGTTAAGGTGGGTGGATCACCTGAGTCCAGGAGTTTGGGGCTACAGTGAGCTGTGATCGTGCCACTGTGCTCCAGCCTGGGTGGCATAGTGAGAACCTGTCTCAGAAAAAAAAACAAAAATACATGATGAAGGCAGCTTTGGTTAAAAGGAATAGATAAAACAAAGCAAACCCACATGGGGTTTCTGAGCCTCCCTCGGAAATTTCGAATCTATGGTTGAGCCACACCTATTGGTCTCTAGAGTGGATTCAGTTCTGCTCTTGGCCATTAAATCACCCATCTTCACCCGAGCATCGTGATAGTGTCTGTGCATTGTGGCTCACTCTCTCCGTAAACAATGTGTTGAAGACATAAACAAGAGTATTATGTTTTGATTAAGCCTAATGAATGGTTTCCATGAGATTATGGCTCTTTTACTTTATCATGGGCAATTCTTAAAGCCATGGAAAGAAAGATGACTTGCCCAATCACTAAAGCAAAGTTAAAGGAACCTTCAAGGTCCAGATGGGAGAAAATGTGGGTTTCTGGTGACAAAAACACTTTTTAGAATCCTCTATTGTAGAGATGGGTGGATGGGACAGCAGCAACATAAATTTGAATTTTTTTAAGCCATAACTGTCACATGGAAGATATACATGGGTGCTTTCTAAGAAGATAAATACGAGTACTTGAGTATACCAGTAGACTATCTTAATTTTTTAAAACACACTTTATTTGAGAAGCAGCCATTCTCAGGGGAAAAACAATTTTTGAAGATGTTTTTAATATTAATAAAAATATTACTTTCTAGAAAGTTGATGACATACAAATATATATTTTCTTTAAAATATTGTAGAGAATGTCATGTAAAATAAAACTAATGAAAAACTGGAAGGAGAACAGACTTGACTCTCGGAAAATTCATGTTTGGCACGAGACAGCTGTATGTTCGTAGACAAATTGTTTTCCTTCTCTGAGCCTCTATTTTTATATTGATTTAGTGAGAGAATAGAACCTATAAATCCTATACCTTTTCACCTCTGAAGTGCTGTCATTCTCTTCCTAAATCACACAAACATTCTTACTTAATCTGCAAATTAGTATAATTCAAACAAACCAATTACCTCCCCTCCATGCTCCCGGCTCGTACTTCCCACATCAAAACATCTGAGAACAACTAATTCATGCACCTAACATATTTTATTTTCAGTTTATGAGAATCAAATACAGACACACACACATACCGATATCATCTCTTCTTCCATAAAAACCTTTTTGACCCACTGTGGACTTTATAGGCTACTAAAATGTATTTGAGGATGGTAAAAAAAATTACGTTAGATTCTTCTGAAGATATTCTATTGTATTTAAAGGGTAACTGATGATGTGACAGAATGTATGTATTTCCTGTGCATTTTTACAGTAGCTGCCACTTCATTGTGCTGGTGTAGACCTCAATGTGTTACTGAAACAGAAGACCTAAAATTCTTAAATTTTAAATCAGATATAATGAACATACAACAAAGTATACAGATCTTGTGTTCAGTTCAGTGAGTTTTGACAATCGTATACACCCACGTATCCACCAATTAAAACAAGATATAGGGCCAGGCGCGGTGGCTTATGCCTGTAATCCCAGCACTTTGGGAGGCAGAGGCAGGCAGAACACTTGAGGTCAGGAGTTCGATTCCAGCCTGGCCTACATGGTGAAACCCTGTCCCTACTAAAAATACAAAAATTAGCTGGGTATGGTGGCACATGCCTGTAATCCCAGCTACTTGGGAGGCTGAGGCTGGAGAATCACTTGAACCTGGGAGGTGGAGGTTGCAGTGAGCTGAGATCGCACCACTGTACTCCAGCCTGGGCAACAGAGTGACACTCCATCTCAAAAAAAAAAAAAAAAAAAAGAGACAAGATCTAGATCATTTCCATCCCTCTAGAAACTTCCCATACATAAGCTCTTAAATATCTTAGTTTCTCATTTTTGTTCTTTTTGTTTATCAATCCATAAACAAGAATCACTGGAAAGGGGATGATTTGATAAGCAAGGAACTTTCACAGCTACTTGCAAGGAAACTATTTTCCCCTTGAACTTGACTCAAAGTATTGACTGCTTTTCTTGAACGGAATGGTCAGATGTGCGTTCTTTTTTCGTATTCATACTCTGTGTGTGGACATAACAATGAGCACATAAATATGTGTGGCATACTATTTGGTGTTCGTGAACATTTACAAAGAAGCCTTCACTGTCTTGTAGGGAAACCCCAGGGTATTCTGCCAGGGTATCAGCAGACTCTGTGGACCAATGCAGTGATTTGAAAAGGAATACACATGAGACATTTTCGAGGGAGTCTTGATTTGGGCCATCAGATGTGTGCTCAGACATCTGGGGACAAGAGACCTTGTGCTATAGGTTTTTTACTAAGTGAGCAGAAGGAAGCCCCACCAGTTTGAAGGAAGAAGACCTTGTCAGGGGGAGGATGGGAAGGGGAAGAGGAACCAATGAAGGAAGATGCGTCTTCCAAGGTCACCCCTATCAGAATGTGAGCCAGGAAATAGAAGGGAGCACCGGTGAGACCCTGAAGGCCAGGAGGCCTTGTGCTGGCTGAGAATCATTTGAGAACACTCGGGAAGATCAGCTGCCACACCTGAGGCAGGCCCTCATTTATCTGAGCCTCTGTCCCCGGACTGCTAACAACCAGCTCAAATTGGCTGATTTTTCCACATTTGTCAGGGAGCCAGCTGCACTGGCTCAGCTGAGCATCTGCGGAAAGGAAAGAAGAGAACCAGAAAAAAAAGAAAGCTTTTAAGTCATTATTCTTATTCATTTCCCTATTCTCTGCCCCACCCTCCCAGTCTCCACTGCCATGCCTCTTTCTTCTTCTTCTTCTTTTTTTAAAAATCTTTTTATAACAATCTTTTCCTTTATGCGGCAAGAGCCATTGGCATCCTTCCAGTGACCTGTCTGTAGAGAGACACTCCTCCCTTGTAATTAGGCCTTTGTTATACCACTTCCTGATTTTCTTCTCTTTCTTTCCCTTTTAAAGTTTCTGGCCCTTGACACCCCAATGCCCCAGTGGAATATCCACACTTGTTAAAACGAAGGGTCTTCAAAAGGGTGATAAAGTTGGCTTTCTCAAGGAGGCCTGTGAGTTCATTCAGGCCTGTGGTTACAATGGACTAGGGCATGGAAGGACCTGAAAGAAGACGTATGTTGAGATGTCTTCATTCTGGTTGCAGTCTCACCTACAGTGCTCTCTCAGCATCTTGTTCCCCGCTCTTGGACCACTTGATTTCTGGTCACAGTTTTTGCATTCCGTCATTCCTGGGCTATAATCATGTAGGCTTCAGGGCAAGAGGATAGGATTTCTCCTTGTCAAATCCTCCTGCAAGGACAGAAAGAGCTGGTACCCAAAGAAGCAGGGAAAGGCAGAGATGGCAACAGGAAGCCAGGTGGATAGGCCTAGACCCCATTCTCCTGGGGCTCATGAAATGGTAGTCAAAGGAGAAGAGAGGAGTTTTGATTAGGCCTGAGCATGGAGATGTAGGTCTGGTTATTTACACAAACAATTGGTTACATTCCATTCAGTTTCTTTTAAAGAAAATCCGTAGCAGAATATTTACAGTTACAGCTACCACATTGAGGAGACTTGCATTGGAAGCCTGTAAGTGTTGTAATACTGAAGTTTTTGGAATATAAAGAAGAAATTATGAGGGGCTTTAGGCTTTTCCCATCAGGATTAGTGCCATTCACTTCTGTTCTCTTTGATTTGAAATCTGTAATGCAAAAATAAATAAATGCCACATGGCTTAGATAACCACTCTTAGTGACCTCTGTTTATCTGAGGTAGCTTTTAGAGATAAACTTGTTTGTCCGGTTCAAATTTGGACAAAACATTGAATTTTTAATATGCTCTCAGATTGATTTCCTGATGAACCCAAAGTTTTACCAGGTTACTCAGTGCATTTATACCAGATGAAGGTAACACAGGTTTTTTGCCCCTTTTATAGGTCTTAGAATTTTTAGATAGAGATTGTATTTTGTTTTCCTTTGAAAATTATGTTTCTAGATAAATACTATAGGGAAAATGTTTTATCGGTTTACCTTTGGTGTACAGGGATCCACCCCCGAAATTGTCTTTATCCAAGCTACTAGTAGCACTATTTGTGGGTGTCTAAGAATACCAAATGCTTTTTCTGATGGTTTAAAAGATTGAAGTTAGACTCCTTAGAAAAAGGAGTTGGACTGGTTGAATGAGAATTAAATGGGGTACTGATAGTAATGACGTATCTACAACATTTAAGGTAGATCGCAGGTCTTTTTTTTTTATTTTTTATTTTTTTTAGATCGAGTGTCTTGTTCTGTCGCCCAGGTTGGAGTACAATGGTGCAATCTTAGCTCACTGCAACCTCCATCCACTGGGTTCAAGTGATTCTCCAGCCTCAGCCTCCCGAGTAGCCAGGATTACAGGCATCTGCCACCATGCCTGGCTAATTTTTGTATTTTTATTAGAGATGGGGTTTCACCGTGTTGGCTGGCTGGTCTTGAACTCCTGACCTCAAGTAATCCACTGACCTCGGCCTCTCAGCGTTCTGGGATTACAGAGTGAGCTGCTGCGCTTAGCCAATCCTAGGTCTTTAACTTCCTTTGTAAGTTACTTAGCCAATCTATCAAAAAGGGACACTAATACCTTCCCCACAACAATATTGTGAAGGTCAATGAGATCCCATATATGAAGTGCCTGAGAAAGAATACTTGGGACTTGATACATGCTAGAAGAATGCACAGATTTAGCCATTTCTCAGAGACCTGCAGCGCACTTTTTCAATTGGAAATGTTACCACTATCTAAGAAAGAGCTGAGGTTAACATAATGAGAATATTGTAAGTAGACAGCTATTACCTACATTAAGTAGCCAGTGCCAAGGACAAGTAAGTATGGCAGAAGAGCTTGATCAGAAGCTCGTGCTTTCCATTTCAAAATAGTCCAGCACCTTGTGGGGACGGGGTGGGTGGTGGGACATCTGCAGTTTATGGACCAGTAGTTTCATCCTGAAGCACTTGAAATTTTTTGGTATGCGGATCCAGGAAAGCCTTTTGCTATATGGCTTTCTCTTTTAAGTATCAGTGTTTTAAGTATCAGTTAAGTACTCAAACCATACCAAAGTAGACTTTATTTTTAAAGCACAGATTGACTTTTGACTTGCTTAATATCTACAGATGCATTCTGATTTCCAGATATACATCTTTCTCTTGTATCTTTGCAACCTGTGTGAATGGCTCTCTGAAAACATCCACGGTGTCAGAGGCTCTGACTGTTGGACAAGGGTTGACAACAGATGAGTAGATGATCGTGGAGGTAAAGCTTCCCTCTCAGAACTGTGGTGGCAATGAGGAGAAGGAAGTGATCCCACAGTAGCTTCCCATCTATATCTAGGCCTGTATACCCACTTGTGGGGGATCTAGTCTTGACTATTCTTTGTTCCCATTCTTATATATGTTGTGTCTGTGGGACCTACCCTACATGGGTTGTAATGGCAAATTTGTAATGTATGAGTTGTGTAGGCCCTTCATCCTATGGCAAGCATAGGAAATACAAGTACTAGATTTCCCTCCGTAAGTGCTAGTGTTTCTTAAAGTCTTCGGTTAACTTCATCATAGTTCAGTGCTTAACCAGAAATGAATGTGGCCTAAATCCTAGCAACTAGTTGAAATTGTTTTAATCAAGTCTTCCTTTTTTTCCTCTCCTCTCCATCATTCCAAACCCTTCTCTGTGCCATTTCCTCCAGCAGGAATCCATTTTTCTTCCTTGTTTGAAACTCTGGTGTTTATTAATACAATAATAATGTGTAAAAGCATACATTATAGTACTAACAACATTTTCATATGGATCTTTTTTACTTAACACTATTTCACATCTGCTTCTCCTTAAATCCAAAGACTTGATTTTATTTGTTCATTTACCATAGTGTTGTTATTTCTTATTGTTAGACATTGAGGTTGTTTCTAACTTTTTACTATTTTATTTTATTTTATTTTATTTTATTTTATTTTATTTTATTTTATTTTATTTTTGAGGCAGGGTCTCGATCTGTCTCCCAGGCTGGGGTACCGTGATGCCATCGTGGCTTGCTGTAGCACAGGTGCTTGCAGCATCAAGCCCAGATAATGTTATTTATTCATTTATTTATTTGGCAGAGATGGGGTTTTGCTATGTTGCCCAAGCTGGCCTTGAACTGCTGGGCTCCAGCAGTCCTTTCGCCTCAGCCTCCCCAAGTGCTGGGATTACAGGTGTGAGCTGCCACACCCAGTCTTAACTTTTAAATACCATTTTATATTTTTAAAACATTACTACTTTTAAATTTTTTTCATCTTTTGAACCATTTTTTTTAGCAAAAACTCTTAGAATTATTGTTATTAAGATACAAACACTCTTAAAGCTTTTAGGACTTTTGATATGTATTGCCTGTCCAGTTAATTTTTGCGTTTCTAAAGTGGTGCAGAAATATCCTCTATCGACTTCTAATAGGAAGCCTATTACCTCCTTGAAAACCCACATTTGAGTCTTCCCTTACCCAGTCTGTAGTTTCCAAGTAAATCCTATGGTCTTTATTCTGTCTGTGGTATTTAATTCATTCATTCATTCATTCAGTCAACAAACAGTTTCTACTTGCTTTACTGGTATTTGTTCTTTGGTCTTTGGCTAGAAGTCAGCTTGATACAGGAAGTTCTGTTTTCTTGCCACCTGGTTCTGAGAAGAAGAGTGAAGTTGTTTCCTGAGTATAGACCAGGTCTTCTCAAGAGGGACTGGGTTTTCCATTCATTTTAAAAAATTTTTCTTTTATAGTGAGCATCCAGTAATTATTGAATAAATGAAAAATGAATGAGATTTGACTCTTGCTAATTTGAAAAATGGTTGTTTGCTTTTTTAATAAACATGACATATAGATAAAGATTACTTGGGATTTGATGACATGAAGAACGTTTTAGTTAGTTGTCAGCAACTCACTTTAGCTAAACCTAAGGTTTATAATTTGATTTTTGCTTGCCTTGTATTTCAAGATTCCATTTACTTTAAGTCCTTTATAATGTTTCATGCTTGGCACCCTCAAGTATTGAGTAAATGTGTATTAAATAATGGTCCAAGTATATTTGCTTTTTTGGAACCCTGGAAAACTCATGCTGCAGGTGTGGGTGTTTGGGCTTGGATGTGTGTGTGTGTGCATACACAGGTGTGTGAGGAAATAACTTTGTAATTGTATATGTAACATATTTCACACATTTTAAATTATCCATTGCCTCATTCAGAGAACCCAAGTTCTTCCAGAATCTGCTGTCTTATCAGTTTACATTCCCGATGAATATTCATGATAAAGATATTGGCTGTTTGATCAGCCATTTCTTATCCGGGAATGATTGGAAATGAAAGAATTACACCATTTCTTAGCAATGCTTAGGACTCCTGATTACATTTTACTTTTTATTTTGTTTTCATAACTTGCTACAAAAGGCACAGCAGTAGAAATTTACTCATTTTTCTACTTCTTAATAATTGAGTTACTGCCCAGTCATAATGTGAGACAAGTATAATTGTATCCCAAAACAAGGGCTAATAAGAAAAGAAAACCACACACAAGCCTTCCTAATTCCAAAGTATCCTAACCCTTTTACACTATTAATTGTCAAATTAAAATTTCATTTATTATCTCATTAAGCCCTCTGAGTACATAAACAGTGCATTAGGGCATAATTGGAGCTTTTAAAAATAAAAGTTATATTTGATCTAACAAGATAAAGTCTGTTGCTATTGATTTTCCTGGGAAACAAAAAGCTCAGATCTCAGCATGAACCAAATGAAACTATTGGATCCATGAGTTCAGTTTAGTGGTATTAGTCATATGACCTCAGGGTGTTTGAGTGGAGAGTGAAAGTTAGTAATCTCTGACAAAAATAATTATTCACTGAATTTTTACTCAAAGAAGTTCTAAGTATAGTGGATGGACCTGTGAATGGACTACTTTTCTTATAAAAATAAAAGTGAAAAAGTGGTTTTGGAGTGATGTGGACTAGATTCCAATCCTGGCTCTACCATGAATAAGCTAAATCACCTCGGGCAGGGTTCCTGCCTCAGTTTCCCCATCTTAAAGCAGACCTAAAGCAGCAATTCCACTCTTGAGTATATACCCAAGAAAAACATATGTTCACACAGAAATTTAAATGTTTAGAGCAGCATTATTCATAATAGACAAAAAGCAGAAACCGTCCAAATATCCATCAACTGATGAATGGATACATAAATAGTGGTTTTACGTACAATGGAATATTATTCAGCCATAAAAAGGAATGACGTACTGATATATGCTACAGCTTAGATGAAGTTTGAGAATATTATGCTAAAAGAAAGACCATACACAAAAGTTCAGATATTATATGATTTCTTTTATATGATATATCCATAGTAGGCAAATCCATAGAGACAAAAAGCAGATTAGTGGTTAAGAGGAGATAAGAGGAGAAGGGGATGGGGAGCAATTATTTAATAAGTATGGGTTGTTTTTCAGGGGCGATGAGACTGTTTTGAAACTAGAAAGAGGTAGTGGTTGCAGATTATCGTGAATACACCAAATGCCACTGAATTGTGCACTTTAAAATGGCTAATTGCATCTGATGTACCTTTCACCCGAATAGAAATAAAATAAGAATACTTTTCCCTGAAGGTGATTAGGTTTAAATCAGGATGATGTATACACTGTGGACATTCAAAAAATACCCTTTTCTTTCTTTATTCTGCCTTTATCACTGTGCCCACCCCCCACACCCTTTCTGGATGTTTCCTTCTTTCCTTCAGTGTAAAAGAAAAGACAGTGAGATCATAGTAGTTCCAACTGAAAAGTGAGTGGAAATGGGGAGTGGGATGCACATACCAGTACCTGTGCACCTGGAGTACATAAATCTAGGTCAGCCCTTTAAGATGTTAGTGTCTGTTAAACTACATTGTGTACCTTGTTGAGAATGTTTCAGGTGGCCTTTAAACATCATAGAGTCTTTGGAGGGGTGGGAATAGACAGACACAGCTGCAGCGTTTGGAGCACTTCATCTAGGGCAGGTATTTGCCAAGGAAGCAGTGAGTCATAATTCTAATAGTTTAGCAGCAGAGGATTTGCCATGGTCAATGGGCTGTTTGTCAGCGGGGCAAGTGTTCTGCCTTTGGCTATGACTTTCATATATTCTTTCCAATGGAGGCGGAACAACAGATGAACAAAAATCCCCAAACAGTATGCTCACTGGTTGAAAAATAGGCATTTCCTGAGCTGAATGGAGGTAATTGCCTTCTAACCTACGAGGTGAGCAGTCCATTTCCAGAAGCATCAAATGTGACTCCCTGGCTATTAGCATGCTATGACTGATTGTAGCTACGTTCGCTTCTGACTTTGTACCCCAAGGGGAATTAATATTTCTACCTGTTTCTAGAATTAGGTAATCTGTCACTTGCTCCCAGTATCTTCCCTCTCCCAACCCTCCTTCTGGCCTGGAGGACCTGCTTGGGGCTTCTGTCTGCTACCCTGTTTTCACTCTTACCACTTAGTTGCCCTGTGCAGTATGGTCTGCTCGCTTCCTGGGTACTTAGAATTGTACAGCTTTGTATTGATGGATCCTCAACACAATGGCAAGAGTGAAGGCAGACCAGTGTGAGTAAGCACATCTTAGCAGCCAGGGGACAGCAGGCTAAGATGCCACAAAGAAAAGGGTGCAGTTAGACCAGCGATATGAGTGGAATCCAGCCCATCAATTAGTATTTGCACTTGAGCTGCTACTGTGTGGAGAGCATTTATAGGTAAAGAGGATTTGCCTTCAAGACCTGAGTGCCAGTTGCTAGCTGTGCAGCTTTGGACATGCAACCAATAGATCTGAGCCTCAGTTTCCCCACCTCTAACTGGGATAAAAATTTCTTCCTCAGGACTCTTTGGAGAGTTAAATGAAGGCAGCCCAGTTCTTATCACAAAGCAAGTGCTCCCTAAGTGGATACTCAGTGTAACTGAATCTCTGTTTCAAAGAAGTGAGGTGCCTTCACTGCCCTCAAGAATGTCTGGGGAGACAAGGCTGAAATCCCCAAAATATTGTACAAATCATACACATCCTGAAGGATGTGGTCATAAGTCTCGGGTTTTTGGTATTAATGAGAGAAGGGCGTCAGTAGATGGCTGGAATAATGAAAGTTGTAACGCTTACCATTTTTGAGCACCCCTAATCCTCACAATGACCCAGAATTTTATGATAAAGAATCTGTGACTCAGAAAGGTTAAGTTGTTTGCCCGTCTCAGATCTGGTGAGCCTTGAAGTCCCTAGTTTTCCCGTCATGCAGTACTGTTTTGGTAGGATTTGAGTTGAGCTTTGAAGAATAAGTAGACTTGGATAATCTTGAGTCTGTCTTGGATAATCATGATTAGATAGACCATCCTCCAGGAAAGAAGGAATAGCTGGGACCAGGGCATGGAAGTGAGAATGACATGCCCAAAAATAAGGAGACATCATCCATGTGGCATGGAAGAAATGATGAGACATCATAACCCCATGTCTTTAGTCTTGAAATCTGTTCTGAGCATCAGTCTCCCCACCTGACCTCAGCATGCTGCCAATATCATCATATCCCTTGTTATGTGATTACCAGTCTTTCCATGGAGAGGCAAGTTTAGCCTTATTACAGGAACATTTGGCATTACTGGACATCTGAAGTAGCTGCATCCAAAGTGCCTTGAGTGAAGGACAGGCAAAGAAAATGAACAAACATATGAAAAAACCAAAGTGCTTTAATCACCCATTCTGAGGATTGTGTTGAATCAAGGTGTTAGTGATTCTAGGTGGTTCTGTCTCCCCCTAAACTGAGACAGAGCAGATATTTCAGGAAAACCTGGAAGTTGGTCCGTACTTCTGCATTCCTGCTGGCTCAATCTGATCCCCATGTGACGGCTTTGAGAGTTAATCATGTAGTTAGAGACAAACACTGATCAATAACAACAACCACAGCATGTGGTGTGTGCTTTATGATCTAAGCACTTTCAGAGCTTTTCAGAAACTCGGGGTCTGTGTGTCTGGGCACTGTGAGCTTGAATGGAAGCCTTCACCCTGCCCCTGACAACCTTGTGTTGTCCTCAGATGAGCCCATGTCTAAAGCTCCCATGGCCAAAGACGGTTACCAGCTTCTCACCTAGCCGGTCACCTTCTCTGTCTAACTTGGTATGATCACGGACAACTTTGGCCAGTTAATGAAGAGGTGGCCTCAAATTGTTCAGAAACTTGAAAAGCACATGTCTGAAGGGGCTAATTGTAGCCATAGAAAACTACAAAAGTAAGGATGTTGGATTAGAAGTCAGTTGATCATCAGGAGTTCGAGAGCAGCCTGGCCAACATGATGAAACCCCGTCTCTACTAAAAATATAAAAATTAGCCAGGTGTGGTGGTGCACACCTGTAGTCCCAGCTACTTGGGAGGCTGAGGCAGGAGAATTGCTTGAACCTGGGAGGCGGAGGTTGCAGTTAGCCAAGATCTCGCCACTGCACTCCAGCCTGGACGACAGAACAAGACTCCGTGTCTGGGGAAAAAAATAAAAATAAAGAAATAAGTTGACCGTACTTCCTTTACTGTCAATCCAGGGTCCTATATTCCAGTCCCACCTATTATGTCTTGCTATGGGACCACCAGGAAATCTTAGCTTCTTAGGGCCTGGGGACTTTTCACTGCTAAGTTTAACTTGATTTGGATTAGTCATGGTTCCCACAGCCATCAATAAATGGCTTCTACATCAATAGTCCCAGCTACTCAGGAGGCTGAGGCAGGAGAATCGCTTGAACCCGAGAGGCAGAGGTTGCAGTGAGCCAAGATCATGCCACTGCACTCCCGCCTGGTGACAGAGTGAGACTCCATCTCAAAAAAAAAAAAAAAAAAAAAATAAGGATGAGTTTCTTGCCTAGCCTCAGCACAAGATTAATTTTTCGAATATGAGAAAAATGTGCCTTCATAGATTTCCAAACAGAATTATGGCTTTTGAACATACAGGTACTAAAATTTAAAAAGGATTTCATTTTTCTCAGTTTGGATTAGATATACTGATTGCTCTCAGGGCGAAACGAATTTTAATTTAGTTCTTCCTTTTCTTAGGTGGGAGTAAGCTTTTCTACCTAATTTTAAAAATGAGAAGACATTTAATTTATACTTTCTCCTTCACTCAAAGGTACTAATAACCATACTATTTAAATTCTAAATCCCTCCTTTAAAGAACTTCAAAACCAAGGAGGAAATTAAAATATTTTAATTCACTTCTTGATCTCACCCATCATGATAGAAAAAGATTCTTATATTCACACAAGAAAGATACAAACCTTAGGAGAAATTCCACAGTTTATTTCCAAATTTTAGGAAACTTGATCCTGGAATTTTCCTTCTTTCTTCACCTATAATTTGTAACAATGTGAAGTCACACTTGTTCCATAAATCCCACTCAAACCAGTCTAGTCCCTAGTAATCTCTCTGTCCCTCCAAATTCAAACAATAAATGTAGCCCAAACCTTTCATTTCCCAAACCAAACAGCATAGATCATCTAAACTGACATTTATCTATAGTGAAGAACTAGTTCCTCCCCTCTCCCTCCCAACTTATTTGCAGACTAATACTTTTGTTAAAGAAGGAAACAATCAAAATGAGTTACCAGAAGAATGAAACAGGAAAAAAAAAAAAAAAAGACATATGTAATACAAGCCTAGGCTTATTATTATTAAACATCACAGATAACACATTTCACTTTGGAGGGGATGTGCCCCATTGTCAAAGTGCTGTAAGTTTCTAAACACTACCCTCAATTTCTGTATTTTTCTTGTCTCAAGCCAATGACAACAACCTTGCAAATGAGCTCTGCTCCAAATGAACTTTGAGTAGCACTGGTTATTACAGACAGTGCCTTATTATTTGTGTGTTACCTACTATATTGTGTAAATTGTTTGTGGACAGACATTAGATAGTGTGTATTTATGTGTCCACATTCCCCCACTCTCTCCAGTAAGACTTGTAAGTAGGTAACTGTCAGTAGTAATTATAATAATAACTATTATTATACTAATGTACTAATATTAAATAATTAAAATAATTAGTAGCATTATTGGTAAAAGTAATTAGTTGCTATTACTATTGTCACGATTCTTTTTTAAAAACAACAAAAATATAACTAGAATGCACCCTTCTCCAACCTCTCTTTATTAGTATTATCCTGAAGATATTCCATTGCTTAAATCTAGTTTCATAGGGAAAGTGTAATTTTTAAAACCTAAAGAAATTCCATGTTAATTATCATTACTCAATGGGGGTGCTATATGTTCTTATAAAATAAATCAGAAAATAATTGTATATGAGAAACTCTGTAGTTGTTCTTCACTTCTTGGTTCTTATCCTAATGACTTATTCTCAAAAACAGTTTTTGGTATTATCCCCAGTACATTCCAGATCCAGGAGTATTGAGAGTTAAAAACACAGCAGAAGTTACAATTTTGCTGTGAAATATACAAATCAAAAATTATAAATTCTCCCTCTTCTCTATGTTGACAAAAAGTGCCAAATTCTGTAAAATATTTGAAGAGATTTATTCTGAGCCAAATACGAATGACCATGGCCCAAGATACAGTCTCAAGAGGTCCTGAGAACATGTGCCCAAGGTGGTTGGGTTACAGGTCGGTTTTATACATTTTAGGGAGACATAAGACATCATGCAGTACATTTGAGATATGTATTCATTCATTTATTTAGTCTGGAAAGGCAGGACAACTCAAAGTGGGAGCTTATAGGTCTTGGGTGGATTCAAAGATTTTCTGGCTGGCAATTGGTTGAAAGAGTTCTTATCTAAAGACCTGGAATCAATAGAAAGGAGTGTCTGGGTTAAGATAAAGGTTGATGGAGACCAAGATTCTTATTATGCAGATGAAGCCTCTATGTAGCAGGCTTCAGACAGAATAGAGGGTATATGTCTCTCATCAGACCTTAAAAGGTGCCAGACTCTTAGTTAAATCTCTCCCAGATCAGGAAAAAACTAAAAAGGGAAGAGGATTCTCTATAGAATGTAAATTTTCCCCACCAGAGACAGCTTTGCAGGACTATTTCAAAATGTGACAAAGAAATACATTTTGGGGTAAAACACTTTGATACTTTCAGGACCTGCTATGTCATGTGATACTATACTAGAATCAGGCTGGAATTTGGTATCTTCTTGCTACAAAGAGTCTATTGTGTTAGTCTTAAGATCTCTGTTTTATTGTTAATGCTGGTCAGTTGTGCCTGGATTCCGAAGGGAACAGAATATAATGAAACATGTCCAACCACTCTTTCCTAGTTCCTTCCTATCATGGCCTGAACTAGTTTTGCAGGTTTCATTGAAATCCCTTTGGCTGAGAGGAGGCGCCATTCAGTTGGTTGTAGGGGTGGTGGCACTAAGAATTTTATTTTTGGTTTACACTTAGAAACCCCAACCCCCACTCCCCATCCTCCAGTCTTCTTCAAGGACTGTAAAGGTAGCTAGCTTCCCATGACATCCAGGAGAAGCAAGAGGTGCCTCGCCTTTTTGAAAATACAAAACAAAACAAAACAACATAGTTTCAGCTTTTTCAATATATTTTAGTAATCATTTCTCAAGTAATGTCAGAGAAAATGGTGGAATAAGGAATCCCAAAAGTTCACCCTTCTATAAAAGCTAGAAAAAAAAAAGTGGCAACAACTCTCAGAATCTGCATTTTCAGAACTCTAGAATGTAACCAAATGCCTGAAGTACTCTGGGAAGCATTTATTTAAAAACAAAAACAAAAAACTTTAGTCAATTCTTAATGAAAAGAGCAAAACTGGTGTCTTAACTTACCTTAATGCCATAGTCCACTCCCCAGCTCAGCACCAGCCTTGAAATAACCCACGTTCCCAGTGCAGGCATGTGAGGCTGCAGAATGGACTTTATTTACAGACCATTCTAATTTGATCTATCTGGTGGCCGCCTTGAAGACATGCTACTAGACACATGTTTTTGTCTCTCCTGACTGGGAACTTGCTTTAGACTAAGCTGCTCCCAAGGGAGTATGGTCTAAACGTTCTTCTCTGCTGTCTAAGGCAATGGATAACAATTGGAGGAAACAATAGACTAGCCAAAAAACTTGGAAGGAAATCTAGGGAATGACATGCTGTAGGGAATAAGGTCTTTAGAAGAATATTCACATGCCCAGGGCTGTGCACATACTCAGGAAAAATGCGGGAAGGCCCCAGTCTCTTACCTCTGGTTGGCCATTAGGCTATGCATAATCAGGAAGTGAAGGCAAAGGCTGAGTAGTAAACTGGCTGACGGAGTGTTGAAGGTATCCTCCCACCCTCACACACAAAGGACACAGAGCCCCTTGGCTAGGAGTGGGTGATTTATTAGTTCCAAGTGTTGAAGGATATTTCTGTTCAAATATTAATTGGCCACTAAGCTAACTAAGCATTCAGTGGCTACACATGACAGAATACAGATTTTATGGAAGTAATTCGGAAAAGTCAATAAACAACAAATAAAATAATAGCAAACCATGGAGAGGAGGGAGAATCTGATTCCCAGGGTTGCCACATTATGATATTCAAAATCTTCAATTCTCAATTAAAAAATTACAAGGCATGCAAAGAAACATCAGTGGCCCATACCGGGAAAGAAAAATAAAACAAACAAAAAAAGGAATCAACAGTAACTGTCTTTGAGAAGGGGAGAAAGTGAAAATGAGTTCATTACTAGACAAAGACTTTAAATCAGCTATCGTAAATATATTGAAAAAGCTGAAACTATGTCTAAAGAATTAAGGTCAATTATGAGAGCAATACCGCGCCAAATAGTGCATATCAATAAAGAGATATAAATTATAAAATAGGACCAAATAGAAATTTTGGAATTGAAAAGGAGAGTAACTGAAAGAAAAAGTTACTAGAGGGGCTTAACAGAAGATTTGAACGGACCAAAGAAACAATGAGAAGACTTGAAACAGGTAAATTGAGAGTATCCAGTTGGAGGAACAAGAAAGAAAAAGGATGAAGAAAAATTAACAGAGCCTAGGAGACCAGAGGACATTAAGCCTGTCAACATACCCATAAAGAGCATCTCATAAGAGAGAAAAGAGAGAAAGGGGTAGAACCATGATTTGAAGAAATAATGGTGAAACTTTACAAATTTGATAAAAATATCAGTCTATACATACAAAAAGCTCAATGAACTCCAAGTAAGATAAACTAAAATAGATCTACACTGAGATACATCATAATCAAACTGTTGAAAACCAAAGACAAATAGAGAATCTCAAAAGCAGTAAGAGAGAAGCAACTCATTATATACAAGAAATCTTCAGTAAAATTATCAACTGATTTCTCATCACAAACCGTGGAGGCCAAAGGCAGTGGGATGACATTCAAAGTGCTGAAAAAAAAAAAAAATACTGTATACCAAGAATGTTGTGTCTTGCAAAATTATCCTTCAAAAGTGAATGAGAAATTAAGAAACCTCCAAATAAATAAAAATTGAGATAGTTTGTCACTATGACACCTGACCTACATAAAAAAAAATCTGAACTCAATAACCTAACCTCTACCTTAAGTTACTAGAAAAAGAGGAGCAAACTAAGCCTAAAGCAAGCAGAAGAAAAGAATAATAAAGATTAGAGTTGTGATCAATGGAATAGATAATAGAAAAAAAAATCAACAAAACCAAAAGTTAGTTCTTTGAAAAGATTAACAAAATTGACAAACCTTTAGCTAGTCTGATGAAGAGAAATAAAAGAAAGTAGTAGAGTTATTAAAAAATGAGAGAAGGGCATTACCACCAATTTTACAGAAATACAAAAGGATTTTAAGAGAATATAATGAGCAACTATATACCAGCAAACTGAATAACCTACATAAAATGGACAAAGTCCTAGAAATATAAAAACTACCAAAACTGACACTCAAGATAAAATAGAATACATGATTAGACTTATAACAAGTAATATATTGAGTTAGCAATAAAAAACTTCTAACAGAGAAAAGTTCAGGACCAGATGATTCCATCAATGGATTCTACCAAATATTTAAAGAAAAATTAGCACCAATCCTTCTCAAAATCTTTCCAAAAAAATAGCAGAGGGAACACTTTCTAACTCATTCTATGAGGTCAGTATTACTCTGATACCTAAACCAGAAAAAGAGATCACAAGAAAGGAAAGCTACAGGCTAATATCTCTTATGAATATAAATGCAAAAATTATCAACAAAATACTAGCAAACAGAATGCAACAGCATATTAGAAGGGCTGGACATTATAGCTAATGGGAATTTATCCCAGAAATGCAAAGTTGGTTCAACATATGAAAGTCAATCAACGTAATAAACCATATTAATAGAATGAAGGGGGAAATCCCATGTGATCATCTCAATAGATATAGAAAAAGCATTTAAGCAAATCTCACATCCTTTCATGATAAAAACCTTCAACAAACTAGAAATAGAAGGGAACTTGCTCACCCTCATAAAAGGCATCTATGAAAAACCCACAGCTAACATCATACTTAACTGTGGAAGACTGGAAGCTTTCCCTGTAATATCAGAAACATGACATGGATGTTTTCTCTCACCATTTCTATTCAATATTTTACTAGAAATTTTTAGCCAGGGCAATTAGGTGAAAAAGAGAATGAAAAAGGAGAGAAGTGGAAGAGAGAAAGTGAGAATCCAGATTAGAAGAAGGAAGTGAAAACTTCCTCTATTAGTGGATGACATGATTTTCTAAAAAAATCCTAAAGAAACACACACACACACACACACACACACACACACATTGTTAGAGTTAATGAGTTCAACAAAGTTGTAGGATATAAGATCAATATCCAAAAATCAGTTGTATTTCTATACACTTACAATGAAAAATCCAAACATGAAATTAAGTGATGCCCCTTAAAATAGCATCAAAAATTGTAAAATAGTTTTGAATAAACTTAACTAAGGAAGTGAAAGTCCTGTACATTGAAAACTACGAAAGAGTTTTGAAAGAAATATCTTCTATGTTTATGGATTGGAAGACATAATATTATTAAAATAGCAATACTCCCCTGATTGATATACAGATTCAGTGCAATCCCTGTCAAATTCCAGCTGCTTTTTTTGCAGTTGATTCTAAAATTCAAGCTGATCCTAAAATTCACATGAAAATGAAAGGGACATTGAATAGCCAAAATATTCTTGAAAAAAAAAAAAAAAAAAGACAAAGTTGGAGGACACTTCCTGATTTCAAAACTTACTACAAAGCCACAGTTATCAATACAGTGTAGTGCTGACATTAGGATAGACATATGGAATGATGGAATAGAATTGAGAGTCCACACAGAAATACAGAAATACATACATGTATGGTCAATTGATTTTCAACAAGGGTGTCAAATGGGAAAGAATAATTTCTCAATAATTGTTGCCAGGACAATTGGATAGCAACCTGCAAAAGAATAATGTTGGACCCTTACCTCATACTATGTACAAAAAAGGAATTGAAAATAGATGAAAGATTTAAATGTAAAATCTAAACTTATAAAACTCTTAGAAACGTAGGTATAAATCTGCAGGACTTTGGATTAGGCAATAGTTTCTTAAGTGTGACACCAAAAACATAATAAGCAATAAAAGAAAAAATTTGGTAAATTGGATTTCAGCAAAACTGAAAACTTTTATGAATCAATGGACACTACCAAGAAAGTGAAAAGCAACCCACAGAATAGGATAACATATTTGTATATAGGAGATCTCATAAGAGATTAGTATCCAAAATATGTAAGAACTGTTGAAGCTCAACTACAAAAAGACAACTGAATCATTAAATGAAAATAAAATAGGCAAAGGGTGTGAATAGACATTTCTTCAAAGAAGATATACAAAAGGCCCCTGCAAAAAGATGTTCATGAAAGAACACATGGAAATTATTCATTAGGAAAATGCAGATCAAAACCACAGGAAGGTACTACTTTATACCTACTAGGCTGGCAATGATCATGATGATAATGATGATGATGATGAAGAAAACAAGAAAGACTGAAGAAGATGTGAAGTAATTAGAACTCTTAATCATTGCTTGTGGGAATGTAAAATGATCCGGCCTCTGTGGAAAACAGTTTGGCAGTACCTCAAAAAATTAAACATAGAGTTACCGTTTGACCCAGCAGTTCCATTCCTAGGTATATATCCAGGAATTGAAAACATATGTTCCCATGAAAACTTGAACTTTGAATATTTATAGCAGTATTATTCATAATAGCAAAAAAGTGGAAACAAACCAAATGTTCGTTAGCTGTTCGATGGGTATGCAAAATCTGGTATCTCCATGCAGAGGAATATTATTCAACTATAAAAAGGAGTAGAATACTGATACATGCTACATCATGGATTAACCTTCAAAGCATTATGCTAAAAGAAAGAAGCTAGACATGAAATGACACATACAATATGCTTCCATTCACAGGAAATATTCAAAATAGGCCAAGCCATCAAGATAGAAAATTAATAATAATAGTGGTTGCCAGGGGATGAAGGAGAGGGAAATTGAACTGTTAACAGCTATGGGGTTTCTTTTTGGGGTCGTGTTCTGGAATTAGATAGTCTTGATGGTCATACACAACTGTGAATACACTAAAAACTATTGAATTGTATACTTTAAAATGGTTAATTTTCTATTATCGAATTTTATCTCATTAAAAATCAGGAAAATCTTTTCATAGGAAAGCATTTAAAAATAAGTATAAATATGTTTTTAACATAATATTTTATTTTTAAACAGAGGATGCTTTGTGAAAGTGACATGTGTTTGTGATTTCATAAGGCTACAGAATACCATTCCTGCTTGTCTAATCTTATAATACTAAATTGCACGTACGACCCCCTCCTCACCAGTACCTCAAACTAAATATATAGCATCTATGAGAGAAAACTTTGAGTCATTATGATCTTGGAAATCTTATAATTTAATTGTTGGTGGCGCTATAGGTTTTTTTCCCGCCCCCCCCCAACCAATTTTGAAACAACTTGGTAGAACTTAGGTAACCACACACTTTATTGCCCAAACAAGATGCTTTTCAGCATGGCAGTAGGTACTAATCATATGTGGTTTCAGCACAACAGGCATAAACCAGACTGTCCTGGGAAACCCAGGATACATGGTCACCTAAACAGAAGTAGTATTTACTTCCAGGCACAGACTCATAACAAGTATGTAGTGTGCGAGTGAGGATTATTTCAAAGGTAATTGCTGCTGCAGGTGGTGGTGGTGAGCTGAGCCATGTCCTCCCTCCTAAACAGAAAGAACTGGTGCAAGGGAAGCCCCTGCAATCCCTACTCAGTCACCAGGGCCAGGGTTTCCGTGGAGGTGCGATGGGGGAGATAGGGATTTCTTATAATGGTTTTAATGAACCCATCTGGGGTCTCCTCCTGAGATGATTACCACCTTCCCTGTGTTTTGCATCTAAGGACTTTGGGATTGACCAGGGCTGCCTTGCTCACATTTGTCTCTTCATTATCAACGGGTGTATCAGAGAGAGAAAATCCACGTGGTCAGATCAAATTGGCAGAATTGAAATGTCGCTGCTGATGCCGGCAGGCCTGGGCTTTCCAGACACAAGCAGAGGGAGTGGGTCTAAAAGGATCCATCTTCAGTATGCTGTATTCTGATCTGCATTTGCCTAAAGACACTTTGGAATTATTTAATCTGACTGCCTCATTTTATACAGGATTGTTCTCTTTTCTTTGTGGGTGATCTACTTAGCTTCCCTATTATGCAGATGGGGGACGGTTTATTTGAGGAAAGAGACTTGCAAAAGTGTTGGGTGAAAATCCAAGGGTTAAAGACATTGAGTCGTGCAGGGCTGTTTGCTCCACCACAGGCTGAGGTAGCTGAGGATTCTAACGCCCCTCCTGCCAGCATCAAGTTTCCACCTGGCCAGGCCCACGCACTCCAAGCCACGGCTCAGCAATCTCATTAGTGAAATGGCGATCTGCTGTCTGCTTCCCTGGGCTGAGTTGTGGATTAATTGCTCCACCTCCAGAAAGTACCTTAACGAAAGAGAAGTTCCATGAGTCTTCTAGCTTATATGGCCCAGGCCAGCCGCTGCTGGTAGATGAGAAGAAGAGGTGAGTGTTGGGGGATCTGTGGTTCTCTGGAGAGGTCCCCTCCCAAGAAAACCTCACAAAATGCAAATACCAAGTCTTAGCCGAGAGCTGGAACTGAAATGTGGGTGGGTGCACATGTATGTAGGCACATGTGCATGTGTTTGGTGTTTGTGGCTTTGAAGTAAGAGGGGACACATCTCAAGCATGTAAGAATCAGGGAACTCTGTTGGGGGTCTCCTGTTTTCTGTGCCTAGCCTAACGCTGTATCAATTATTTTCCATTCATTCACTCTTCATCCCCTGACTCCTCACACATACGCGTGATTACCCTCACTTCCTGGAGAGAAGTGGAAGGCCCCAGAATCCAGCTTAGCCTGCAAGGGAGAGGGGCTTTCAGTGAAGTTGACCCAGATTCCATACACTCAAGGCAAACATGTTCTGAATAGGATCCCACATGTTCATTTCAGCGCTCTCCAGAGAGAGTTCTAGGATCCACTTTTCTTATTGTTTTTTTTTTTTTTTAAGCCGGGCAAACTGAAAATAGACTTCTTCCAGAAGGTCTGTCAGGGCTCAAGCCTTACTTGACAAATCCAGGAAGATGCCATGACAGTGACAGGACTCAGCCTGGGAAGGAACTTGGCAGACCGGGACACCTTCCTGGAATCAGGCACCCAGTGCTCCGTTTGCCCACTTTCTCTTTTCACATCTCACTTCTAAAGCTTTGCATATCTTCACACTGTGTGTTATGATGGATTGAAATTGTTTAGGCCCCCATTACTTCCTGCCCAGACGACTTGCTCCCCAAGCCCAGCTCCGTGCAGCAGCTTCCAAGGGTATCTGTGCTCACCCTGCCCAGGCCTTTTCCGCCCTCGACTCTGTCCACAGTTATCTTCCTAAGACATGTGCCTCATCTTGCTTCTTCCCTTGTTGAAATCCCAGTACCTCTCACCTCCCCTCCCGTTCAGGAAAGATTCCAGGCTCTCTGCAGTCTGGCCTTGGGCCACCTGCCCAGGTCCCACCTCTGCAGGTCCACCCTTGTTCTCCATGTCCAGCCGAACAGTGCTGCTTGCCCTTCCCCAGATGTTCCAGCCTTTCCCCATCCTCTTTTCAACACCTGGGAAAGCCACCTCCCTTCCTTCACTGGCTGAATCTTTGCAAACAAAGCAGGTGTGAGGGCCTCTCCTTCAGGAAAAGGTACCTGATACTGTGGTCCTCTTGCCCCAGGCTGGGGTAGACGCTGTTCTAGGATGAGGCCAGGCCCTGGCATTTAAGTTGTATGATGCTGCCACTCATCTGTGGCTTTGGTGGGGTGGTGGGCGGTGGGCGAGGTGTGGGGGTTGTTTGGGATTTCTCTATACCTGTCCACTTCCAAGGAACCTGGCACAGGCTCAGTGCATGTCGAATGAATGAGGCCTTTAGAGGGCCGAAGCCCCAGAACCTATTTCTCATATATTTTGGCTCTTACGGGTCCTGTTAAGTCAGGAGCCACAAAGAAAAAGCACAGAGTGAATGACTTCCATTATCACCCCAGGGAGCTAATCACACTCTCCTTAGCAGGGCTTTGCTCCTCAGAACTACCTGGCTGGCTGTGTAAAGGGGAGAAATGGGTGAGGCAGCAATTTTTCCCAATGTATAGGCAAGGAACGAGAGGTGAAACCACTGAACTGAAATGAGCTGGCAAGCGGGTGCTGGTGAAGAAAGCTGCTTTGGGGTTCAGATACAGACGCAGTCTTTGTACTTCCTACGACATCTCCCTTCATAAAAACCTGGACAAACCGGAAATTACCTAAGCTCATTAGAGGATTCAGGGATGACTAATGGAGTAAAGCCTGGGGAGAATTTGATGCTCCTTGACATGGGCTCCGTGGGGGCCAGGGTGGGGGCAGGGGCATCCATCCTCCTCTGTTGTCTGCAGACTTTCTTTAAATTAGTCTTCTTCATCTGCTCATTTACCCCCAGGATTCAAGGAGCAGCACATTAACTAATGAAGTCAATTAACAGAGGTTTGAAATGCAATGTCCTGCAACTCAGGTATGGATTGGGTACAAAAGGTTTGGCCCCAGTGAAAGGTGACAGTGTGCTAAAAATAAGCCCTGGTATAAAGTGATCCTCCATCAGCTAATTGCTAATAGGGATTCCTTGTGTGGGGCTCCGCAGCCCCATGGCTGGGCCTAATTGGCGAGTCCAGTGGCGGCATTCATGTCTCCAACCCACGGTTACAGAAGGGAGTGATTGCAGGGAGCCTGATCCAGCCATCAGCCGTTCCCAGACCTTGAGTGCCAAGGTGACTTTTCTCTTTGTTCTTCTTGAGGCCTGGCCCTGACAGTGTCACCTCCTCCCTGGGCCTGGCTACAAGGGTCGTGAGGGCAACTTCTGTTGTAAGCCGAATAATGTTAACAGCTGGGATGTGCCGTTTGTCAGAGGTCAACACTGTTACAAGTTTCAGAGTGAACATTTTTAGTAGAAGGTGAGACAGGAGAACTACTGCAGGCTACGCTTTGAGGCTGCAGACTTGAAAAACCAGAGCATTTTCAGAGCACTGGGCGAAGGCTGCTCAGCCACCCCGCCCGACCCTCATAAACCCTTTTAGCTCAGACAGAGCCCTCTGAGTGGCAGGGAAATAGAGTAGGTGGCAAGAAAAAGTCAGTGGCTCCTGAATGAGGAGATAAGCAAGTGCTTAAATACTGCTCATCCACCCAGGAGCTGGGCCACCTTGGGCAGGAGACTTCACCTCTCTGGACCTCACTGTGTGTAGACTAGAATGAGGGTTCTCACAGATCTCACTCTGACATTCAGTGAACCTGTGATTTTAAGATGCCCTCAGGTTCAGCATCTTTCATGTTCCTTTCCAGGACCCTAGTACCTCTTTTTTCAATGTCTCCACCCACCAAAATGCTTGGGGCTTTAATGTGTGTCCTCCCCATGCCCTGCTGACCAAACTGCCTCTACTTTTTGTTCTAATTCCGGATTTCCTGTGAGTCATCGGATGAGTTAGCAAAGTTGCCCCTCACTGTTTTTTTTTTTTTTTTTTTTTTTTTTTTTTCCCCAAATGCTTCTCAGTCAATTAAAGACCTCATCTATTAACTGAAGACGGAAGGGGATCTTGAATGCATGCTGGCCTGGTATGCTGGAGCCAGGTATGCTCAGGTCAGAGGACAATGATAATAGCAATTATAATACTAAGAACCACAACTATTAAGATAACTTATTCTTTGCCAGTCCTCATGCTGAGGAATTAACATGCTTTACCACATTTAAACTTCTCAAAATCCCTTTGTAGTAAGTAATATTATTATTTCCATTTGATAGATGATGAAACTGAGCTTAGAAAAGTTGAAATGATTTTCCTGGGATCACACAGCCAGTAAACATTGGAGCAGCATTTAAATCCAGACTAAACATCGTGAGGCATTTTTTTTTCTCCAAAGACTAGAGAAATTTTGGACTTTATTTTAAAGCAGTGAAACATGCAGTGAGACATGCACACACACCCTCAGCCATACTCATAACGAACACTCGGCCATACTCATAACGAACTGGAGAATTTATGCATACAAGTGAGTTCCAAGCTTCAGTGTCATCACCTTGTAAGGTCAGTTTGTGTGCTTGTTCCAACAGTGTCACAGATGCTTGGTTGGGGAGTTTCTCCTGGGAGTGCTTCATGAGCTACACACATATACATGCGGACAGTATTTTTATATCATAGCAGCAGCCTGCTCTTTATGCTGTTGGTGTCCTTGTTGTTTTGCCTTCCAGTGATACTACTATTCCTCTGCTCACATTATTTTTTTGCCAGGCTTGACTCCAAGTGGCTTTGATGGTTTCCAATATGCGAATCCAACGTACCCTTAAAGGAAGGATTTGCCAACATTCGGTTGATATGACTGGCTCTTTTTTTCCCACTACTCCAGTGGCTTACAAAATATTTGAGCGGTGGCACCATTTTTATTTTCTTCCTGGATGTCTTAGAGAAGACTAATCTGTATGACAGATGAAGGCAGAATGGCTGTGTTTGAAGCATGAATTCGGGAGGCATGACCCCATCACTCTTCTCTCCCATTCTTGTTCTCTCCTTAGGCCTGGATGGCCAAGGAAGCTTCAGGTTTCAAGGAATGCAGCTTGGAAACCACTGCCCTGGCCCAGACAGCCCAGTGGTGGAAGGGCCAGTGTCAGGAGCTCCACACCCTCTCTCTGGCCCAATGTGAGCAAGTTCTGCCTATGAACTGAAGGAACATCCACATCTCTCCTAAATGTTCTTACTGGCCCCGAGGAAGGAGAATGTGACTCTTTAGTGAACACCTCTGCAGTGTCTTTCATCCACCATTCATGTCTGTAAAAGAGCTTTAAGAGGTTTGCAGAAATGCTTTAAGAAAGGAAGAAAAGGGAGCTTGGTGGCTATAAACAGAAAGGTTAGTTCTGAGGTCGAGAATGATACAGGGGAAGAGGAAAAAAATTTAAGGATTGCAATGGAATGAGGAGAAGAATCACTAAGATATTAAGAAAAACCATACAGAGTGGGAATTTCCAGCAGCAGGGAAAAGCACGATATGTCTGGATCCGAGACCGAATGTTGAACATCTGCGTCCTCTGTGTGCCCAGCCGCCCACCGCAGTTAGGGACATGTGGGCCTGGGAGTGGGGAGTGTGCACCTGCTTTGTGCTAGGCCCTGGGAGACACCAGCAAGGGCCCATGAGAGAGGAATTTCTCTCTTAAGGAACTCACTGTCTAGGAGGGAACATACTCAAACACTCAAAAACAAAGAGGAAATCAAGAAAGGCAGTAATGGAGATACAAATGGAGTATTAGGGGAGGCCAGAGGAGGGCGGCTTCTGTAAAAGTGTCCAAGCCAAAGCTGAGTTTCCTCTAACACATGGCATGATGTCCCTTTCCATGCTTCAATATGGACTTTGGGTAATATTTTGGGCTCTTCATATTTTACCTTCTCAAACTCATTTTGACTCCCTCATCCTAACTTAGTTCTCATCCCAAAACGAAGAAAGTACTTCTCTGTTTATACCCCCAAAGGAAGTATAAAATTATGACTATGCTTTCTTCCAACATGAGTCAGTGGAACCCCTGCCATAAGTGATGATTGCACGTGGCTCAGGAATGTTTCTGTCCCTCTCCTGTCCGAATTTCACTGGCGCATAGGAAGACCCTTCCATTTTTGCTTACTTGCTTTACAGTTCTTTTCATTTTAGAGTGTGATTGTCTTATACCTCAAACCAACACAAAGGGAAAAAAAAAATCTCTGTGATCGTCAAGGAGAAAGTCCACACCCGTATTAGTTTGGAGGGCCTCAGATAATTACTGGTAAGCTGAGGAGAGGACTTTATTACCATATGAATACCATAAAACCAAGGGAGACTATGAGAAATTGTTGGATCTAATCCTATGATTTACTCATTTTCGCAGCAGCCCAATGCTGTGAAACAGGTTTCAAACCAAGTTCCTATTTCCTCTTGTGAATCATTCCCTTTATTCCAAATGGAATCTGAAACAGCTTCACCAAGGCCAGCAGTGGGGAGCATCTTCACTCTAGGCTTTGGACTTGAAGCGAGGCCTTGTTGCATTCTATGTCCCCAGGACTTCATACAATGCCTGGCACGCAGTAGGGACTTGCTCAAATAATGTTTGTGGAATTGAACTGATGATGAACAAAGGCACAGAATGTGAACGTACAGGGTGTGTTTGAGGACAAGTGAAGTAATAGCAATAGCTGAGACTTGGTAAGCCTTTACCGAGAACCAGATAGCATGCTGAGTACTTTGTTTCCTTCTCATTTAAACCTCACAAGACCTGCATGAAGATAGGACCATTAGTATCCATTTTACAGATGGGAAATACTATAGACTGAGTGGCTTAAACAACAGCCATTTATTTCTCACAGTTCTGGAGGCTGAGAAGTCCAAGATCAAGGTGCTAGCAAGCTCGGTTTCATTCTGAGGCCTGTTTTGGCTGGTAGGTGGCTGCTGTCTCGCTGTCTGCTCACAGGACCTCTTCTTTCCCCGCTTCTTTTTGGAGAGAGAGAGAGAGAGAAAAAGAGCGCGCGTACAAGAGTTCACATGCATGAGCTCTCTGGTGTCTCTTACAAGAACACTAATCCTATCAGATTCAGTCCTCACCCACAGGACCACATTTAACCTTAATTACTTCCTTCAAGGCCCCATGACTAAATACAGCCACAATCGGGCTTCCAAATATACATTTGGAAGGGAACACAAACATTCAGCCCGTAACAGGAGACTAGTGCAAGGTTGCAGAGCTAAGAAGTGTTGGAGCAGGAGCTCAGACCCCCTCCCTTATGCTGAAAACCGTGTACCTAACTGTGAGGCAGTACCACCATGGTGTATGGAGTGATAGCTTTGTGTGTAGAGAGGGATAGGATGCCATCCTCGGAGATAATGATGATGAGACTGTCTGGGCTCAGATGAATCTAAAGACTGACTCTCTCCCTGTCTTCATCTCCATCTCCATCCTGTCCACCAGCCACACTGAAAACCTTGCAGTTCCCTGAGGCTGCTGCATGTTGCCTGCAATCCTTTGAATATCCTTTGAATATAGATGCTTTGATCTATCTAGAGAAGTGGTTCTTAACCATGGCTGCACATTAGAATCACCCAAAAAGCTTTTAAAAACCCAGAAGTCGAAACCAGATTGAAGGGCCCACACTGGTCTCAAAGACATAATGATAGTAACAGATTCTAACCTAATGTACAAAATAAGAAACCAGGATTTCGTCTGATATGGATTATTACCTAATGAATTGATAGTTTGATGACAAAGTATTTACATAATTTCAAAGAACTCTGCCAAAAGGACTTATTAATTACAAAAGGAAAATGAATACATTTACAGTGGAGAAGCTTGGCAGTCTCCACCTTGATCAAGTCACCCAAGTGAACGTCATTAGTAATGGGACACACAGAGACCATGGGCCGTTCCATAGGGTACAGTAAGAAGTTACTACTGAGATAGTCCTGCCAAAGATGCACAGCTGCATCTACTCACGAGGAAATATTAGACAAATCCAAATTGAGGGACATATTTTAAAATAACAGTCCTGTAATCTTCAAAAGTGTTACGGTTATGAAAGTCAAGGGAGGCCTGAGAAACTGTTTCAGATTGAGGAAGAGAGACATGACAACTAAAGGCAGCTTGTGATCCTGAACTAGATCGTTTTGCTATCAAAAACATGATGGGTACATTTGCCAGAACTTGAGTGGTTGTAATGTACCGATGTGAATTTACTGATTTTGATGTTTATATTTTAGTTATGTAGGAGGACGTTCTTATTTGTAAGAAAATACACTACAAAGAAAGATGGGACATCAAGTCAACAAATTACTCTCAAATGGCTCCGTTAAAAAAAAAAAAGATTCATGCTGTGCTTGCAACCTTTCTGTAAGTTTGAGATTTTTAAAATACAAACACACAGACAAAATCCCTGATAACCAGTTGGTACACAAAACCAATTAAATCACAAACTCCAGAGAGGAGACCCAGGCTTGAGTAGCTGTTGGAGCTCCCAGTTGATTCCAGTGTGAGCCTGGGTTAGCACTATTAGCCCAATTTCAAAGTATGGTCCCCAAACCAACAGAATTAGAATCAGTGGGAAACTTGTTAGAAATGGAAATTTTCTGGCCCCACCCCAGACTTCCTGAATCAGAAACTCTGAGGGTGGGACCCAGCGTTTTGTAACCTACCAAGGTTTTGGTGCACGTGTATGTTTAAGAACTATTGGCCTGTAACCTTCCTTGCTCCTCTTCTGTCCATACTTGCTCCCAAGTGTCCTTCCAGAGTCACTTAGCAGGTTTCCAGTCCTGGGGCTCCCTCAGTACCTGAGAGTGCATCTCAGAGTTTGGAAGTTATCTGTTTATGTCCCGATCTCCCCAACCACGGTTAATCCAAGGCTCATTCACACAGTCTCTAGCATAGCGTAAGCACCAGTACATATTTACTGTTGATGCTTAAGTTGTTGCTTATCAAATGAATCAAGGGACTGGCCGTGATGTTCAGTGGTGTTCCCCTATGCCGCATTTTAGCTTCATTTGCATGCCTTTAAGAGGCATGCACTGATGTGTTTCAAGTTTGTTCTGTGATGGGAGTTTGATAAGGGGCTCTGTGGAGGCAGGGGAGATGGCAAGCATTTCTAACCACATGCAGAAGCACCCCTGCCTTTCTGGGAACCAGTACTGAAGCCTTTTATTAAAAGGTGCCTGTGAGCTGCTGGGCTTTCTAATTAAACCAGATGGACTGGATGATAGCTGATTAGATTCCTGACTTACCGATCTTCCTTCTATTTACTCATATAACTACGTTGATGAACCAGAAGCCATCTCATTCAGGAAAAGCACCTCACTGAATATTTTTAGAAAATTAAACTGTTATGAATGACCCAGACTCTGAGCAGCTAAAATGCCAAAGTCTGTTTTCTATGGCACTTGCATGGTTGAGCTATCAGCAGGGGGACCATGAACAAGTTTGCTTCTGCAAATATGTGCCAAAACAACAGCAACAACAAATTACAGGCCCATCAGTCATTTTGGATGGAGAGGAGCATGTCATAATGATAGACATAACCAGGAACATAGGGACTTCTTTACTTTAACTGCCTCTGTCCCTCCTAGCTCCATTCGACAGTGTCACATTTTGTTGATGCTGATTGCCAATTCAAATTCTCTGTTAATTGGTAATATTTGGGGGTAGGGGTAATGAAGTAGAGGTTAAAAAGAACACATAATACATTAAAACATATATTTGTAAACATGCATATAAATATGATACATCTGTCGATACATAAATATATATGCCGATTTATAACAAAAATATGTCATATGCTTTAAAAAATCTACAAAAATACTTAAGTATCTATATACATACACAAATAGCAAGGACTTGAAGTCATGATGTGTCTTGAGCAACTCTTAACTTCAGGTTCTGCTCCTAATTAGAGTCTATCTCCATGCCCTGTAGAAGAGAGGGAGTTGGTCCCAGTTGGACTCATGGATCATCATTTTGTGTAATGCACTGCTTTAGGGTATTTCCAGGATCATTCTGCTGAGGTGGCAGAAGAGTGGAATATCCTAAAGGTATGACACCGATTCATGGCCCTGCAGAAACATCATGGCAGTTGAGAGTTTAAACCTCAGTCCCAAGTTGCTCAAATTGGCTTTGACTGTGAAAATTGGTGCTGAGCTGGACCGACTTCCTTGGCTAAACTGTATAATCAGAATTCTATTCAATCACACTTAAAGAGTATTTTGACTGCCTGTTGTTGCTAGCATGTGTTTACTTCTGTGGCTGATGCAACATATTTACAACATACCAGGTTTATCAGAAATGTAGAAGCATTCTCTCTTACAGTGAAAGCCAAGATCAGGTTGTTCTCTAGAAACAAGGCCAGTCTCTGGAAGGTCAGAGGGATATAATCCCAATGTGTAACATTCTGGTTACTTATTCATTCATTTAATACATTCCTACCATGTGCCAGATATTGTTCTAGGATTAGCACTGGCTCCCAAGAAAGGTACAGTCCCTTCTTTCTTGGAGCTTACAAATTTTAAGTATTAAGTCAACAAACCATTAAGTTTTGTGAAAACAGAAATGAATCACATTGGTGGAATGTGCGAGCCAGCTGGGAAATAAGACTCGTCTTCCAGAAACCAATCAGAAAGCCATCTCTAGAGAATATTATCATTATTATGAGTTGAATTGTGTCCCCCCCCCCCGACAAAATTCATATGTTGAAGTCCTAATCCCTATACTCAGCATATGACCATAACATAGGTAGGGTCTTTAAAGAGGTAATTAAGTAAAAAGAAGTGACTAGGATAGGCCCTAATCTAGCAGGACTGATATCCTTACAAGAAGAGGAAATGTGGATACAGAGAGAAGGTGATATGAAGAAAAAGGGAGAAGATGACCATCGAGTGGCCAAGGAGAAAGGCTTAAAACAGACCCTTCCCTCACCATCCTCAGAAGGAACCAGCTCTGTGGACATCTTGATATCAGACTTGTAGCCTTGTGAGGCAGTAAATCTCTGTCATGTTAACCACTTAGTCTGGGTGGTTACTTTGTTATGGTTACCTTGTTATGGCTGCCATAATTTGTTATGGTAGCCTTAGCAAAGTAATACATATATTAAAATTCTAACACATGGACAGGGAATGGACTGGCCTCATTGGGGAGGGTTCGAGGTCAAAAGTATGAGACAGGGTGAAGGTTTGGTCAGGTTTTGAGTAGAGAAAGAGGTTGGCATAATTAGTGTTTTGGGGGAAAAAGGAAAGCAAAGAAACCAGTGCTTGGGGAGAAAAATAGCACTTGCAAACAGAGAAATCAAGTTGCAACCTTCTTTGCATCTTAATAGCTTCATCAATGTGTAAGAGGCTTCTGCCCTCTCCAGAGGACTCATTCCCCTTGATGTCATGTTTATTGAATGGTCTTGTTTTACAAAGACGTAAAATGGCTTTGTGTTGGGCTAATTTCTTCTTCTGCTCAGATATATTAAGTTCTTCCAATGTGAGACTCTCTGTGTCTCATGTAATTATACAGTTAGGCATTTCCTTAACGCTGGGATTTAGTTTTAGGCCCAGTGTACAGAGACCATTGCTAGTTCTACATTTGGATTTGGGCCCTGACTACTGATGGCTCTTAGGATAACACCAGGACACTAACCAGGTGGTGAGAGAAGCAATAGTGCTGAGAAGAGGATGATATTTTGCCATTCGTGTTCTATTGCTGGGATGCTGTATGACAGGGTATTGAAAAATGATGCTGGGAAGGAAGGGTGGACCATGAGCTCCAAGATATCAAAAACTGGTGGTGGGACACGGGGCTTCCTCTGGTGCTCATAGGCTTAAAGATCACCGCAGTATCCAAGGGCCATAATACCCTAGTCCTGTTGGCCTACGAAGGTATCTTCATTGAGGGATAACTTCATCCTATAGTTATCTCAGAATCTCTGGAACCTAACCTGTGCCTGGTTCATCGTTGGCACTCAATAAATGTTTGCTTCAGGGAGGGAGAGAGGAAGAGAAGCTTCTCTTTGGTCCAAGGAACATCCCTGTAGCATAATTAGTTATGGCATAATTCAGTGCAACTTATGTAACTTACGGTTCCAAAGGGTTTCCAACAAGAGCTCTCCTTACCCAGTGCCCCTGCACCACTGCTTCTCCCAGAAGGGTCGCTTGCATGTGCTTCTGAAGCCATCCTGAGTGCGGCCACTCCAGGCACCATTTTCCTTTCCTCCCACATCAGCATCTGTGGCGCTCTTTGCCAAAGGGCTGCAGTGATTGAAGACAGACAGCAGTGTTCTCAACTAGTTCCTCCCAGTGCATTCATAAGCTCCTCTGGCAACTGCTCAGGCCACGGTGTGCTGTGCCAGCAGGACACCTCACCCCAACTCTTGCTGGCTGTACTCACCTGCATTTGCCACAAGGCAGCACTGCCCTCCCTACACTCCCCAGGGCCCTGGAGTCTTTACTAGCCGTCTTACTCTGTCTCTTCCCAGGACTCAGCTATATGGCTACAGGGAAAGGAGCAGAATGAAATCTCAGCATGACCCTCTCCCCTCTGCTCCATCCCCATCCTCACACTGTTCCTCTCAAGACTCATTCTTTTCAGAGGAGGGCTTTCCCAGGAAGCTCCCCAGAGCCTCCCCCACCTTCCACCAGCCATACCTGAATCCTAGGGTGAGTAGCAGGAAGGCTCAAACTGGGATTTCTGCTTCATAAAGAAGTGGGCTACCCAGGGGTATCCTCTTCAGCTGGACACCACGCCTCATCTTATGCAGGTAGGCATATTAATGCCTCAGGCACAAAAAATATTCCATAGAGCCCCAAAATGGCTTCAACAGAATGGGAAAACCATTCGGGGTAGGAATCAGATGAACTTCTACTTGAAACCAGACTATACCACTTACCAGCTGTGTGACCATGGTCAAATTATTAAGACTTTTTGGGCTGTGATTTCCCAGTCTATTAAATGAGATGATTCCTATCTTACAGGACAATAGGGGTTTTATGTGAGAGAAAATGTGAAATGAAGGTACACTGCTGCCTGCAAATAAGAGGTGCTAAATCCACCTTGCTTTTCATGTCTCTCCATTCCCTTAAGTTAGACGTAAGGAATAATTTGATATAAATCTTTGGCTTTAAACCACCCACTGATGAACCTCCCCTTGAATATCCCAGCCAGAAAGCTTGTGAAGGGTTCCTACTGTGGCTGGGATACTGCATAGGAACCTGAGCTTGTTCATGTTAGCCAGGGCTGAAATCCACACCTATCTCCCAGAGTCTCCTGGAATGTGCTAGCAGAGCTAAGTGGGCCATTCCTGCTGAGTTCTATAGCGTTTAGTAGAACACTTTCATCAACACATAGTGCTCAGAAAGGGCTTCAGATGAAGCTGAGGGGGATGCCTTCAGCAGTAAGCTGCACAGGAGCAGAGGAATGGGAGGGAAACCTCACAAATAAGTGCAATTTCTTTATTGGCTTACCCCTCCAGGAGGCCAAGGGGCCGAAAGCTAGATGATGCCAGCATCCTTTCCACCACCACCCAGATAATTGCTCTAGGCCCAAGAGAAATTAACATAAACCTCTGTAGGTTCCCTCCAGACTTGGCCCTTTTCAACCATTGCTCCCGTCATCCAACTCCATCATTCCTCATCTCTGCTATTCAGGCCTAAGACCTCTGCTTAGTCATCAGTGCCTTATGACCCATGCCTCAGGCCGGTGCTCTGAAACAGGGGCTCCCCCGCACCATCCACACATTCCAACTTCCGTGCCTTTGAGCAGTTAAGAGGGCACACTTTAGAATCAGAGCTGATCTTAGCCATTGGCTATTCAGTTTGGGGGCAAGTCATTTACCCTCTGCAAAGTTCAATTTCTTCTAAGCGTAAATGGGAATAGTCATATCTGCCTCACAAGCTTGAGAATTACACTATGTACCATGCATATGCATGTAGAGTATCTGAGTGGTACATAGTATGATTGCTGCTTGTAGTCATCATAGTAGTAGGAACACAGAGGTGATTAGCTGCATTTACTTAAGCTCTTTCCCTTGGTAGGAATACTCTCTTCCTGCCTTTTAAAACCCTGCCTATTTTTCATGACCACAAATGATACCACCTCCATGTTGTCTTCCCAATTTCCTGCAACCACTTACTTTGAACATAAGGTGCACCTGTTTTCTATGACTTCTTTGGCCTTTATCTCTTGCTACCAATTCTTCTGAGCAAGGCTTGTGTTTTCGCAGTTTGATTGGCAGCCCTTTCAGACAAGGACCATGCCACCACTCTCAATTGAGTGTTACAACCCTTGGCTCTTAGAGGCCATGATTATCAGTGAAGAGCGACATTCGTGTTTGGGCAGGTGGACATGTTGAGGCTGCCGAGTGTTCATTTTATGGTGTCTAAAATAGTGTGCTAATGTGTCAAGGACAGCTCTGAAACAGCCAGGGTACAGTGGAGGAGAGTGGGGAGCAGTCCAGCCTCAAGTAGAACTCTTAAGTGGCATGTTGAGGGGCTGCTCTCAGAAGAAAACAGCTTCTTTGGTCTGTGCATTCCTTTTGGGACCAGGTAATTATTGTTTAAGATGAGTTTGGGAGTTTCCAGGTTGCCTGAGACACTGTCTGAGAACCTTCTTAGTACTTGGTTCTGACAGCAAATGCTGAAGCGGAAAAAATATTTCCATCCATCTGCACTAATCTCGTTTCTCTAGCAGTTAGAAAGTGGGGAGGGGAAATGAATTAAAGTCTGCATCAGAAAAAAAGCTGAGGAGCCAGGCTTACTCTCGGTCCGTGCCAGGTCATTTTCTAGTCAGGACAGGAAATGCCAAATTTCTGCAGCTATTGGGTGGAGGTGCTGGGAATAGAATCATTTGCACTGTGATAATTGAAGGCATTGAAGAAGAAAGCCCAACTTAAAAACTTCCAGAAAAGCAAAGGCTCTCAGAATTCAAAGCAGCTCACTCTCACTCTCTAGCCTTGTGGTCACAGTAAGAAGAAAACAGAACTTGGTCAGGACCGGGGCACTTTCAATGTTCCAGTAGAATCTGCCCATCCACAGCTCATGCACTGGATCAAACAAATACAAACCCCAGCACCTTCCACATATATATTCGCAGGCCTTCCGTGTTTGTATGTCTAAACCCAGCACGTGTGGTGCCTGTGTTAGTGTTTTCAGGCTGGGACCCCAGGGACCATAAACCCGATGAGGGCTTTGTGCCTACCTTCAGCTATGCAATCTGTGTCTCATTACACTGCCCATCAAGTTAGCATGTGCTTATGTTGGCTTGAGCTAGCGGTTCTCAGTGCTCCTGGAGGCTGGCCAGGTCGACAACATATATCGGTGGATTAAACCATTAAAGCCATAATGGCTCCTTTCCCCTCCTCCTCCCTCCTCCTTTCCTTTGGCCCCTTCAGAGCCAGGAAAGTCTTTCAAAGGAAAGAGGCTCCTGCCCATTCATATCTTAGGCCAAATCTAAAGTAGCAGCTGAGACGCTTTATGGCAACGCAAGTGTGGTTGCTTCATATTATCAGCACTTGACTTTTAAGTCTCTTGTCACGTATATCATTGGATGATAAACATTTTCTTCTTGTTAACTTTTTTTTTCCTTTGTGAATCTTGGCTTCAAGGACCAGGTGTACCTGTACCTCAGGTGGGAAGATTGAGGCTGGAACAATGCCTTTATAGGACCATCAGAGAACTCTTCTGTGAACAGATTTCTGTCAAGCATGATGTACCTTTTACCCTGTATCATGCAGAGCATTGTAGCAGATATAGGAGTCATGTTTTATTTGGTCCCCAACTTCAGGTGTCTAACAGTCCAACCAGAATCCATGCAGGGGATTGTAGTGGATATAGGGGTAATGCTTTATTTGGTCCCAGACTTCAGGTGACTAACTGTCCAATCAGAATCCATGCACACAGAGATCAGCATGACACAACACAAGAAAAGAAGTGTTATGTGGGGAAGTGTAGCAAATGGAATGGCCAGGGGAGAGGACAGAGAGATCTAAGAACTTCCTGAAGGAGGTGAGATTTGCGCCTGACCTCGATGGAGTGGTCAGACTTGGGGAAGAGGATGAATAAAGCCTCTATAAACTGGTAGGTAAGAGTGAAGACTCTGGAGATAGATGGCTTTGGCTTAAATCCCAGTTCTGCTGCTTGCTAGCTGTGTGACCTTGGGCAAGTTACTTAACCTCTGTTTCCCAGTTATAACATGGGAATGATAACAATGGTGTCTGTCTCATGGGTCGCTTTGAGGTTATTTGAAATAATACCTGTAAAGCACACAGCTAAAAAGGAGGAATGATGGTGGTGATGCAGGGAGGCCAAAGAGCGGAACAGTGTAAAGAAGCGAATGTGTTAAAATCCAGAGGCGATCAAGTGAAGTCAGTCTTTGGAGGCCCATAGAAGTCATTTGGAGGAATTTGGACTTTGTGTAGTAGGAAAGAGGGAAAACTGTTTTAAGGGAAAAAAAAAAAAAAAAGATTTATGCGCTGAAGTGTAACATGATGAAAATGGATGTTAAGGGGAAACTGGTGTGTCTGCAATTCATCTCTCCTGATCACATAACTCTCTAGTCGCTGCCCCGTTCAGTAGCTGTGCAGACCCCTAATTAGCCATTCCAATAGGTCAAATCATCAACACGACTATTTTTTGAGCAGGTATTTTCTTTTTAATCAGATGGACAATTGTATTACCTAAATCCATGTCTATCTCAAGTGCCATCTCAGCTGCTACTTCCTAAGAGAGTCTCCCAACTTTGAGGCTGGTTTCAGGAGGACAAGTGAAAATGGCTGGCGCATTTGCTTGTAGAAGTTGTCTTTGCTACGGGAATTGCATGAGAGCACCATGCCTGTTAAATGTGCCAGCTGTAAGCTAATGATTTTATGATAAAGATTCTTCTTTAACATGTCTCTGTGGAATCATCTAACTTTGGAGTGGGAAGGGACCACAAAATCAATCTAGTCTTTGTAGCAATGAGAGGGAGATAAAGACAGGTGGCTCTGTAAACCGGGAAGTGTCCAGAACTTCATATCGTAGTTTCAAGCAATTTTTTCCTCATTCCACACACACAAAAAATCCTGTTTTCATTTACTTAGGGGGCTTCCAAGGCAAGTTTTACAATCTCTACTGGCTACAGGAAAGTATAGAGGACACCTCTTCTTGCATGGCAAGCCCACACTCTTACCCCAAGGCCAGGAAAGAGAGATGAGAAGGAGGCCACGAGTGCTGGATGGGAGAGGAATTGAGAGATTTTCACAGATACGTCTCTACCATAAACCTTTATGGCAAAAAAAAAAAAAAAAAAAAAGCCTTCTCTGGAGGATCATAGGATGCAGCAGCAGAGGAGCCTTCGAGACCATTTAATCCAGTGTTTTTTCAAGTGTGTTCTACCAGTTTCCCAGGGTGTTTAAAGGTGCCACACTTCATGGTCCACTAAATGTGGAAATGATGACTTGAAGGACACTAATATGTCTGCATCTAGAGTTTTGGGGTCTTTAATATGCTCCCATTAGCACAGTGACTCTCCAAGAAAGGAACAAACATGAGCCATATCTGTGGAATTTGTTGTTGTTGTTTATTCTTATAAGGAACCCTTTTATTTTAAGGCTCCTGGAAACATCTTCCAACATTTGTGTGTTTCAGGACACACTGATTTTGCCTAGTACCTTAGTTTAAAGATAAAGACATTGGAACAAAGTCACTATCAGGTCCGTGGTTGAACTAGGACTCCAGTAAGCCCTTCCTTCAGAGTTCTAGAATTCAGATTAGTCAGGCTAAGATGCCACATACTTGAAATTATTTGAATGTTTCAGGAAAATGATTTTTTTTTTTTTTTTTGCAACGGAGTCTCGCTCTGTTGCCCAGGCTGGAGTGCAGTGGCCGGATCTCAGCTCACTGCAAGCTCCGCCTCCCAGGTTCATGTCATTCTCCTGCCTCAGCCTCCCAAGTAGCTGGGACTACAGGCGCCCGCCACCTTGCCAGGCTTTTTTTTTTTTTTTTTTTTTTTGTATTTTTTAGTAGAGACAAGGTTTCACCGTGTTAGCCAGGATGGTCTCGATCTCCTGACCTCGTGATCCGCCCATCTCAGCCTCCCAAAGTGCTGGGATTACAGGCTTGAGCCACCGCACCCAGCCGGAAAATGATTTTTTAATGTATATTTTGTTAGATCTCTTTGGGTCAGTTTCCTGCTTGTCACTCTGTTACACTGAGTCAAGCAGCCATAGAATATCTAATACAGTCCTCTGTCCAGCAGACATCAAAGGAAGGAAAAGAAACAATTTCTATTCCTCTTGCACAAAAGTACGTAATGGCAATTGTACCAAGCAAGCAGGTAGTTCTAGCTTTTGAAGTTTCCAAAATTCTACAGCCTTGGAATGTGTCCGTAAGGATCTATTTGCAGGTACAATTTTAATAGGTGTGCAATTTTCAGACTTGGGTGCTGTTTGGAGAGTTTTGATATCTGGCTTGTTGGCAGAGGGTTGGTTACTGGAACGTTTGCCCTTCTGGTGTAGAGGGTATGGGCCATTGCCTCTCTGAGATCTTCCTTGCCAGCCACCTAAGAGTGTGCCTGAGCCAAGTTGCTGTGCAAACCTACTGAGCGGACGTCTCAAATTGTGCCATATCTTGACCCATAGTCAAGAACCATCTTCCCACAGGACACATTCCAAATGTACTTTCCGTACGTTTTTGTGGACGGTAGATTTTCTTAATGACAGCCACGGCTGCCATTATTTCTTAGCTGTCAGTCACCATATTAGACATTTTTCCATATGTTTGATCTCCTTTATTATTCACAACAACAATTGCTAAGTCTTAACTATTTGACCTTGAATAAGATACTTAATTTTTCTGTGCTTCAGTTTCCTCATCTTTAAAATAGGGATAAAATTCGAGCTTCCCAGAGTGGTTGGAAAGATGGGGTATAATTGAATGAGCATCTACACTAGGGAATTAATATACAGTTATTCACTTTCAGGGGCAAAATGTATATTATATGGGATATTATAAAATCCCACTTTCCTTTCCACCTCTAGCCAAGGCAATTAAGGCATACATAATATTTTAGACAGTCGTATGTTTTGGTAAGGGGGCAGTGGACCACATTAGCCTGCCAAATCCCTAATGACTCTCCAGGGCAGCTTCTTATCAAGATGAAATGGAATTTGATGCTCCATGCACGCAAAGGCTCAGGTAATTTGAATCTGGTGTTTAATCCAATATGAACATCCTTTGTATGAAATCTCTGCCATCACCACTTTAGGAAAATTAATATTTATATCAAACATCTTCTGTAATGAGATATGAACTTTTGCCCACCAAAATTCTAGCTCAGATTTTAGATGTGTGTGCTCCCGTGGTCAGGTTTCTGAATAATTTATTTATCCAATTGGAGAAATAAAGTAGATGAACAATTTCAAAGGAGACATTGAATCAAAGCAGATGGCTAATTATTCTCATTTCAAGGTATCCTGGATTAGGGGGAAAAAAAAGACTCTGAAATCAAACATGCCTCATAGGTCGTTTTGAGTATTGGTTATATTTACAAAGCTCCTTATAGGATAAATCATGAAAAGTATGGGACATAATGTGATTATATTTGGGGTCCAAGTATTTATATTTGTGAGGAAAATGTAGCAGTTCGCTAGGAGAATTAACTCTTTGAGAACAGTCTCTATCTTCTTTATGTTCTTCTCTTTTCTGTCATACTGTCCCCTCTTTCTCTAGCTAACTAGCTCTTACCCTTTAAGATTAGGTGTAACCTCCTCCGGGAAGCCTTCCTGACCTCCAGTCAGGCTATTTCAAAATAATTAGTATTTGTGCATCTCTGCCTCACTGAACTATGGCCCCCTCAGGGCCTGAACAAAGTGTTCTTTCCAACATTGTTTACCAGGCACAATGATTGTCACATACTAGGTTTTCCATAAGCATCAACTTAATTAAAATAAATCCCAGGACATTAGGCCCCACTAGTGCATTGTGTTTGAGGAGGTACGCGGTGTCACAGAACTGTTGGAACCACTGCTAAAATCATAGCCCTTGCAGTTACTAGTTCTTCCATGCTGAAGGATGACAGGCACAATGGAGTCCTCACCTGCCTTTCTTGGCAAAGTTCCTGAATGTGGTTGCTGAGAGGATTTTAGTCTTTTCTCTGCAGTGAGAATGTGGGCTGAATTCACATTTTTAAAGCATTCTTATAGCCCCCAATGTGTCTATTTCAGTATAAGTGCATTGTAATAATACCTTACTTGAATGCATACTCTAATACAGTTACTTATCATTCTACCCCTCTGTCTCCTCCACTATCTTGACTCATTTTTGAATCACCACTGTTTAGCACAGTGCCTGGCACTTAGGAGGCACACTGCCAACAGGCTATGAATGAATGAGTGAATGAATGGACTACGTAGTGCCTTCCCTTCTGATCTTACCTGACTTAACTCATACAGCAGCACTGTGAGGCTGATAGGACAAGAATGATACCATTTCATAGATGCAGAATCTGGCCGTCAGAAAGGTTCAAAAACTGACTCATGATCTCACAGCTGATAAAGGTGGGACCAGGACTCACACGGAGGACCTCCAATGCTTGAGCCATGTCCCCAACTCACAGCTTCCTCTACAATTTATAATAGACTGGTATGTACTGATAATTGAAGGGATGAGGGGGCCTACTAAGATACTTTTCTGAGGACAAAAGAGTAATCATTGTAACAATAATAGCTATTTATTGAGTCCTTAAGATGAGTACTCAATAAATGCCAAACACTTTATATAAGTCATTCTAACAAACTCATATACTGCTAAGCAGCTATTGTTGTTACTTGCATCTCATACATGAGGAAACCAAGACCCAGAATGTTTATGAAACCTGTGCATGGTCACAGAGCTAGTGCATCATAGAGACATGATTTGAACCTGGGTGGTTTGGTTCAAAGCTCCTATACTTTCCCGTTCTGCTATGCTTCCTCCCCTAAAAGACCAGTTTTCTTTTAAATTGCCATTGTTTTCTAGCAGGTCATGCTTTGTGAGCAATTTTGACCTTGGACAATTACCTATCTTACCTGGGCCTCTGCTTCCTGATTTGTAAAATGAAGAAATTAGTATCTACCTTTTGGAATTGCTGTGAGAATTAGATGGTAATACATGAAGAATATGTTTTGTAAACTATAAAGCATTGTACAAATTAAAATTATTACTGCCCGGTGGGAAAAAAAACAACAAGCTATCGTAATAATAATTTGATGGAACAAGTGTTTAGTGAGTTCATACTGTGGGCAAAGCATGATCAAAATAAGAGAAATAATTCTATTCACCACTGAATATCACGCTATTAAATTTCCAGCAAGAGAATCTGCTTGCCCTGTTTCTTTTTGTTACAAACCTGCTGGTGAAATTATCTAACCAGAAAGGAAATAAAACCAGGTAAAGCAATCTTGTTTAAAATTGTGCCAGCAATTACAATGTTGTTCATTATTTTCTAACTGTTTTCAATAATATACCATCCTGCTAAAAAGCTTTGTCTATCATTATTGCAATTTCAGACGTCATCTGACCTCTTTGCAGAATATACGTCTATAAACTGTCCTTTTCTCAGTGGAATACACAAAATGAATAAACTAAAAAAATGTTGGAAAGTGGCAAGGAAGAACTAGAGAGGCACTGGGACTGTTAGGATTGGAAGTCAGCATTCTTGTTTGGGCCTGACTTCTCCTTCCGCTCCACCCTGGCTCTGAGATGACCTTGAATAGAGCATGTGTGGGGCCCAAGTCTCCATTTCTTCTCCAGCAAAAGACAGCAGTTGTAACTTTGTAAAAATCAATTCATAAAATCTTTTTGTGCTGTATAAATGTGAGTTCTTATTATGTTGAATTCCAAAGAATATTTAGCATCTTTTGAAAAATATTTGTATTACATTTAGAACCAGGAATTTTTAAAGGTGTGAAGTCAATGCCGGGGTAACCTTATGTATGACAACAATTGGAGGTCTTATGGAGGTCTCTCTGACATTTATTGAGTACTTACTATGTAATGAAATATACTATATGTTTTATATGTATTATCATATTTCCTAATGTTCATGAGTACTTTAAAACGAGACAATGCCAGCGATCTTGAATAATACATATACTTTGCAGTGTGTTTTTTTTTTTGTTCGTTTGTTTTTGAGACGGAGTCTTGCTCTGTCACCCTGGCTGGAGTGCAGTGGCACAATCTTGACTCACTACAACCTCTGCCTCCTGGGTTCAAGCCATTCTCCTGCCTCAGCCTCCCCAGTAGCTGGGATTACAGGCATGCACAACCACACCCAGTTAATTTTTGTATTTTTAGCAGGGATGGGGTTTCACCATGTTGGCCAGGCTGGTCTCGAACTCCTGACCTCGTGATCCGCCCACCTCAGCCTCCCAAAGTGCTGGGATTACAGGCATGAGCCACCACGCCCAGCCTTAAGATGGTTTTTTAAAAAGATTTAAAACCCATGTTAATATGGTAAGTAAATGCAACAGATAACTAGAGAAAAATGCCCAGTTTTCCTCAGTAAGTATGTATTGAGTTAAAGTCTGTCATTACTAGATGACTGCAAAGAGGAATAAAGCAAGTCCATGCCCTCAAGAAGCTCACCATCCTGCTCAGAGTGTAATGAGAGCTGAATAAGGCCCTTCAAGTGCTTGGAGAGCTCAGTAGAAATAACTGGTCTTGGAGTCTAGGGAATCATTATTTTTAATGGCAAAAACCGTAATTACTTTTGCAACAACCTAATAGTTCAAGAAGATTTGGCATTTCACCTGAAACTTCAAGGTTTAATAGAATTTGCCCTTGAAGTTTTTGGCAGTAGGCTTATTTCACTTTTGTTAAATCCGGTAGAAACCCCCACAGAGGTCAATAGGTGATGAATCCCAAATCCACTGGGGCCCAAACAGGGCACTCCTCCGTAAGACAGATCTCCATAAAACAATTGTTTTCACCATCCACTTGTTCTGTGAGTATGTCCAGTGACTCTTTAAGATTCAGTTTCTAACCTACCGAGCTGGAAATGATTGTGAAAGTTTCAGTAGTCTTAGATCCTTCTCATCTCTTTTACAAAACCAGTGTTGGTGACACATAACAGATGGTATGGAATGGAAGCCTTATCAGTTGACTTCACTTATAAACCAAGTGCAGATAAAGATATAAGGAGGAGCAAAATGGAAAATGTAATGCTAAAGATTTGTGGGAGTGTGTCAACACCATTTCTAACACCACACCGTGGGATCTGTGGCAAATGCAGTGAGACACCAGTTGACAATATGAAGGGTAGAAAGCTTTCTCTCGATCCATGCTCTGTGTCGTGCAGTGGAGCGTCCAGCTCAGAGTTCAGACGAGGCTACGACAATTGGAGCAGAAGTAGAGAGGGCTCTGAGTTGTGCTTTGTGTCCACACACAGCAGCTGTTCTGCTGCTCGGGTCCAGGGCTGCGTGGCATTCTCACGTGTGTAGTGATACTGGGCGCTGAATGGAGTGGGGAGGGAACATGATTTGGGCAGTTTATTTTTATGTGCTGAGTTTTTTTCCCCTTTAGCTCCATATTGAGAGGTTTTATCTCTGTGAAGCAGTGCTGATAAACAGCCTGATTTGAGAAGCCAGGCAAGATTTGGGCTGGCAACTTCTGATGTTTTCATCATGGATAGTAGGAGACAGTTTGGCTGGCCTGGGAATCACGTGGGGTTCAGCTGCTTCACTACATTAGGCTGTGAGCTTCACGGGGAAGGGACCATGTCATAGGGGGTGTGTGCTCCTGGGTGTAGCAAGGTGCCTGGTGCATGCTAGGTGCTTCAGAGATGTTGGGGAAGGAAAGAATGCAGGACTGGACGCCACTACTATGCTGTATCTCATCACTCCAGCGCAGGTTAGAAAGAAAGCTTATATTTCTTCATCTTGTCCACTGCTCAGAATATACTTCTACTTAACTCTGCCTGTTTCCTGTTTGCGTGTTCAGAGCCTTATATCTCTCCTACTCTGGAACAACTGCTTGACAATTCCAGCTTTCATTGATTCCTCTGCTGCCTGAACTATGGTGTCAGTCTCTTCTGCATCCATCCTTTAGAACCAGGAGAGAATAGAGACAGGTTCTAGTTTCTAGTTCTGTAATGGGTTTGTGTCTGTTTCTTGAAAGCAGAGAATAGGGCCGTATCTTATATTTGTTGTGGGAGATGGGAAGAATCTAAGGCTAGAATTGGAAGATCCAAATGTGTGACCTGGTTCTTTCCCTTAATATTTGTATTATCTTCACCAAGTCACATAACTTGTCTAACCCTCAGTTTTCTCATCTTTAAACCAGGAGAAAATAGTACTTGTCACAGTAGGGTCATAAGCGTTAGATGAGGTTGCTCATGTAAAAAAGTCTGGCATAAATTATATATTGTTGTTTTTGTTGTTATTTATCCCTGGCAGACATTTGCACTAGCTGGGAACTTCATCTATTTTTAGTTACTATTTGTTGAATGACTGAGGAAATGAACCATGGAGAGTATTTTGCCTTCCAGAAGTGACTCCTATAACTCATTTGTAAATGTTGGCATTTTGGAGTGGAAAGAAAAAGTGGATTTGTTTCTTTTAAATGGATGATGCCTTGTATTTGCATCACCAGAAAAAGCAGAGACATTTTTTCATCCCATTTTATTTTTCTTCTTTAACACCTGTGATTTTTTTTTTTTTTTTTGAGTCATATTTGCCTGGGAGGAAAAAATAGCCTCTCCAGGTAGTTTTGTCCCCATCCATCCTCTGGAAAGAACTTTAAATGCTCCCTTTCCCAAATGCCTTTTAAGCAGTCCGGGCATCTTGGGCATGTCTCACGTGACCTGGTTGTCTTAGCTGTCTTCGCTTTCTTTGTGGCTCTCAGTAACATCTTCAGAAGCTGCAGATTGCCAAAAACAATGGCTTAGCCATGACATCCACGGAAATCATCAAGGCATCATCCACACTATAGATGCCCACAGGTGGTCATAGGTGTGGTGTTGCTGTCTGTGGATAGCACTAATGCCACTTCTGATGCCCACAAATAGCTGCCCCCGAGACCTCAAGGCCCCATGCCCTGCCTGTTAATGATGCCATTACTGCTGCAACTCTTCCCAATACCTTGTTTAGGTACCATCTCCCACTGCTGAGGCTGCAGGCAGCACAGCACCCAAGACCGCACTTTGTGCTAGCCAGGTGCTACCCATGACTTCTGGAAAATGACCCTTTTTTGTTCCGTTTTGGTTTTATTCATCCATGCAATTGCAGCTGCTCTCCCATGGGACATAGGACAGTCGGGGTGGGGGATGCTGTGCAGAATCACCCTCAGCACACCCTCTGATCCTGGCTCATTATCTTTGATTCAGAAAGGTGCACTTGGCTTCACTCTCCCCTCGGAATGCATCTTCCTCCTGGAGGTTCCTTGGTTTCTCCTGCATATAACCTGCCTGAGTCCTAGAGTGAGCCCAGCCTGAACTCAGGGTGGGGAACCTGCTGCATTCCTGACCCGTCAGTCTGCCCAGCTGCTGGAAGAACTTATGAGCATCATCACCTGGGTGGAAAAGTCAGGGAATAGATTCTGCCTCATAGATTAAAAACTAGGTTGATAGGCTGGCTGGCTTCTGGCTCTTCTGGCCAATTGAGTGATCCTGGCTTTCCCGCAAACAGAAGTGACATCTCGATTTCAGGTCTCATCATGTGCAGTGTGATAGACAAGCGTATGTACCAATGTGAGTTGCCTTGGGTTTGCCAAAAAAGTGCCCCTTGAGTGAACCAGTTATTTTCCCTTTTCCAAAATACAGTTTTGTCTGCAATCCTTTATTTCTAACACTACTTCTGAATAGAACATATTGTTATGCATGGCGGGGAGGGAGAGCAAATGGGAGGAATTTGGAGAAAGAGCCGTTTTCCTCCCCTAATGGTGAAAAGTATTTTTTCTAACAAGCACTGTTCTCAGTAGTTGTAGCCTAGAGAGCCTTATCCTTTCCATCATCTTCTTGTCTGCAGCAGCCACGATATAACAACGTTCCCCTGACAGGAGCTCAGGCAAGCCACTGTGTCCCGGAAGAGAGCCAACCTGGCGTGCTGGCCAGTTGGCACCACCTGCCTCCATGCAAGAAGCCAGCATTGTGCCTCGTCCCCCGACATACCAGCCCTGTCATGCCCAGCTCATGCCAACAGGAACCTTGGAATACATATTTTCCTTTAAAAAGAGAGATGAGAGTTCCTGTTCTTTCCCATGATTTGTGCAGTTTATGTGATCATGAGTTTGGATTTTCAGAGAGAGGGTGGGGAGGGAAATTATATTTTATAGGTTGTCTATATGGGGTTGTCCAGCCCCATATTGCTGGATTTGCTGGGTATATTAAACTATAGCCTTCCTCCTCTCTGCTCTTAAGCCAATCAGCTCCTAGCTTTTTCTGCTCTAAAACCAAAGTGGCCTGTTTGTTTTTGTTTCGGTGTTTCATTTCGCTCCTATCGGGCATCTGTTATATCTCCGAGCCATGGACCCTGTGGAAACCTTGTTATGTCTGCATCCTCCACCTGGTCTATGCCTAGGTCAGTCAGTGGGAAGTCAGACCATGCTGGGCGTGCAGCATCTCAACCACAGGGGTCTGGGGTGCCGTTTTAAGTGTCAGTCTTGTTGCTGACATTTTCTATCCTTCTACAGGGACGATTATTGGAAATGGTTTATTGCCCTCTGGGAATATGGGAAGCATCAGGCTGCCTTTTTTTTTTTTTTTTTTTTGGAGTACAGTGGTGTGATCTCAGCTCACTGCAACCTCTGCCCCTCGGGCTCAAGTAATCCTCTCACCTCAGCCTCCCAAGTAGCTGAGATCACAGATTCTTGCCACCACACCTGGCCAATTGTTTACTTTTTGTATTTTTGGTAGAGATGGGGTTTCACCGTGTTGCCCAAGCTGGTCTTGAACTCCTGAGCTCAGGTGGTCCACTTGCCTTAGCCTCCCCAAGTGCTGGGATTACAGGCTTGAGGCACCGCACCTTGCCCTGTGCTGCTTATTGTATACAGTTTTCTGGGTTTTTACCACCTGGAACTGCACCCATTAAGGCAGTTTGTGCAAAGTCCCTGGCCCTTAGTACAGTGTTCACTGTGGCCGACTGGGTCTAGACCAGTGGTTCTAGCTCTAGTTGCACTGAAGGATCTTCCTGGGGCTTTTAAATTATACTGATGCCCATGCTCCATCTCAGACCAGTTACATCAGACTTGCCAGGTGGGACCAGGGTGGCCTGGGCCTCAGGAATTTTTAAAACTCCCCAGGTGCTTTTCACGTTCAGTGCATGTTACTGTTCTTCGGTTTATACAAATTCTTTGACAGATGGACAACTCATATGAGAGCATATGTGTGATGTTTCCTGTCATGGTAATGGACGACTGACTGACTATGGCAAAAGCACTCCATTTTATGGTTTGTTTAGCTAATAGAAGTGATAGATTTATGCTCACTTATGCTCTCATCTGGTCCCCTTTGACCCATTACTCACTTCCTTTTTTTTTTTTTTTTTTTTGGAGATGGAGTCTGGCTCTGTCGCTCATACTGGAGTGCAGTGGCGTGATCTTGGCTCACTGCAGCCTCCGCCTCCCGGGTTCAAGCGATTCTCCTGCCTTAGCCTTCCGAGTAGCTGGGATTACAGGCACATGCTATCACGCCCGGCTAATTTTTTCGTATGTTAGCAGAGATGGGGTTTCACCGTGTTGCCCAGGCTGATCTTGAACTCCTGAGCTCAGGCAATCCGCCCACCTTGGCCTCCCAAAATGTTGGAATTATAGGCATGAACCACCGTGCCCAGCTGACCCATTACTCACTTTTGCAAAATAGCTGGCTGAGGTTAAAGATGTCATCCTTGGAGAATAGAACTGAATGCGGGTCCACACTGGGCCAAGACCTTCTGTCTTATTCTCATTAGTACAGTCCTGTAAAACTGTGGCTGAACCTTCACATAGAAAATGTGATCCTCTCGAAACCCTGATGAAGAAATAACATCTCTTTTTAAGTATGACCTTGATTACAGCAAAGAACAAGAGTGCCTCAGAAGAGTGACTACAAGAGCCAGAACAAGATTGAATAGAATCAGAATTGACATTCCTAAGCTAACTTTAAAAGTGAAAAAAAAAAAAATTAAGAAAGACATGTGAGAGGTTAAACCCCATACCTGACTATGTACTTTTAAAATGTCCTGCAGAACCTTGCAGTCTTCCTCAGTACCCTGGTTTTCGCCCCAACATCCTAGCAAAGTCACCTTTCTTTTTTTTTTTTTTTTTGAGGCGGAGTCTCGCTCTGTCGCCCAGGCTGGAGTACAGTGGCGCGATCTCGGCTCACTGCAAGCTCCGCCTCCCGGGTTTACGCCATTCTCCTGCCTCAGCCTCCCGAGTAGCTGGGACTACAGGCGCCGCCACCACGCCCGGCTAATTTTTTTTTTTTTGTATTTTTAGTAGAGACGGGGTTTCACTGTGTTAGCCAGGATGGTCTCGATCTCCTGACCTCGTGATCCGCCCGCCTCGGCCTCCCAAAGTGCTGGGATTACAGGCTTGAGCCACCGCGCCCGGCCTGTCACCTTTCTTTCTAAACCACTAGTTGAAGGGCCAAGTCTCAAAATAAGAAGATGCTGCTATGCATAGCTACTTGGGCTTGATTTAGAACATGATGCCAGCAAAGATGGATACAGGTACCCTGACTCCAGCTTTCTTGATTTGGGTGAAGCAATTACAAAGGAGAGTTCATGCTAAAAATAGGAAGTTGTTATTCAACGATTCTACAAAGGCAGAAAAGAAAATCTAATAAATTTGACCTTCAATGAGCTGCAATTTCAACTCTAACAGGGCTTCGTGGGCTTGATAATATTGTTAGCTTTATTTGTTCCAGAATGTGTAAGGCCAGCAAAGGCCAGCCTTGGAATTGTGTCTTATTATCTCTCCTTATGCCCAGTTTCCTGTGTCCTCCCCACCCCCATCCCAGGGTATGTCTGTATTATCACTTTTACACATAAACCTAAAGATTAAAGACGGTGTTTGTTTTGAAGGGGGATAGGAAGATCAAGGATAAAGAGAAAACATGTTTGTATGTATATGCACATAACGTTCACACGGCGTTCTAATAGCCAATCTCTAAGTATCATCAGGAACAGAAAAATTCTTTTAAGTGATAATCTTATAAACTGATTACAGGTCACTGCTCACATGAACGTATGCCTGAGGCTACATCCCTAATGTGAAGCAAAGTATAAGATACAAGAAACCTAAACATACACCTTTTTATCCACGGACAAATAATTACCAAACATCTTGCTTAACACACATAATTTGCCTTATGAATGGAAATGCAAACGGAAACCTGGTTCTGGAATTTGACAATAAGCAGTAGGGGGAAGAGCACTGATTGGGGATTTGGTCTGATATGGGTGTATATCCCAGCTCTGCTGTTTACAGGCTAGGCAGCCTTGGCCTTGAGACATGAACTCACTAAGACTCAGTTTCCACATCTAGTTGTAAGGTCTGAAAGATCTACTGCGTGCAGAGCAGCTGACCATTATGTAAGGGCTCCATAAATGGTTATGTTTATGATTAGCTATGGCTTTTACTGATATTTTAGTTTTCAGCCACATCTATCACATGAAAAAAAAAAAATTCCGTATTTTCAAAAAATTAGGAGGAATCTTCTCAAGATATTATGCATTAAGTTTTAATTCAGTCCTTTAGGAAAGGTGGGTTTGCTTGAAGACTTAGCAGATTTTTTGCATAGGAGATTTGCCTGCTCACTGGACTGGTGGGTAATGCAGAGATGAATAATTATCTTCGTAAAAGGTCTGCTTTTAAAAACCATTCCTTGGTAACAACAGCAGTGCTAGTCACCAGTTTCCGGTTTGCACATCTTTTCTTTTCAAGGGCAAACATTTAAAACCCTTCCTTACCTCCAGGATCTTTGAAGAGATGAAAAAGATAGATCAGTGAGGAGAGGGAGGTCTTGGGTTGCTAATGCTAACGTGTGGAATGACTCATAATTGCATAAAAAAGTGAGATCAAAAATTCCTCGTCTTGAGGTCTAAAAGTTTTCTTAGAATACAAAGTGAGCACTCACCAAGGAACTAAAAATAAAGCACACTGGAGATCTTCCAAGAACACCTCTGGGTGAAAGCATCAGAGAAACTGGCTGCTGTGTCCAGACAGGGAACTCAGCCCGAGGCTGTCTCATTGGGAGGGCCCACTGTTCACCATGGCACTGGTAGACTTTCCTCCAAGCATCTTAGGCCCCTTCACACCATTCTGGAGAACAATGACATTGGGACAAGCCAGATTTGGCCCTGGGATCCTAACAGCTAAATGGAATCATAAGTTGCCAACACATTAAAGAGCTTGGAGTTGAGCAAAGACTGGCACAGTTGTATCATTTTGAAGCTTTAACAACCATTTCCTCCAACCCTTCCACTTCAAGGACAAGGAACGTGAAGTCCAAGGAAGTGAAACCACACTCAATTTAGTGCCTTTTAGACCCAGCTTGAATTAACCAGAGGTTGAAGGGAAACTGACAAGGCTCTTCCATTCCGGGTGGTGTATGTAACAGCTTATCACCATGTCATAAAAATGATGAAGTGTTTGGTGTCTCCAAGCTTAGGTTCACAAGGTTGGCTCATTCATTTTTGTCTAATGAGTATAACTTGTTTTTCTATACAATACCACTTCTCTTTTGCAGGTCTACTATCACATAGGAGAAAAATCATGGCCATTCTCCTTAGTCAACATTTGTTTTCCTTTTCTTCCACTGACTACAATATTATTATTTATTTATTTATTTAGAGACGGAGTCTCGCTCTGTCACCAGGCTGGAGTGCAGTGGCACGAACTTGGCTCACTGCAAGCTCCGCCTCCTGAGTTCAAGCGATTCCCCTGCCTCAGCCTCCCGAGTAGCTGGGACTACAGGCACGCGCCACCATGCCTGACTAATTTTTTTGTATTTTAGTAAAGATGGGGTTTCACCATGTTGTCCAGGATGGTCTCAATCTTCTGACCTCGTGATCCATCTGCCTTGGCCTCCCAAAGTGCTGGGATTACAGGCTGACTACAATATTATTTACATACAATATAATCCACCAGTTATAAGGATACAGTTAGGTGAATTTTGGTTATTGTTTATAATCATAACCACCATCAGAAACAATACATAGGACAGTTCCCTCACCCTAAAATGCTCCCTTGGGTTCTTGGCTCTCAATCCCTTCCCCCTACAACCTGGCGTCTGGCTTCCAGCAGATTGGCTTTGTGTGTCTGCATTTTGCCTTTTCTAGAATTTTATCTAAATACAATAATATAATACATAGTCTTTTTTGTTCAACTTTTTTCACCTAGCAAATATTTTTGAGATTTATCCATGTCGTTGCATGTATTAATATTTAATTTCTTTTTATTATTGGAATAGTATTCCATCGTATGGATGTACAGTTTGTTTGTTCATCACCAGTTGATGGCCTTTGAGGTTGTTTCTGGTTTGGGGCTATTGGAAATCATGTTAGCCAACAGTTTTTAATTTCCTTTAGTGATCTAATCTTGTGACCCAGCCTCTATAGGATCTTAGAATGTTCACTGTTCTAAGAATGTTCACTGTTATAGTGAAACATTTTCAAAAAATGCTGATAGGGTTGGAGGTGTTGGCCCCTGATCCTCCCATGCGTGACTTTGGAAGTGATCTACTCATCTTGAAGTAGCAATGCCAAGGCCCAAAGCTGACATGATGGCCTATTTAGTGTGCTGTAATGTAATTTACCTCCAGGACAGGCCTTGGAGGACATGACAGAGTGCAACAAAATGCAGTATCCAATATTTATAGTAAATACACTGGAGTGGTTTTTTATCTTGCCTTGTAGACATGTGCACACACCCTGCTTTTCAGCCATTCTAAGTGCAAGAGGAGGGGAAAGAGGGAAGTCCAGTGAACGGCACTGTCCCATGCTTCAACATTGCGGGGGCACGGGGCTAGCACAGCCAACTTGGAACAACCCGGGAAGAGTTAGCTCTCAGACTTAACAGGAGAAACTCTCCTGAAAAATGTGCTGTCCCCCGTTATAATTCACCATAATGAGCGGGGAACAAAAGGTTGTGAAGGGGAGTGGTGACTGATGGCCGACACGGCGGCCCTGTGCTGAGGCTGGCACGGCTTCCTATGCGAAAGGTGTAATATATTATTGCTCCAGGTCGCAGAGTGGTAAATGAACACTTACGGCCACTGTGGCAACTGGATTGATTATCACGGGTACCTCAGGACCAGCCTGGCCCGGAGTTGCAAGTGAGCACGTGCGTCCCTGCCGTGCTCCAGTCAGAAGAACACCTCAGAGGCAATTTGTACAAAATGAAGTCTCTGATGACTGCGAGCCCCTCCTCTCCGGCCCCCTTTGTCCAGTAGAGAATCGGGACAAGGCTGGCCCAGACGGTTGGACCTCTCAGACCCGAGAGGCAGGGCTACCATGCTGAAAGAATGCGTGGTTCATGGTGGGAACAAGGTCACAGTTTGTTGAATATAATACAGTGAATGGAATGAATGAATGAGTGAGTGAGTGAATCCATGACTGGAATGACAAGAAGTCTCCGAGGGAGCACTAAGGGCAAAGTGGAAAGTGGGAGTGAGAAGGCCCAGGTGGAGGTCAGGAGCTGCGATGCCGAGGGAAGAGGTCGGAGAGAGGAAGATGGCTGCAGGACATAGCAAGTTGAAATGCACCAGCGAGCAATGGCCTGAGCAAATAACTTTGATGGAGCCATCGCTGGTGACAGGACTTTAACACGTTTCTGGAAGCAGGTTGCATGAAGAAGCCTGATTTGTTTAAGAAGCAGGGCATGGGCCAGTACCTTTTTATTTAATTCACCGATATTACTTGGAAGTTACACATAAATCTCAGTTTTTTTTCAGTAGCCAAAAGAAAAGAGGCAATCTGTATCCCCAGTGGCAGATCTAGGCAGATTTGTATTAATGTTCTAAATGCACCAATTACCATTTTTATTTTTCCCAGGATTAAAAAAAAAACTTTTTTTGAGATGGGGTCTTACTGTGTTGCCTAGGCTGGTCTCGAACTCCTGGCCTCAAGCTATCCTCCTTACCTCCTTCTTATTGAAAATGTTTAAGTGAGTGTTTCCCTCCTCTAGTTTGTGTAAATTGCTCTAAACATGTACCTGTGTCCGGGGTGTAGAGTGAGTAGCATTAATGACACATTACCTTTTAAGTTTGATTGGCAGAAGTTTTACCCTTTAGAATTTAAATGTGAAGATATTTGAATTCTTTGCACACAACCTCTAAGCTAGATCATCTACCGTGGCAACTAAACTGGCCACCACCTTCACAGGGACTGTATTCGAATACAGCATGCAACCTTCCACTGCAGAAACTTAATTGTCATGGTAATAATGATCATTTTTATTAATTACGGGAAATGGAATGATAGAGTGAAGATAGACAAGTATTTCTCAAATTTGTCTTCATTATTGCCTCCTACAGACCTGTTTTAGACATTGTTTTTTCTAATCACTCTCCCCATTAGATTGTAATACCACAGATACAGATACACTATGTGTTTGTTTATGTACAACGTGTACATCTGTACTTTGTATATAAAAACAGCAACTTTTTTGTCCTCAAAAATCAATTTTCACTCCCTTCAGGGCAATGTTAGCTCGTGTGCACAAGCTAGAGAAACTTCTATTGAACCTAGAAATCTAGGTTCAAATTCTACTTCTGCTAATTTTATTTCTGTGAGTCTTTCGTTCCTCTTCCTCACCAGCAAATGCAGATAATATGATCCACCTCATGAGGTTCCTGGCACGTAATAAGCGAAAAAAGAAAAGAAATGTTAGCTGTTATCACTGTTGTTGTGATCTATATTAACCTGTGTTTTCACATATAGGGTCTTCATTGGTCCTAATTATGAGCCTCTGAGGTAGGCAAGCTTATGTAACATTATCACAAATATCAGCACCCCCACTTGCCTGATAATATTAGATGGCCAGAGTAGCTGGGTGATTTGTTCAAGGTCACACAAATTGTAACAGTAGTTGGAGCTGAAACTTGAACCAGGGCTTCTGGTTCAGAACTCCCTCCACTGCACCTTACTGTCTGTGGTGGGACCAGACACTACTGGGAAGACCCAAGTTGGAGTCTGGGAAATTGGTGGAATCACCCACGAGAATGAGCTCTAAGGACTGATCTTACATTTTTCTGCCCTCAATGCATGTAAAACAGAATTATCCAGGCTTTGAACTGAATGATCTCACCCAGTGTCAGGAAATCTGCGATAATATTTTCCTGTGCTGTTTGGTAACTCATGGCATAATGAGGCAGGATTTTCCCAAGGTTGGAAAAACCTTGGCTTTCCAACTGGAAGAGGGTGAGTGCTTCCCCACCAAGATAAAAGCCTTATGAAATGAGCCAGAATAATCACCCAGACAGTAAATACTCTTAAACAACAACCAGACTCCAGCTCGGTGCTATCTAGAAGAATTCAGAGAGTGCCTACACTGGTTCTAGAGTTCTCACTGAGCTCCATGAAAGGTTCTGTGGCACAGGGGGCAGTCTGAGTTTTGGTGTCAGACTTTTGGGTTCTAACTTTGGCTTTGCCACTTGCCCACTGTGTGCCTCAGTTTCCTCATCCATTAAATGGGTTGGTAATAAGGGTATATTCCTCATAAAACTGTGAGGATGAAATGAGATAATCCAACATAAAGCACTCCACACGGTGCCCAGCACACGTTAAGTAAATGTTTGCAGTTGTTATCGCTGGATAAAAAAAATATAAGACCCATACCCCTTTCCTTCACAGAGCATAAGATCTAATACTTCTCTTATCTAATGACCATCCCTTACCTCAGCACAGTGCTGTATACTTGTTGAAGTGGTTTGATTTGAGTGGTTTTAGAGACAGTCCTCAGCGAGTGGAGATTTCTGCCATCTTCTCCTCTGCCCCTAACAAAACGTCTGTCTTACACATTTCATCAATAATAACTGCTCATTTTTCTAACTAGCTAAGAGGTACTTAATTCTCAGCACAAAGGAAAAAAAGAAGTGTTGAGGAGAAGGGCTTGTTTCTTGACCGCTGCCAGTGTGTGGTCACAGGCAGTGCCCGTCACTCTGGCAGAACCATCCTTGCTGGTGACTGCACACAGTCGCTCTCAGGGGTGGATAGACTACTGTGATCCCTGTTTGGGGGCTAGGCGGTGGTGATGGTGATGGAGAGGATGCCGAGGCACACATCTTCACTTCTGTAGCTACTGTGGACAAAGAAGGTGGAGACTTTTGAGCAGAGGTTGAAGCTCTGACAGGGGTTCTAGGGTGCCCTCTGTTTCTCCATCCAGGCTGTTTCTGGACATGTGCCCTGTGCTGCTAATTGCACCGGCTCTCTCCATCAGAGCCACTTCACAGGTTGCCTAGCACAAGGCTAAGCTGAAAACTAGGTAAAAGCATCCTACTTTGTTCAAGCTAAGAGACGGCTGCTGTGAGTAGACAGAAGGAAGACTGTAAGGAGCAAGGCAAGTCATTTACCCAGAAGGGCTTCCCCCAGGGCCATAGATACCTCTGGGCCATCAGATAGGATTGGGTCCTAGCATCATTGTTTTTCTGCTGGAACTTTGCACAGGGACTCTGCTGGTTTCGTTAATGTGCAGACCTCCCCATGGCTAATATTACCATGATGAGCCTTGAGGCTGAGTAATTGTAGGATAGGCCTCATGGGGAAACCTTGGACCTCAACTGGTGATGAATTCAACAATGTCAGTCTCAGTTTGCCCAACTCAAAGATATTTGGGCTCAAACTTATTTTGCAATCATTGTCTTCTGTCTGCAGTAAACAAGAATGTTCTCCAAAAAGGGCAAAGCTAACTTTTGGGAAGATATACACCTTAGGAATGACTTTTCCTGCTGCGGTCTCAAAGGGTCACACTTTGCCAATCATTTGTGCAGCATCTGGCTGTTGAAGTCCACCTCCTCCAAAGCAATGAAGGATGAAGCTACCAATCTGAGTCTGATGTTTTATTTATCTGGACTGGTAACTTTATGTATGGTGTGTTTGTCTGTTTGGGCCTCAAGGCTGGTTAAGCAAAAGGCGGGAAACATAAATAAGTAATGGATGGAGAGGGCTGTCCATTTATAGACTGTCGACGATGACCTGATTTTCGGTTCCAATGTAAGCATTAGTGTTGCATTAGAGTAATGTGTAGCCATAGATGTTTTCACTGGTGCATTTGGTGGTGATAATCAGGACAGACATACTCATGTTCTATTTTTATAATAAAAATTAAGAAACCTCAGGCCACACCAAGGGCCCTTACTGGCACCATGGATGCTGTGAGTTTGAACAGTCCATTTTCCTCAGCTTGTGTGGGATCACTGTGTTCTTTTCTGCTCTCCTCCGGTTGCTGGTTATTATTAAACAACCCTTTGTGAAGGATTAACTCTGGCTTTTCTCCCAGCAAGGAGATGTCTACCCAAAGCCAGAATATCCAGCCAATTACAGGCAAACGGGTTATTTGGTGTAGTGCAGGAACAAATGACTGGTTGGCAAGCCAATTCTTCACTTTTTGATGGTTTCCTTTGGCGTGGAGATCGTCCTCTGTAGTACACAGTGTAAATGCTTGTGAGCATCTTTTTATTCATTCATTCAGAAAATATTTCCTGAGGGCCCCCTGTGGGATTCATTATTTCTAAAATGGGGATAATAATAGTACCTACTGCATAGAATTATGTGGATTAAATGAGCTAATAATGTGTAGAGGTTTTAGAACAGTGCTTGGCACACAGTTAATGGCTTAGTCCACATAAGCTTGGCTGTGGAGTTTGTATTTTATAGGCATGGAACAGGCAATTCAGCCAATGGCTTAGGTGGATGTGTGCTTTAGAAAGGTGCTTTCTGTGGCAAAGTAGAGGACAGATTGTAATGGAGCAGAGCCTGGAGGCAGGGAGACAGTCACACCTCTTGTCCAGCCAGTGATGGCTTGATGGCTTTCATTTGCGTTTCTTTGGGTAGGCAATACAGTGGTTCTCAAAGTGTGGCTCCCAGACAGGCAACATCAGCATCACCTGGAGATTTGTTAGAAATGCAAATTCTGGAGCCAGTGTGATGACTCACACCTGTAATCCCAGCAACTCAGCAGGCTGAAGAGAGAGGACTGCTTGAAGCCAGGAGTTCAAGACCAGCCTGGGTCACGTAGTGAGACCTCCTCTCAAAAAAAAAAAAAAGCAAACTGTTGGGCCTTATCCCAGAGTTATCCCAGAGCTACTAAGTCACATACTCTGGAGTTATGGCCCAGCAATCTGTGTTTTTGTATTTTCTTTTTACAAGCCCTCCAGAGAACTCTGACCCTTGCTAAAGTTTGAGAATACTGGTCTAATCTCTTGAAGGAAAGTGGAAAAGAGAACTTCAGCAATGTCTTCCTTTCTGCTCCCCCATTTGGCCTCCACTGGGCCAGCATAGGGCAGGTGCCAAGCTTTGGGAAAGGTCTCCCTGCATGAGGCAGGCAGCAGTCTCCTTGTTAGCTAGTCACACGAAGCAGAAACCTTGTTAATGTAGATCAGGACTGCCTGTTGAGCATAGCAAAACCAAACCTCAAATCTCCTCCTGGCTTACTGCCAAGAGGGCACTGTGACCCACCCCTGTTGGTGCATGTGGTGTGGAGCTGGAGCTGGGGCTATGCTAAGTAGGTGTTTCTTTACCAGAACGACTGTCAGCTGCAAGACTCCAATGCGCTTCTCATCACATTGAGAAATGAGGGAGCCCAGCCTCTCTGGGCCCTTCAAAAGCAGATGTTGCATCTGGTTTGTGGGAGTCTGTGTGCACACACCCAAAGACATTTCATGGCCAACAGAATGGATCGCACCAGTGCCTCTGCTTTTTCCCGTATGAAAAGCTTGTGTCTGGGCTGGTTTTTATTACTGATGTGCAGCCACCTCTGGTATGAAATACCACAGCTGTAGATAATTTTAGAACATCCATCTAGATTTTCTAAATTCATTCATTTGTTCATTAGAACAGATTTATATACCCTGGCGTGATGGGAAATTGAAAGGGGAATAAGACATCCTCCCCCAGCCCTCCTCCTTTAGGAGTATGCCATCCAGGAGGAGAGAGAAGTCATCCACACAAATGCCTGCAATTCAGAACAATGTGTTCTATGTGTCACTAGGAAGGCACCAACAAAGTGTGATGTGAGAGATCAAGGGGGCTTCACAAGAGATGATCTGGGGAAGCTGCTTGGAGGAAGAGGTCACATTTGATCTGAACGTGGAAGCATAGGCAAAATTTCCAGAGGCAAGGAGAGGGCATCTCAAGAAAAGGCCACTGCAAGGGCATAGGGGATGGGAAATGCACAGTGCATTTCGGAAGAGTAAGTGGTCCAATTTGCTGAGAATGTAGGCTATAGGGAGAATAATAGAGGAAGCTGAGGCTTAAAAGATAGATTGGGATTTGAATACCAGGCTAAGAAGTCTGGACATGGTTCCATAGGCAGTAGGAGCCAGTGGAGAATTTGGGTTGGGAGATTAGTGTGATCATCATGGCACTAGAGGACAATTGGGCTGCTGATGAAATTGGGATGGGTAATACTTGAGGCCCACAGTAGGAGACTTGTTCAGGGTCACAGCCCTGGGAAGCAGCAGAATCAATACTAGAACTAAGCATTCTGTATCTACAAGTTCATGACTGTGGGAGGCAACCTGGAAACTCCTGGGTAAGGAAGAGGAGTAAGCTTTTAAGTCAATGGTTGTCTGATGTAGCAAGCCATCAACACTCTTCAGGGATTGAGGGGGCAAGAGAGAGAGCCAGGCCACCGAGAGAGTTCAGCTGCTTTTCTGTTCCACACTCCTTGGTTCCTTATCAGAAAGAGCATTCATCCCTTTGCAGTCAAACACCAGAGGTCCTCAGTATCACATGCCAGCCAAGCTCAGAGCATCTCAACAATGCCAGGGAGTCTTGGCATGGGGCTGGGCCATGGGCTTGGTTCTGACTCAGAGAAGTCAGAACCACCTACTGAGTCATTTGCAGGAGCTGTGGTTTCCTGGGAGGTTTCCCAACCAGTTCCCCACCCCGCCAAATCGCTGGTAGCTTGCAAGATCTGAAGGAGCCGCCATTCACAGTGCCAGGGCTTCAGGCAAACTCAAGTTGTGTATCTCGAGCTGTTGCACGGAAATTGTTTCCTTGCACTACATGGAGAAACTTGGCACTTGGTGGTAACACATAAACAAATGAAACTTTTTAACATACCTGTTAGTTATTTGATCTTAGGGAGATCTCAGTTTCCTCACCTATGAATGAGTGACTGTGAGCAAACAACTGTGATAGCTGAAGGAATTAATGGTTTTTAATGGTTTCTCTTTAGTAGGACGGTCCGAAATGATCCAGCCCCAATCGTGACTGAAAGAGTTTACAAGACACTACCTTGGAATCTGGTCCAACGCAGCTGCTCATAGCATCTCCATTTCTTCATTAAGAAGCTTTACTGCTTCTCAAGCAACCCCACTTTCTCAGGTTTCTCAGACTTTTCCCTCGCTAGTAATCTTGGAAATTTCAAATACCATGAATTCTTTCTACTCCAAAGGATACCATAGTGTGGTTTTCAAGGTGAATTCAAAGACACTGAAACTGCTTGTTATTCCAAATAGAAGTTGCCCCTCTCCCTCCAATATACGATCTTCATTAAAAAAAAAAAATCTCTTGATTCAATATCTTTCTAGATATTGCATTGAGAATTCAGGATTAGAATTGGTACCACAATAAATTCTAGACCCTAATTTCTGGCATTTCATTGTATTCAGCTGCAGTGCCGAGTTGAGGCAATGGCTTAACATGGCTTCCTAACATGGCGTTAATACTGAAGGAATGGATATTTAGCTGGAGAAATGAATATTTAGCTGGAGAACTGAGCCAACTGTTTTGAGTCTGCGCTATTAGCATCATAAGGCAGAAGAGCTTAGGGAGAAGGCTGAGGTTTTTGCCAGACCATGTCCTATCTCTTCCTGCCCTTACATTTGCTTATGAGGTCCTCACAGTGGCTGGTGGTCTATAAGGGGGCTCTTCTGTAGAACTCTCTGTGTGTCAGAAGAGGCAGCTTTGGCCCTGTGCAAGGCACTCTGGAGCGTTAAGTCTTGGCATTAGCCACACAACTCTTGATACCAGTGCCTATTTTGTAGAGGCAAAATAAGGACACTTCATGAGAAGAAAGGAGGCCTCAAATGTCGGAGACTTGAAAGACTGCAGGAGTCTGGGAGATTGGCAGGGCTTAGCTCTCTGGAAGCTGAAGCCAGGCCTATTCTCTCTTCAGCTATTCCCCCTGCAGCTGTGAGTTGGGATTCTGCTTCCCCACAGAGCCAGAGGAGTGAGTAAGGAAGAGTGCCTGGGCAGGGAGGGGCTGTCCGTGGGTGGTAGCATATCCAGTGGAGGCCTGTGGGCTGCTCTGCACTTCTGGGACAGGGGCTTTGTGCCTCTGGGCAGTGAACAGCCTACCTCCCACTGTGCCTCCATGCCTCCTGCTCCTGTAAGCCTGCCTGGCCCTACTTATGGACCTGGAGCCTATCTGCTGCTGTAGGCAGACTCACCTTCTCTTTCCCAGGTGGAATTTTCTCACAGACAGGGAGTTCTTCCCCAGACCCTGGACCAGTCACCCTTCCATGTGGTCTTCTCCGTCTTCCCCCTACCATTAAAAATATACATCTAAGGGGTAAGTCCCTCTCATAACACCATAGAAAGGGAACACCCACACCCTTTTACCCTCAGAGAACAGACCACTTTCTGTTTTTCAAGGGCTACTTGCAGCCTTAAGCAAGACGTAAGAGGCCTCATATAGGCAGATGTGACGCCATACTGGTTTTGCCCCACCAGGGTCGGTCTCTGGGTTTAGAGATAAATGATTGGGAATCTGTCCTCATGGACCTCACAGTCTACAGGTGAGCAGTTGAGCAGGTGGTGACAGTCACCACATACAAAGTGTAACCACAGAGTTGGGTCCCATCTCCACAGGGCAGACAGTGGGAAACCTACCTTGGACCCTTCAAGGAAGGAATTCAGAAGTCTAACTTCCTTCGGTGAACTGGGCACAATGAACTACGAGGCCGTCGCATTAATTCCAAAGTGGGGAGGGAATGGCTGGTGTCTGGAAGTGTTCACATCTGCTAGGGGAGGCTGAGGACTCCTGGCACTTTGCATCTATAGGAGTTTTCTTTACAGTTTCATAGTGGGCCACCTGGTGTTGCGTCACTTGTGTATTTGTCTTCCCTCCCTGTATTGGGAGACCATATGTAATTCTCAAAGATGACCCCCACCGTCCCACATGGAAGGCACTTAAGAAATTGGATCTTTCTGTCTCTCTGCTTATATAGACCTTGGGAGTGGAGGTGGGAGGATATGCTCCTCCCTCTTCCTGTTTAGAAATGACTAAGTAAGGCACACCCCAGGGACTTGCAGTATTTCGTAGCTGGAAAATGGGAAGTAGAAGGAGACTGGCATATCAGGTCTTATGTTGAGCTTTTTCGTCTGTATCTACTCTGCAGAATGCAAAATGCAGAATGCAGAGGGATGGGCTAGAGCTCTACCATCTAAAAGGGTAGCCACTAGCCACTTTGGGAGGCCGAGACGGGTGGATCACGAGGTCAGGAGATCGAGACCATCCTGGCTAACACAGTGAAACCCCGTCTCTACTAAAAAATACAAAAAACTAGCTGGGCGAGGTGGCGGGCGCCTGTAGTCCCAGCTACTCGGGAGGCTGAGGCAGGAGAATGGCGTGAACCCAGGAGGCAGAGCTTGCAGTGAGCTGAGATCCGGCCACTGCACTCCAGCCTAGGCAAGATAGCCAGACTCCGCCTCAAAAAAAAAAAAAAAAAAAAAAAAAGAAATTCCATTCATCTCTCACACTAGCCACATCTCAAGGGCCCAGTAGTCACAAGAGACCAGCGGCCTCAGTATTAAGCAACACAAATAGAAGGCATTTCCATCATTGCAGAAAGTTCAAATGCGTGCACCGGAGCGTGTGTTGGTCCAGAATGTGCTCCATAAACCATATGCATCTGAAGGCAAGAATGGAGGCGAGCTTGTCAAAATACGCATTCCTGGGCTCCTCCCTAGACCTCCCAGGTCGGTATCTCCGGGGGCCAGAGGGGAGGCCTGGGAATCTGCGTTTTAGCAAGCACTCCCAGATGGCTGTTATGCAAACTCACATTTCAGGATCAGCACTCCGAGGGAAGCCAGAAGTTGAAGAGTGAAGCAGGAAAAGCTCCTGGTACGGCGATTGTGGGCATATCAGATGTCTTGTAGCACCTTCTACTCCACCGTAAGATTTCCCAACCCGATATTTTCAAGAGAATGTGACCGGAGCCTCCAGACTGGCAGCTAAGGGCGCCATCTCAGTAAAGTCCTGGCTGTTCTTCCATCAAGTAGTAAAAACTGAAGAAAGTGGCTGTCCTAGCATTATCTCCTTCTCTCCTTTTGCAGAACCAGGAGGATGGAAATAACCTCGTTGCTCCCCTTGAGTGTGTTTGAATCACAAGTACCTTCCCTCTAAAATAAATTTATTTCCCGCTGCCTTCCTCCCAACAAAGACCAGCCAGTGATGAATACCAGACTTCATAGCTTATTTGTCAAAGCAGCACACCTGTGAGGATTCCTGTGGAAGATAAATTTTGGTGGGGGGAGGGAGGGCTGGAGGAGGAGGACCTGGCCAGGAATAAATCTTAACATGTTGTACCAGACTGTGAATGAGCGCTTGCCTCACAAGGCTCACCGTCCTGACAAGGTATGATAAATTACCCTCTTTGTTGACACCTTCATTGGGTTATTTATGGCTCATTAATTGAACCGAAAAGGGGCCTTGTAGACCCAGCAGGGGCACCGTACAATGCTCCTCCAGTGAACCCAGCTGGAAGAGAAGAATAAAGGAGGGAAGAGGGGGAGGGGGGCACACAAATGTGTCTGCTCCTGACTTGAGACACTCTTCACCAAAAAATTCAATATTAAAAAAAAAAAAGAAAAGAAAAAAACCTTTTGGAAGCTCAGGTAAATCTCTCTGGGAATGATTAGCTGTACACCTCGTGCCCCAGCCTGTGTGCAGTCTGGCATCTTCCAGAGGAGCCTGTGCCTAGAGCTCTGTGCATTATTGCCAGCATTACCTTAGACTTGCCTGGAGAGTCAGTATGGCACAGTGGAAACCGTCAGAAGCTCCAGGTACAGTCCTGACTCTCCCATGAACGTGCTGTGGGACTTCAAGGGTGGTCACTTGGTCTCTCTGAGCTTCAGATGCCTTCCTTGTGAAATGAGGGAGTTGGATTGGACAAACTCAGAGTCTTTTTCAGTTCTAAGGGGTCTAAGAAAATGAAAAACAGCTTTTCTCTTCACTGCGCATTGTATTAGTTTAACCTCTCCACTTCTGGTTATTACTTGGTCTATTTATTTGGCAAGTAGTGTTTACTGAGGTCCTACCATGTATTAGGTTCCAAGGGGAAGGCAGGCATACCGAGCGTGAGTGCTTTTCTTGTTGGCTTCCGTGAGCTTCCTGTCTAGAATGTTGCTTGTGTTTTCAGGAGCTGATTAGCACTTCCGGATTTAGTTAATCCTTAAATTAAGTAGTTACAGGATAGTCCCTTGGAAGAAACCCTCATTTACTTGACAATAAAGGAACATGAAGTATTTCCAGCTGTCGTGTGTGAAAGATGATTTCTTCAGGGTGCCGCTGTGGTCCATGAATATGTGCAAAAGGCTCATGTGAGATGCAGGGGAGTCTGGATTTTGTCCTGGAGTCTATGAGGAAGATTTAAAGGGCTTTATTCAGGGGAAATATATGGGCAGGGCAGTTCGGTGTTTGGAGAGATTCTCTGGTGCCAGGGTATGTGACTTAGCATGGAGAAGATGGGAGGATGGGAGGAAAATCTTACTTGATGACTGTTGCAGTAGTCCAAACAAGAGAAAGCATGGGCCCCAAACAAGGGCATGGCTGTGAGGAAAGCGAAGGGAACACAGGGCTTCGAGCTGGAAGACTGTGGTTCTAATCCAGACTCTGTCAATAGCCAACTTGAATTATTTTCTCCAGAATGAGTATCCTGCTCTATAAAATGAGAACATTGGACTGAATGGTCTCAAAATCTGACTCTTGCATTCTGCAGGGGTTAGGTTTTTCAGTGTTTTTTGTTTGTTTGTTTGTTTTTTGTTTGTTTGTTTTGAGACAGAGTCTCGCTCTGTCACCCAGGCTGGAGTGCAGTGGTGTGATCGTGGCTCACTGCAACCTCCACCTCTCAGGTTCAAGCGATTCTCATGCCTTAACCTTCCCAGTAACTGGGATTACAGGTGTGCACCACCACACTTGGCAAATTTTTGTATTTTTAGTAGAGATGGGGTTTCATCATGTTGGCTAGGCTGGACTTGAACTCCTGACCTCAAGTGATCCACCCACCTGTACTTCCCAAAGTGCTGGGACTACAGGTGTGAGCCACCACACTCAGACAGTTTTCAGGTTTTCATGTTCCCCTGTAGTTAGAAGTAGGAAGGAAGAGGAAGCTGCAAAGACTATATTTGAAATCGAGAGAAGCGTTATTTAATAATGGTTGGAATGTTCATCAGCTGCTGACTGCCGAGTATATGGATGGGTCCTGGGCAGTGAACATTACAGATGGCAATAGGACACATCCTTTGCCTCCATTCCAAATCGCGTAGGATAGAGCTTCCTTATGACTCTCACTCTGTAGAATCCCCATGTTGCTTCAGGTACTGGTTTACCTGGCAGCTAGCAGGGAACTGGTCCACACGTGTTGAGCACTTCCTATCTGGTCAGTGAGTTGGAAAGGATGTGTGTGACTAGTGCGCACCCACTTAAAAGTTCATTTCAACTGTTTGGAGAGATCGCCACTCTTTTTCCCTTCCAAGGCTTCCAATAAAATTATTTTTTATTTCAAAATGATAATAATTTTTTCCTGATATTAACAACACACTTACCGTGAAGTGTTCCAACTGTAAAGAAAAATAGGAAGTACAGAGGAAAATTTTCCCCAAATCTCAAGAGCCTGGTAGTAAGTTAAAACTTCCATAAGGATCCTTCCAGTCATCTCTCTCTGTATAGTCTATCTGCATGTACTTACATATATGGATTACATCATATAGACAGCTTTATTTAGTCAATGATATAGTAGCTTGTGGACATCTTTTGTGATATTTTTGTGCATCATGTTTATGATGCAGGATATTTCATTCATCAGTAGATCATAATGTATTCAGCTGATACGTAGTAACAGACTTTAGTTTGTTCCCAACTTTTCTCTTATAAACCAGACTAAGGAGCATCCATGTGCATATATATTTGTACATTTCTCAAATGATCTCCTAGAAATGAAAGTGCAGAGGCAAAGTATATGCACATTTTAAAATTTGCAGCATATTATAGCCAAATACCGTCTCTGAGAAGATGCACCACTGTACTTAAAATGTCATTTAATGTTCTGTTTCACTGGGAAGTCAATGCACCCAAGGTTGGGGTTGGGCAAGATGGAGGCTGGGATAACTCTGTAATCTACCCAGTGACTCGATCTCCAAGTACTGCTGAGTCCATGGGCCTGTTGGGGAGTGTGAGACTTTGGCAAGGGCTTATGGAAAGCTGTAGACAGCCGGGTGTCAGTTGATGCCAGGTCAGATAGGGTGCCTTCCAGGTTTTGCTGCAGGTGCCTTCCAGGTTATGCTCCAGGTTCTGCTCCAAATGTCGCTGGATAGAGGGATATTTGGCTTACAAATAGCTGTGTGTCACTGTATGCACAAGCTCATAAGAAATGCAGATATGGAGATGCCTCCAAAACCAGAGATGTATACCTGTCATAAATGTTACCATCTCGAGGCCCTCATGCAATGTTTTCTGGCCCCTGATATAGCAGCCTTGTATCCTAGGTGTTCAAGATCAGTTCTCATTCAATCTACCCTATCCTCCCACCTTCAGGGCTGCCTCCAATCATGTCAGACCATGCAGGCCAGATATGGCCTCAGCATTTTTGGTCACCATGTGATAGAATTTAATTCCCCCCCAACCATTGTGTTTTCATTCATGCTAAGCACAGAATTTCCACCCATGTATTCATCACCCATTCCTTCAACAGATACTACAAAGTACCTGTATTATTACAGGCACTGTCCTGGGTACCTACAGAACACAAAAATGAACAGAAATATACAGGTTCATGGCATTTGCACAAGAAGGAATTCTGACAGTCCTTGGGTTCCACACCCTCATGTTTCCAATGAGGAAACAGAAGCCCAGAAACGCAAAGTGCTCAGCCGCCGATGGCCAGTCTGATGATCACTCACTTTATCAGGTGCACAGTGCATTTCTGAGTGAGCTGTGGGCCTGCTGGGCCAAAGTTCCATGACAGCCCCTCTGGGGATTTCCTGGCTCCCCTCTGAGGACAGCCACTCCACAGGGGCCAGAGTCCTTATGACTGGGTCTACAGACAATGTATTGTTAGTACTGTGGGATCGGACAGGTGGAGGAGAAACAGAGCAAGGCTCTGTGGCCCCAAACAATGTATGTAACTCAACATCTCTTGGCTGATCTTACTGGTCCAGCCTGTCTCCTTTCAGTTTGAATATGGGAACATTTCAAATGTTCTCTTCAAAGTCAATCCCATTTAGAGATGATAGATAGTCTGAAGGTGACAACCTCTGAGCTGGGAGAGGTTCCAACACCGAGAAACTGACAACTTTCAAAAGATGCCATTGAGAGAGCAGGCTACACCTGTGGCTGCAGCAAGGGTCCACCTGTCAGGATGTGCTAGGGAGGCACTTCCTCAGTTGTTAGAGTACCTTAATTTAATTTAATTTAATTTATGTATTTATTTTTGAGACAGAGACTTGCTCTTTCGCCCAGGCTGGAATGCAGTGGCCCAATCTCAGCTCACTGCAGCCTCTGCCTCGCGGGTTCAAGGGATTCTCTTGCTTCAGCCTCCCAAGTAGCTGGGACTACAGGTGTGCACCACTACACCCAGCTAATTTTTGTATTTTTAGTAGAGATGGGGTTTCACCATGTTGGCCAGGCTGGTCTCGAACTCCTGACCTCAAGGGATCCACCCATCTTGGCCGCCCAAAGTACTGAGATTACAGGTGTGAGCCACTGTGCCCAGCCAGATTACCTTTAAATCCTTGAAAATGGTAATAGGTCCTATCAGTGATCACTCCTCATATCTCTATGGTTGTTATAATTCACAGTATTTCCACCACATGGCCTGGCGGCCTGCATGCCTCGCCCTGTGGTTTAGTGCTTCACGACTTAATTTTCCTGTGTATTCGTGCTTTACTGATTAATGAGGAACCTGAGGACGGAAAGGGCCAGTGACTTATCGAAGGACAAGAATTTCTATTCCATTACAGATACAGTAGAATTCCATTAAATCAGATATATTCACTTGTAAATATATGAAGAGATCTAGAAGGCTCTAAAATTTTAAAGAACTATAGTGTGTGTAACTTTAGTTTTCTTCTTTTTTCAAATCTGTGTTTTTATATTTTTAGACTACAAGCATATATTAGCGGCAGTGATACAATAAGAACATTTCTTAAAAGTAGAAGAGTACTCCTCTCAGTTGTGTGCTTAATTTTAAATGAGTGAAAAAGTACTGAATAAATGTAACTCAACCCCTTCCCTCCATTCTCCCAGCACCTATATTGGTCACATCTTCAGCCTCAGAAAAGTCGTCAGCTAACACCTTCGGGAGATAAGTTGTCAACAAGCTAAAAGTCAGAGTTCTTTTCTGGAATGGAATGCTACACGTGGGGTATGGGATAGAGGGCAGGAGAGAGGAGAGCAAGTGCCAAGGTGAGTTTCACCCACTTGGGAAGTTTTCAGCGGGCTGGCCCTCTCTGGACCCACCTCTGCCAGTGCTCACCCCTTGAAACACACTGCCCCGTGCTTACACATGATCATGGTCAGTCATCATAGCTCTGCCCCCAGCAGGGCCAGACATGGACTAAGGGGGAAAGAGAAGGTGTCTGAGCCCCTGCCCACTCCCGCTTCCAGCACAACTTAACAGAACCACATCTAGCACATGGCAAGCCCTGTGGTGAGTTAGAGGGGAGAGTTTTTTCCCGGCTCTTCTGGGTGGGGTTGTTGCCACTGTGATCTGTAGTGGGAACACAATTGACACAGAAGGTTTGGGACAACTAGAAAAACAAAGTTTTGTTGCTGTGGAGCGTTCGGAAAGGCATCAGTAATTTGCTTAGCGGTTAGTCTTTAGATGTAAGTCACTAGGTGGATCAACACAGCAAAGCAGTAAGGAAACATATTTTAGGATAATGTGCTTTTTAAAAAAGTCTTGGGAGAGACCCTAGAAATCACTGGAAGCCCACGGAAGTTGGTGCCTTGACTCAAGTCACTCTGAATGTCAAGGGCCGAGATGACCGCAGGCCTCCAGCTCCCTGTCCAGTGCTTTTCCTCACCAGCCTCTTTTCACCCTTGTCTGTTCATTTATCCCATACGCATTTGTTCGAGGGCCCGCTATGTGCCAAGTGCTGTGCTGGGATGTGGAATATACAGATGAATAAAATGAAGGCCCTTTGTTCGGGAGCGGGGGACTCATGATCTCCTTAGAGGAAGCAGAAACATTAGCTGGTTATTTAATGAAACGCAGTAAGAACTTTTAGATGCATGCAATCCAGGAGACAATCTGTTTTTTTAAGGAATCAGCACAAGGTAAAATACTGCTTAGGCATGTGATCCGGCCTTTGTTCAGACTTCAGAGGACGGCATCCAGTGTGCAAGATGAAAACGACAGCTTCTTTGGGCCACGCTGAAAGAGCAGAGAGAAAAGATACAAAGTGCAAAAAGTGGGTCCTGTCTGCTTTACTTTCACCTTAATTTGGGCGCTATGTTTATTTGAGGATCTTAAAACGTTTGTTTCATACAAACAGTGACACCAGATATCACACCTTATCTGTCTTCCCGGAAGTACCCCTTACAGGATTTCTTCTGCATATATGTGTGACAATAGGATCTGCTCTGCCATTTGTGTTCAGTCTTGTTTGTGTTAAAGGGTCTTTCCTTTGTGGTATTAGACGTGGTTTTGACGGTGACAGCAACCATCCATGGTTCTAAAGAATTCAGAAGAGTGTTACAGACGGAAACTCTGAATGTTTTTAGGAGGCTTCATGACAATACCCTTTCTTCTCTCCACAAAGTATTCTGTGATTGGTGACCAAAGTCATAAACAGCTTTCCTATCTATTGCCTTTGTGATTAAGACATTGAATTAATTAAGAATGAAGAAATGCATACTAAGCATACCTTGTTTGGATCTTGATTTGAGCAAAACAGTTGTAAAAATATGTTTATGAGTTAGGAAAACTGGGTAAGAAGTAGAATAGTAGTAGTAGTCTGTAATGATCATGGATGTGAGTATTTTCTTAAATAGACTTTATTTTTGGAGCCATTTTAGGATCACAGAAAGATTGAACAGAAAGTACAAAGAGCTGTAATCCCAGCACTTTGGGAGGCCGAGACGGGCGGATCACGAGGTCAGGAGATCGAGACCATCCTGGCTAACACGGTGAAACCCCGTCTCTACTTAAAAAAATACAAAAAACTAGCCGGGCGAGGTGGCGGGCGCCTGTAGTCCCAGCTACTTGGGAGGCTGAGGCAAGAGAATGGCGTAAACCTGGGAGGCAGAGCTTGCAGTGAGCTGAGATCCGGCCATTGCACTCCAGCCTGGGCGACAGAGCAAGATTCCGTCTCAAAAAAAAAAAAAAAAAGAAAAAGAAAAAAAAGAAAGTACAAAGAGCTTCCACATACCCCTTCCCCCCACTCTCCCACCATCAATATCCCCCACCAGAGTGGCACATTTGTTATAATCAATGAACCTACATCATTATCACCCAAATTCTATAGTTTATATTAGGGTTCACTCTTGGTGTTGTGCCTTCTACAGGTTTAGACAAGTTTATAAATACACGTATCTACCGTGGTAGTATTATCCAGAACAGTTTCACTGCCCTCAAAATCCTCTGTGCTCTGCCTGTTCATCCCTCCCTCCCCCTAAGCCCCAGCAACCATTGATCTTTTTCATTATGTTTTCTCAAAGAGTTATTTCTTAGAGATACAAACTGATGTATATATGCAAAAAAGGCATACATCTGTAGACTATGCATACATTTTTTAACGGTTGGGGAAACATACAGATGAAACAAAACTGGCCATAGGCTGATAATTATTGAAGCTCGGTGATGGAGTCCATGGGGGTCTGTTACACTGTTCTCTTTAGTTTTGTATATATTCAATATTGTCTATCAAATTTTTTAAATTTTAATAATGAATGACCATATATTGAGTACCTGCCATGTGTGAGGTTCAGGGCTAGGTGTTTTACATGCAGCTTCTTATTAGATCCTCACAACAGCTCTGTTAGTGAATTGTATTATGCTGGTTTCTCAGATGAGGAAGATGTAGCGTAAAGGTAAAGTGAATTCTAAAAGCCACATGGTGAGTAGCAGAGATGGGAATTGAACCCTGTTTTTTCCTTAATTGCATTGGAGCATAACACATACAAAGAAATGTATACAGATCATTTTTGTGCAGCTCAATGAATTTGTATGTGAACACATCACCTATACCCACATAACGACATGGAATAGGATCAGCATCTCCAAAACCACCTCGGGACCTTGCCGGTCACTACCCTTCCTCAGAGGTAACCACTGTCTTGACTTCTAGCACCTTATTGCATATATTTTGAACTTTATTTAAATTGAATCTTGTGGTATGTACTCTTTTATGGATGGCTTCTTCTGCCTAATGTTCTGTGTGTAGAATTTGTCCATGTTGATGCCTGTAATGGGTCTTTCCTTTTTGTTGCTGTGTAGTATTCCACGGTAGAAATATGCCATGATTGATCCACTCTGTTATGGATGGAATTAGTGGTATTTCCACTTTGGTGTTTTTATGAATAGTGGCTCTGTGAATATTCTTATACATGTCCTCAGGTGGATTTAAGTATGGATTTCTGTTGGATTTATCCTAGAAGTGGAATTGCAGGGGGCATGGGGTAGGCATATGTGAACCAGGAGCTCCAGTTTTCTTTCTGTCACCCATTTTTCTCTACAAATAGGTTAAGAAATTAACCACTTTATGTGATTAGTTCTATAAGACTGGAGAATAACACAGGGTCTTGGAAGGTTATGAGGTAGAACCAAGATTGCACTTTGGGCCTTGATATTCTGGTCCAGGGTTGATCATGAGCCCCAAGGCCTAATCCAGACATTCAAGGCTTCATAAATCTTCACTGAAGTAAGTTTAATGCAAGAAAAGAACTCCACTGAAGTGTCCTGCATCTGTAGTTTCACACAATAGCATGTCATTTCAGGACACCAAAAATCATCTCACAGAGAGAAACATGAACATACTTGTTTAAACCATCAGCAAAAGGAAAAATGTTATGAAAATTTCAATAAAATTCATCTTGACATTTGGTGTACCTGAAGATTTGTCAACATTATAGCAATGGTCTCATCACAGTTTCATCTTTGAGGATGAACAATATCTATTGTAATAGCCCATTGTTAACTATGAACCCATGTATGTAGGCTTCTCCCTGGGGTAAGTGGTAATCCACATCTGTCACACCTGCAGTGCCCAACCTGTTGTTCCTAGCACCCAGCTTGAGTACTGGTAAAGCTTGGTGACTTGCGGCCTAAGAGAGACCTAAAATGGATGGCCTACTGACAGTTCCAGGTGACAGCGATTGTCTGAGGATGTGGGTGATACGACAGAAAAAAATGTGGGCCTCAGATGCAAATGGGCATAGGTTCAAATCCCATATCTATCTATTCTTTGATGTTGAAAATATTACTTAATTGTGAGTCTCTCCTTCTTTAAGACAAAGATGATGAGATTAGCCTTAGAGAAATATTGGAGAAAGGTTAACTCAGATGATAGAGGTGGAAGATAAAATGGTTGATTCATAGATAGAAACATGGATACTTAGATATATAGGTAGATACATAGATGGATGCACACTTAGTTCCAGAGTCTCCAGAAGCTTTCTTTTCTGCCTCCAAGTCCTTTGGATGTTTGGTTAGTGGGGTGAGATAGCGCTGCTGAAGCTGTGGTTGCGCTGATAAAGGAAGAGGCCTCTTCTGTTTCCTATTCCTTTCCACTAAAACTGAGCCTTCTTCCCCTTCTCCTTCATATGTAGTAGCACAGGAGAGTGTGTGATCCTTCCTGGCTCTTCTGTACATTCTACAAGTTTTTATTTCCTGCATGGTTGAACACCAAGCATGAAGATTATTATTTGTTTATTTGTTACTGACCTGCATCCAGAAATTTTATACTAAAAACACAGGTACAAAAAGATCAAAACAATATATAAAACAAAAGCAGATATCAAGCAAAAGAGAGGAAAAGAAAACCGTAATGAAAACTCCTGCCTAAAGAAAAGATGGATTTTCAGTTTCCTAGCAGCTAGAGGAAAAGGGAATCGTTGTGGACTTCAGATTTCTCATTATCTAGTAGTAGAGGGGCATTGCAGGTCAGGGGGTGCAAATGTCTGCCTGCTCTTGACCAGTGAAAGGAATTTGATACAGGAGTCTTTGTGCTGTAATCAGGTAAAAAAATATGTATTAAAAGTCACAGAGTAGCTTCTATAATGGATGCAGAGGCACTCCCTATATAGGTATTATCTATATTAGCCTAGTCTCAATTTTGAAGCATCAACAACTCCTCCCTCATGAAGAAATTGCATTATGGAAAATCACTCGGAGGTGGCCTGTGTGGGCTCCAGCCCTGGCTCTGCCATTTGTCTGCTTTGTGACATTGGACCATACCTTCCTTCACCCCTTCTGGGCCCTGGGCTTCTCCTCTAGTAAACGAGGGGTCTCCTGCAGTTCTAAGAGCTAAAGATTCTCTTATTCTCCATATGCCAGGCACCCCGTTGTATAAATTTCTCCTCCCCATGCCCGGTGATACCCAGTGAGAATCAACAGTAAGAGCAACCTCAAAGGAGGAGAGTCAACTCAAGGGGATGTGAAGGAAAAGCCAAGGAAGCCCCTGTTGCCAAGAAATACAGCCTGGAGACCAGTTTTGTCTTTGGGGGCAGGGTGGTTCCTGCTTAGTGCATATTATATAAGCCGCATGTCTTCTCATAGCATCATAAGTAGATGGAACCTACCATCTCCTCTGCTTCTGCCTGCCTTATATTCTGCTGGTCCCCACAGAGCAGAGGAAAGGCAGTCATTCATTCTCCTGGGTTTTGAACCCCTTAGCCCAAGCACAGGCTTTCTGAGCTTCCTTACTCCCTGCCTAACAAGTTGGTAATTCCTGGCTGTACCCTGGCTCAATAGACCTGAAGACTAGCCTGGTACAACTCAGGGCCTGCACCCTTTGCTCAAGCTCACACATCTCTTTCTCCTCCCTCCCTGTCACCGAGGCACCCCAGACATGCCCAGAAACAGGACAAACCTGCACAACTACATTCTTCACCTGCCAGAAGAAGAAAAAAAATATTTCTGATATCTCCAAGGTTCCTGCTTTTCTGTCAGTTGGGAATGAAAAGATAAAGTTCTTTCATAACAACATTTTCTTACAAAGCCACAACTAATCATGTCATTAATGGGTAATTCCAAGGTAGCGAGTTGTTGGTAATCATGCACCTCCAAAGTACCCAGTTTCTACGTGGCAATTCCAATCGTAATTACCATGAAATTATATAACTGCAAATTATCCTGCCCTGTGAGTGGTGTAAATAAATACATACCTGCTCTGTGATAATAAACGTGAATGACATGGTTAGTTAATTAGTAGCCATTGGAAATTCACCAATGGGCTACCAAACCAATAACTTTCTCCTGAAGAGAGAAGAAGATGGTCGATGTTTGTTCAGTTTGGTTTAATCAAGGCTTTAGTGAAGGCATGGATGCTGCCTGCTCTTTCTTTTCTCTTGGTTCCTTGAATCTGGAAAGTGAGGCTCTGTTAAGTTAGCAACCAGGACTTTCCAAGGACGTTAAGTCCCACACACTAGTTATATGACTTTGGAACGGTGCTTGATCCTTCTGAGCCTCAAATTCCTTCTCTGTAAAATGGGAGTGATGCCAGCTTAATGGCAATGCATACCTCCTGGGGTTGTCACAAGGATTAGATGAGGTTACGTACATGGACGCATGCTATAAACTCTCCAAGGTTCGCTGTTACTGGCTGAGAATGGGAAGAAAGCCCAGCTTCACAGGCCATCCCACTTTTGTGTTCAGAGGGCTGGGTCTGATTCAGTTGGGTGTGAAGCGCTATAGCAGAGACGCTGTCAAGCTTTGTCACTTGAGGGTGGCAGATTGAACCCAGCACTGAACTCTTACCACTTTCCGAAGGGAGGTTATAACTCCACTTCCCTCAGGAAATAAGGGCCGATGCTTCAGATGCGTGAGAGAAAGGGATTACACTCAAAGAAACTTAACTCCTGGGAGATTATATTCTCAGCCCTTGCCTTTAACTGGTGAATAAATCAGCCAAGAGTAAACTGACCAGGAAAAACACCAGTTATGCAATGTGAGGGCTCTGGCCCAGCAAACACAGCTGCCCCTCGGCCGACGTTTCCCTACTTTCTCCCAGATAGAGCTGCTTGTGGGTGCCTCATCAGTTAGGAAAATTCCAGAGGGAAAAAGTGGGACAGCACCCAGCAATTTCCCAGGAGTGTCTAGGCCAGGCTCGTAGAACTTTCAAAAATAAGACCAAGAAAGGCCACTTTCCTTATGACGGAAAACTAACGCCATTACTCTGCTTTTTGATGCACCTAAGGGCTGCACCTTGACAAACAGAAAGCTACTTTCAGGGATGATAGATTTATATTCCAAAGGGCTACTAAACTTGTAACCATAGTAACAAACAAAGCTATTACATAAAATGGCTTTGCCACGTAAAAGCAATAATTATATTAACCAGATGGGAGGAAAAAGGAGAAGGAAGTCTGATGAATGTGGAAGGCACCAGTAAATTGGATTGAAAATGCATGACATTTTCCTAAATTACATCTGTTTGGGGAGGCGGGTAGGTGCCCAAGGATGAAGAGCTGTGATGAAGTTGGGCCCAGGCCCCACCAGGTGGCAGTATGCAGAAGTTGTTGAAGCAGCTCCTCTGTTGAGGGTTTTGGGCTCTGGAAGCCGGATATTTCTTCAAGGCTTGATTTTAAAGCACCACCCCCTCCCATCGCCAGTGCGATGGGGAATTTCCCTGTCAACACTAACAGTGTAGAACTGGCCCAAATTAGACTTTATTAAGACGGATGTTGGTTGAGAAATATTCTAGTTGCAATAAGCAATGTATGCTAAGCGAAACATCAGCATGTTCTGATTAGACCTTGAGTGTATGATATAGATCAGGGCTCACCGTGCAGTTAACTCCTGAGTTTCTACCCTGATCTCTAACACTTGGCCTTAAACTTAGCTGCACGTCACAATCACCAGGGGGTGAGGGGGGCTTTAAAAAATACCGATGCCTGATGCCTGAGTGTCACACTCACCTATCACCTTTTCTGATTTAATTGAAGGTGATGTGGCCTGGGCATTGGTATTGAAAAAAATATATATCCAGGCAATTCTCGTGATATTTTCAAGGGATGAATGAGTAGGAAGCTATTTATTAAGAGGAAGCTGATGTGAAATATTCAGAATTGGCATATTTCGGGGCAAAGGGAGCTACGGGCTGACTTCCTCATCGACTGCTTCCTCTTTTAGTCTAAACCTCTGTTTAATTATTCCAACTCAGAAATACCAGCTAAATCGTATGGAAAATGTTGTCCTGATGTTTTAGACTGTCTGCACGTTTGTCATAGAATACCAGGGTCTCTTCTCTTGTTTTCAGTGCCTTGTGAATCTCAGTGAAGATTCCTCCTATACAATCCCTGGTCAATCAGATCTGTTCCTTTACAAGGCTGGGAGGATTACACAACACAGACGCATTGGAGGGAATCTGAATATCTAGCTAGATCTTGTGTAATTTGACCCAATCAGTCAAACGACACATACAGGAACAGCCCTGGGAAAAGTGTCAAGTCGGCAGAACTGCCTTGTCTCCATCACTCCTCACCTCCCCCTCCAGTGCCCCACCCAGTAGATTTTAAACCTTTCTTTCCTTCCATTCAATTTTAGATGTGACATGTTGGTGAGTGTAATAATGGGTTAATCAGGGAAAGACACACCCCCAGGTCTCTGCTGTTTTATGAACTTTTTCTAATAGCCTTCCTCTAGGAGCCCTTATTATGTGATGACAGTGCGCTAAGTGCTTTGTCTCATTTAATTTTCCCTGCAAATTCATGTGGAAGCCATTATTAGCTCCATTTTATAGAAGAAGAAACTGAGACTTGAAGAGAGTAAATACATTGTTCTTGGCCCCATAGCCTGTTGGGATTTGAACCCACATTCGAGTGAGCTAGAATTCTGATCTTATGCTGCTGCTTTTTCCACTTCTTAAAGCCGAAGCTTCCTCATTTCACCGCCCAATCATGGAGCCAATAGCCACATGTGACTATTTAAATGTAAATCTAAATTAATTAAAATTATATAAAATAAAAAATTCAGTTCTTAAGTCATACCCCATTTCAAGTACTCAGTAGGCATATATGTCTAGTGGTGAATGTACTGCAGTGTGCAGAAATAAGAGTATTCGCGCCACCATGGAAACTTTGACAATGCCAAGAAACAATCTGGCAAATTTTCTCAGTTTAGATGAGGAACCGAGGTCCAGAGAGAAGAAGTGATGTGCCTAAGAATGAACCCGTCTTCTGCACTGGGACCTGTGCCCCACCAGTGGAATCAGTGCTGTCTGAGAACTTCCTCCAGGGCCAGCACTCTGTAGGTGTGTGCCTGTGGAGGCAGTGGCCGGGATTCAGTCAGACCACTTATTGGGGAAAGAAGTCCCAGTGCTCATGATCCGAAATGCAGCTCAGAAGGCATGTTTTGATGCTTCTTCTGGCCCATGCTGGGGAGAGCATGCTACAGAGATAACTGCCCAGAGCCTTGTTTCTGCCCTGCTGGGACTTAAAATCCAGAGGAACATATTGTGCTGGAAAAAGTTGAGTTTTTAGAATTAGATAGGCTAGTGTTCAAGTTCTGGTGTGGCTCCTTTCTAACTGGGCAACTTTGGGTGTGATAGTCTCTCTGATCTCCCCTCCTCATTTGGAAAGTCATGATCACCATAACCATCTGGTAGGGTTTGTTGTGAGTACCAAAATGAAAGGTGGAAGCATTTGGCCCAATAGCTGATTCAGAGCAAGTGCCAAAGAAACATTAGTGCCCTCCCCTTCACCAAAGCTTCTTCCTGGATGGTCCACTGGCCCCCGGAGTCCTCTGCTATTTCTGGGGTCACCCAGAAGGTGAATAAGCACTTTAGGATGTCTGAGATTTTTAGTCTTGACTGCTTTTGTTTTCTAAATGATGGAACTCCCAAGCCTTGGTTTCCATGGATTTACTATCCGTGTATTAATCACATTCACAGATTACTTCCCAGTCAAGTGAGATGTTCAATAGAAAATTTATTCCAGGGCACTGTGGTTTTAGTGCACAATTAAAAAAAAAAAAAAAAAATGGGAAAGAAGCCAGCTGGACTATGAAGTATTCATTTGCATCACAAATATTTACTGCGTTCTGTGTGCCAGGTACTGTGATAAGTCTTGGAGACAGAACAGTGGACATGGTAGATAAAATTCAAATCCTGAATGCAATTCCATAAACCACAAATAGAAAGCACACCTTTGTATTTCTTGTCATGGCTATAGATCTGACTGGGAATGTATGTAAGGAGGAGTGGCTACCTGGTTCTCACAAAGCATGGCGGTGGACTTAGTGAATTCATTCTCTGTAGCTAGGAGCCTGAATTTCCCTCACCTCCCCATGGGCAAGCACTTTGGGAAAGCCCTTTCCCCAAAGCCTCCTGCCCTTTCTCTCACAATCTGATGTTGCAGTTTACATTTGGTGCTTCTTGAGTCCAAAACAATTTCTTAATTCAACAAATGATCACACATCATTCCCTGGCTGTGTAAAGTACAGCAAATTAGCACAGCCAAAGCAGGAAATATTTGCTCTGAATGTGCACCCCTCTTTGTTTTCACAGCCTCTTTCCAGTCAATGGAGTGCAGATCATCTATTGCCAGACACCATGGTATACACTAGGGTTACAGAGGTGAATAGGCATGGTCCCTTTTGTACAAAACTCACAGTGTGAAAGGAAGACAGACATTAACAGAAACACTTAATCCACCAGACTGAGTTCCATAGGAAGCAGTGACATGACAAAAGGAGTGGTCAATTGTTTGGAGGGAACTATGAGATGGAAAGAAGAGGAAAGATAATTCTCAAAAGACAAAACAGCATGCATATAAAGGCATATTTTTTGTTGAGAGCCCCTTTAATAGACTCTAACTCTACAGCTGTTACTTTGACACCCTATACAGTAAATCCATAGTATTTAAGCAGATTCTATACTCATCCAGATATTTGCCCATAGCCATTCTTTAACCATGTCTGCTGCTAACAAATGCTAGCAAAGCACAGCATTGTCTTTGTTTTAACATTTGCCTTAAAATAGGGCCACCTTTCTGTTTTCCACCTAACTCACAATGCAACAGAAAGACCTGGAATGAAGTAAGTCATTTGGTGCCCTGAGATAAAGGACAGCACAGCCTGTCACGTGGCAGTCACGGGGGAAGTTGTACTGACAGTCTCTTAGAAATGTAAAAACAATAAGGGGACTTGGCAACCAGAATGGAATACCAAGACGTTGCCCAATTTCCTCCAGGCTTTCCTAGGAGAGGTGGGTGTAGGAGGCTGGGGTGGAGGGGCTGAACACAGGCTTGCTCTACTGGCTTTAGAAACCAGAAGTGTAACCAGCAGCTCTCTGTAACTTTCCAGGTGGTGAGCATGGAGGCTGTGGACATGGCAGAGATTTCCATGTCCATACCAAGGGCCCCTCCCTAAGCCTGAGCATGGGGTAGTGAGCTCTGAGCTCACTCCTGAATCCCAGCACATCATCTCTCAGAAGCCAGGGAAAGAGGAAGTCCTCCAAAGCATGGCTGCCCTTACCCAGGGTTTTGTGGAGCCCCCTTTAGGCAGATTATCAGTAAGAATAAACCCTATAGTGCTATAATGGGCAAGCAGTGATACCTTTTCAGAGCACTATATTTTTTCAAATTGAACTTGTTTCTAAAACTAAATTGTAATGGTTGTACTATTCTATACATTTACTGAAAATCATTAAATGTCATTAAATTGGATGCTTATAATGTGTGGGTTTTGTGGTATACAAACTATGCCTCAGTAAAGCAGTTCTAAAAGATTTTTTTTTTTTTTTTTTTGAGGCGGAGTCTTGCCACCCAGGCTGGAGTGCAGTGGCGTGATCTCAGCTCACTGCAAGCTCCGCCTCCCGGGTTCACGCCATTCTCCAGCCTCACCCTCCTGAGTAACTGGGACTACAGATGCCCACCACCACACTCAGCTAATTTTTCTTTTTTGTGTGTATTTTTAGTAGAGACAGAGTTTCGCCGTGTTAGCCAGGATGGTCTCGATCTCCTGACCTTGTGATCCACCCGTCTCGGCCTCCCAAAGTGCTGGGATTATAGGCGTGAGCCACCGCGCCTGGCAAAAATTTTTAAATCACACCTGTTAATGAATTCCCCAAACACTGTTTCTCTAGCACCTAGAGGTGGTGGGTTTTTGTTTGTTTGTTTGTTTTGTTTTTTGAGACAGAGTCTTGCTCTGTCACCCAGGCTGGAGTGCAGTGGCGCGATCTCGGCTCACTGCAAGCTTCACCTCCGGGGTTCACGCCACTCTCCTGCCTCAGCCTCCCAAGGAGCTGGGACTACAGGCGCCCAACACCATGGCCAGCTAATTTTTTGTATTTTTAGTAGAGATGGGGTATCACTGTGTTAGCCACGATGGTTTCAATCTCCTGACCTCATGATCTGCCCACCTTGGCCTCCCAAAACGCTGGGATTACAGGCGTGAGCCACCGCGCCCCGCGAGGGGGTGATTTTTTTGTTTTATTTTGTTTTTTGAGACAGTCTCCCTCCATTGCCCAGGCTGGATGGAATAGAGTGGTGCAATCATAGCTCACTCCAGCCTTGAACTCCTGGGCTCAAGTGATCCTCTCATCTCAGCCGCCCAAGTAGCTAGAACGACAGATGCAGCCCACCACATCTGGCTATTTTTTTTTTTCTTTTTCTTTCTTTTTTTGTAGAGACAAGATTTTGCTGTGTTGCCCAGACTGATCTCAAACTTCCGGCCTCAAGCAATCCTCCCACATGGGTCTCCCAAAGTACTAGGATTACAATAGCCGTGAGCCACTGCATCTGATCTGGTTCAGAGGGTTTAACAGGCACTGTCTTAAGCAAAATAGTGGACAAATGGAGGGGTTTCTAATATGCCTGTTGTGCCCTTTCTCCACCTCTGTGACCTTCCCTCAAATCAGTTACTGGGCGAGTCGTGGTGGCTAATGTCTGTAGTCCCAACACATGGGGAGGCCAAGGGGGTCAGATCACTTGAGGTCAGGAGTTCGAGATCAGCCTGGCCAACATGGTGAAACCCTGTCTTTTTTGTATTTTGTAAAAATACAAAAAAAAAAAATTTTAGCCAGGTGCATGCCTGTAATCCCAGCTACTTGGGAGGCTGAGGCACGAAAATCGCTTGAACACAGGAGTTGGCGATTGCAGTGAGCCGAGATTACACCATTGCACTCCGGCCTGGGTGACAGAGTGAGATTCTGTTTGAAAAAAAAAAAAAAATGAATAAATAATCCATTACCTGACACTTCTCTTTTAGCCCCTCTTTCTCCCAAAAAGAATTGCTTAGTATTTTACTTACTCATTAATGAATGTGTCCTTGGCTTTTTTAATATATTTGCACTTTAAACCTGTCTCTCATTGTAGAATGATTTTTAAAATATTTATTCAAAGGATTTAAAACCTTAAGGGAAGGGATAGAAGGGTATTAAAGAAGAAGGGCGTTCCCCTAAGATCCTAGAAATCACAACAGGAAGACAGCTATCTATTTTGTCCACCAGTAAAGTCAGCTGACTGAGTATGATGGAAAATTGGGTTGGTCTGATGTTTTCAAACATGGCCATGGAAATGGCCTTGAGAGCAAAGGGTATGCTGAAGACTAGTCCAGCCCCTTCTTCAGTCCACCAGTGAATCAGATATGACCAGGAGCTTCCATCACAGAGAAGCTTACTGTAGTTACAAGAACAGCCAGAGTCAGCCGGGCACGGTGGCTCATGCCTGTAATCCCAGCACTTTGGGAGGCTGAGGCGGGTGAATCACCTGAGGTCAGGAATTTGAGACCAGCCTGGCCAAAACAGGTGAAACCCTGTTTCTACCAAAAATACAAAAAAAAAAAAAAATCAGCTGGGCATGGTGGTGGGCACCTGTAATTCCAGCTACTCAAGAGGCTAAAGCAGAAGAATCGCTTAAACCCAGAAGGTGGAGGTTGCAGTGAGCCAGGATCACGCCATTGTACTGTAGCCTGAGCAACAATAGCAAAACTCTATCTCAAAAAAAAAAAAAAAACAGCCAGAGACTCATAAAGATGATTTATGTCCATGGAGAGAAGTGTGAACTCCTAAATATTGACATGACTGACAGTGTGGGGATGAATTTAATTAGTTATTACAGTATCACTCTTTTAACCTTTAAAAGCATTTTGCATGTATCAAGAGAGAAGCCATGTGATTCCATGGAGAAAATGAGATGGAACTAGCCAAGCTGGGTTTGTACCTTGTCTGGTGCTCTCTAAGTTCTTTGTGAACTTAGAGCCACCTAAACTCTCTGAGTCTCAGTCCTCCCATGTCTACAATGGGACCCCCAACTTCACAAGGTTGTTTTGAGGTGCATGGTATTCACCTGCTTCCACATATTGCAGAGAATAATTGTGATTGAATAAGAGGAGCATGTCACAAATTAAAATGCTTTACACTATTTACTCGATCTTCCAAATAATTTTCTGAAAAAAGATATCACAGATGACTATTGCTACCTGATGGCAAAGAAACACAGTAGTGGCTAAGTGACTTGCCTAGGATTAATATCCACATTTCCTGATAAAAATAGGGCTTTCTGGAAGCTAGCATTTTTAAGATTCTGGGTTAGTTTCTGCTGTGGTTTAGGGAATCCAGACAGGGGATGTCAACATTGACATTTCAGAACCCTTCCAATTAGTCTCAAGAGTTCAAATATCTCACTCTGTTCAATACAACCTGGAGTGTAATCATTTGTTGGTAATAACCTAGCCGTTGTTTAGCCTCATGGATCTGACTCTGAACCTGGACATCCTATGGACAAAAACACCACTTGCTTTTTATTGGCATGTTGGGTAGAACGGCTCCACACAGCTAGGAAACAATTTTATTTTTCCCCTTTGCAACTCAATTATGAGGCTGAAGGGCACATATAGATTTTTCTGCAGGAAGCAAAGGGCTTTCAGGCTTACTTGATGAGTAGATTTCTGCATCACCTCCGTGGTAAAGGGTTAGCTGCTTTTAAGAGGCAAAAATGCCCAGACTGAAATAAGGAAGGAAAAAAAAGAATAATACATTCCAGATCGCCTTGTAAAAAATAGGGAGGTGTTCTCTATCTTGGCCTTTCACTCCTGTCCCACTTGAGGCCAGTCTCTTTCCAGAGGCTCTATGGAACAAGGGCCCTGTGTGGTGGTGAGAACACTGAATTAGGAGGCAAAAGCACCATGCAGGGGTTCTGTCCCCAAATGTGACACATGCTGAGTGGGGATCCTGTTCAGAACCTTCAACCTTCTGTTCCTCTGTTTCTCTGCCTTTAAAATGAGGGAAGTAGATCGACTACTTTAACAAATTCCCCCTTTATAAATAACTCGTGACTTTATTTTCCATAGATTTTTTTTCAGAGTACATCTTTCTCTGTTTATTTATGTGTGTGAGGGTTCAATAGTTTGATAAAGGCTATGTTTAAGAGAAGATGGAAAGGCAGGAATAAGTTTTGGTCTTGGGTTTACTGCTAACTTTGACTTTTCCCATTAGCCCACCTAGGTTCTAAGGAGCCAGTCTCCAGAGCTTCGACACATGGGGTACCAGGCTCTGTTTTTCTGTTAAAATCCCGCAAATTTCCTGACTCCTCGGAACAGCTCATCTCAGCTGCGGGTCTGTGGCTGAGGCTGACCGTCAGCAGAGTACCTGGAATGGAACTCCAAGCAGGTTGAAACTTGGGAGCCTGTGTCCTTGCAGTCTGAATATTTGGGGTGGAGAGAGGTTAACTCTGTTATGCTCACCGCTGGGACCACAGCAAAAATTCCTTTGCCACCATTTCTGTAGTCAGGTGGAGCTGTCCGGGGTTCAGGTGGCTTTCCAGGACATGCTTCAACTTGCTTGGAGATGGGTGGTGTGAGCAGACCCCTGGGTGTCTCTCTCTGGAGGTAATAATGACAAAGAGGTTTGTCCACTGAGGGAGAAATGAATCCCCAAGTCTGAGGGGACATCCCTTTTCTTCAAACAATCTCTGAGTTGTTTGTCTACAGTAACCTTAGAACTCTCTGTAAAAAAAAAAAAAAGAAAAGAAATAAAAATCAAGTAAAAGAATCCCCATCTTCAGTATACCAAGCAGCATGCAAGGCATAATCGCTTCAATTCTTGGCATCTGGCACAATGTTCAGTTGGCAGAACCACGCTTTCTGTGGGGGTAATAAGCTTAATATTTAGCCTGCGTTACTGGGGCAGTGGTGAAGGGAGGGGGACAAAATGGGAGAGAGACCGCTGTAGAAATGGATATTGAATTGGAAGTATTATTGTTGAAATCTCTGGAGAAAATGGCTCCCGAACATACAGGATTTTCAGTACAGTTTAAAAAAGGAATGACTCTTCTGGTTTTTCCATTTATTGTAGCTTCCCAAAGCTTATTTTTAGTAGCACTAATAGTGCCGCCTACCCCTGTACTCATTTTCTACAGATTTGAAAATTTGGTATTATCCTGTCTCTCCAGAGGTGCCTTCTATTTCTAAAACATTAGTACCATGGAGGGGGGAAAATAGGGCATTTTCTGACAGAGAAGAGCCTTGGATATTTGCATTCCATTTTGATTAGTAATTTTTGTTTCTCTCAGTTCATTCTGAATCAAGGGAAAACATATTTAAATGGATATAATGTGATGTCAAGCGCCTCTGGACACCAAAAGCGCCCCCTCCACACACACACACCCACAGTCAACTCAGGCATGAAGGTGCATGTCCCCTCAAGGCCAGGCTAATGGTGGCCCTGACTCAGAGGCAGGCCTCACCAACATGGATCGACTATAAACTAAACTGCAGAAGGCACCCATGCCCTGGGTGACCTATAGGCCGGAGGAAAAAACTCAGGAGCCCCAGACACATGCGGCCAGTGTGTATCTGGGTGGAGGCGGGGCGTTCCGAGCATTGGAGCTGACCCCGTGCACAGCCTCACAGGCCGGAACCAGGCGTCTTTGAGTGGAAGCAGTCGAGGGACTCCCATTAGAGAAGTACCCTCTGGGTTCACTGTGCACCTGGGAGCAAGGTTTCTCACAACAGACTCTGCTGCTGAAAAATTACAATGTTTGAGCTCTAACTGGAGTTACAGACCTTGGTGACTTTGCATAGCCCTCTTGACGAGCGGGGCAGCCTTGCAAATGACACGCGGGAAGTGGAGGGCGTGCAGCCAATGCTATTTGTACGTGTTGGCTCTGGAAGTGGCGAAGTATTTCTGCAAAAACACTAAATGTGGGCATCCTCAGCCGAGGGCTCCTCCTTTTATCAAGAGATGGCTTTGTGACAACATGGGTGTCTGAGTTCTGACAGGCTCATTACAGGTCAAGTTTTGAGAAAGTATTGCTATGTTAAATTTCCGCGTATGGCCTCTTCTAGCACCAAGAATTCACAAATTAAGAGCCTAAAATGTTACATCTGAAAGTGGTTTGAGAGATCTTCTAATCTAGCTTGTTATGTAATCAAGGGCACTGAGCCCAGAGAGGGAATGTCAAGGTCAAGGTCACCCAGCTGGTGTCTGGTCTGAGTGGATGGTCCCTGTCTCCTGACTCCTCTTTCATTGCTCTTTCCACTGACTTTTGAAGGTGACAGATGGAATGGCCACCAGGACGTGAGAGACATTTAGAGAGACGTCCATTCCATGAATCACCCATGACTGCTCCTTCCCTTTATCTTGCCTCCAACCCTCTTCTTCCAAACTCTTCTGTGCTGTGTAGCCCTGGATGAGTTGCTTCACCTCTCTGTACCTTGTTTACCTCATGTACGAAAGGCAGACGATGTTGATGATGATGGTGGTGATGATGATAATGTTGGTGGGGGGCTGAGGATGATGATGATACCTCCCTCCCAAAGTGATCATGTATCAGAATGAGCCTCAGAAATTGGGTTCAAACCCTGGTGCTCCCTCCTTCTAGCTGCTTGGAGCATTTTGAGTCACATACTCACTCTGAGCCTCAGTTTCCTTGGTTTTAAAATAGAGGAAATAATTCCTAACTCATAAAGTTGTTATGAGGATTAATTGACAAACTATATATGTAAAGCTCTTAGCTCAAATGCTCAATATATAGCCCCTGCTATTACTATAATTGCCAATAACAATAATGAGTTCGAAAAATGCAGGTACAAGTTTTTTTTATAATCCTAATGTGCAATAAAAATATTAGTTATTATTAACCAGCATGGCCATAGTATCCATCCCAGGCTATTGGTAAGATTCCTGCATAGCTAGCCCCTGGATTGGCCAGATCTGAGTACTAGATTTGCTTGCTAAAATTCCTTAAATCACTTGTTTGCCTCTGATACAGTCTGGCTATTTCTTACATGGCCAAAGAGAACACAGAGAGCATTAAGCTGCAAAAGAAAAACTACAAAGAATATTTCAGAGAGGGAGAGATTTCCTAGAATGACTGGGACCACCTCCCTGCCAGTTTGATTTCCTGTGCAGATGTGTGTGTTGAAAAGATTGATGTGGGCACGACCTTTAGACCCTGTTTGAAAATTACACATACAAATGGTACTTTAATGGTACATGTGGTAGTTGGGGCGTTGTGTTAATTACATTTGAATAGAGAGATGGTGATAATTCACTAGCTCAGCCCCTGGTAGTTAATTTTGTTACATCCAGGGGAAAATTCTGTTGGGGTCTATGAGTAGCTGTGGTGCAATTAGGCAGCAAGAAGGTTTTTGTCGGTACAGTTCCTATTGATTAGTATTTACTTTAAAAAGAGTAAAAGCTATTCCCTCACGCCAGGGCTGCCTAATCTGTCAGAAGAAGAGGCTACATGTTTCACAGACGCAAAGCAGGCTTGTTCATATATTATGAAGCCCCCCAAAAGAGAGTCCAGTATAAAAATCTTCCCAACTGGTTTTAATGATGCTCAAATAAAAGGCATATACCACAGCCAAGATCTCATTAAAAGAGAGAAGTCTTTTTGTAGATTTGCTGATTTATTTATGAAACACCTCTGAAATATTTATAAATGCTTTCCTGATATTTATCTGAAAATACATTTTAGGGCTTCTTTGGTGGAAGAGAGGGGGAGAATAGAGGATGAGGCGGGTGGAAGAACAAGGTGAATTCAGCACCATTTCTTTCAGTAGCAAGGAAAGGGATATGCTAGGGTATAGGAACATGTCACTAGGGGGTGCCCCAGGAACCAGGCAGGCTCTAACCTGCTCAGCACAGGTGACCGACCCCACTTGCTTGGATCTCTTAAACAGAAGCAATGGCAATCAAAAGTGCTCTGTTTAATTTTCCTGACAGAACCGGGGCAGATACAGACGCTCTTGAGGCCTTTATCACTTCCTTCACTTTTAGAGCTATTTATTAATTGAAATAATAGTTATGCTACCCCTTGCCTCAGACCTACTTTCATCTGTTTAGCAACTGCTTTCTATGAAACACAAAAGAGCTCAGTGATGACACTCGTGTCTTAATTAACCATTGAATACCTTATAGAGCAGCTGTCACAACTCTTGTCACTTGAAAGGAAGCACAGTGGTCCCTGTTTAAAAACAACAACAACAACAACACATACACAGGAAAAAAAAAAGAGTTGATCTAATGAGCTGTCTTTGACGTTTCTTAAGAACTGCATTTTTTATCATTGTGCTTTGCACTCATGTAACGATGCAAATTAAGGAACCTCTGGCTGCTCTAGAGAAAACCAGTGAATATACATTTCTCCCAGCTGTTCAGAAAGAGACATTGGTTGCCCAGTGGCACAGGGGAATGGTCAAGATCAGAGATGATAACAGGGCTGAGACTGCATATCAATTAAAAGAAGAACAGGGGTTGATGTCAGTTTATGTAACGAAAATATTTCCAAGCCTTCCCAGCCCATGGTATGAATGAGTCTCATTAACATTCAAGAGGAGCACCCTCAGAGCCTCAAGCCCTCACCCATTTGTTCAGGTAATGCAGTCCTTCATGCAGCTCCTCCCAACCTCACGTTTTTTGAGTTCCCAAAGAGGCAGACATGTTTTATGTGTGTTTCAGAATTAATCTGGGTTTCCACTCACTTTGGATGCTGCCTGCTACTCTGAGTTCTACCAATGTCTTCAACATTGGCCTTGGCTACCCCAAACCACACCACCCCTATTTTTCTTTATTGTTCCTTCTCACGGTTATGAGGAGAAGGCCCCAGCCACCAACCTTCTTCCGTCATTCATTACCAAGACAGGATAGCAGCCCGTGTTGAAGTGAGGAAGAAGTTTTCTGTCTCTGTGCTCATGTAGACGGGTAGTTTGAATAGAGTCGTTTGAATAGAGTACTTTGAGCCCCAAAGTGTCCTAGAATTTGGTGAGAGAGTTCTTTCAGTTCACATGTATAGCTCTTTCTACCTAAGGTGTGCACAGCCCCTGGAAGAGAGGGCAAAATGAGTTCAAACACCAGCCACTATACTGAAGAAGAACATCTCACCCATTTCAACGTCTCCCCATTTACTTGCTGACTTGTGGCTGAGTCTGTTGGCCCTACCACATTCTCTCACAGTGACCCTTTTTTTCCCATCCCTATCTCCTGACTTCTGTCTGCAGTCTCCTCCTCAAGCCATCATACTTGTCTATACATGTCTGAATCTTGATTGTTGCTACAGTTCAAGTTCACCTCCCCAACTAGGAGGCTCCTTAACCCCCATACAATTAACCATCAAGGGAAAAGACTCTCCCCTTACTCCAACACCATGTATCTGAAGCTCAGCTCTCTTCCAGCCAGCACCCTCACATCATAAAGAAAAACATTATTAAGGGAGAATGCCTTCAGTAAAACCCAGGATATATCTTAAGGAGGATAAATGTTCAAATGGCATAATAATTGGCTTGTTTCAAATATGTTATGATAGTTATATGTTATTTGAACCACTACAAAGGACACCGATACCTACTAACTGCTCTGCAAATTCCTCAAAGGCAAAACAAATGCTGATCACTCACATGCATACTGAGCACTCAGTATGAATGACAGAGAAATCATAGCAACCTGAGGATTGTTATTATTGAACTTTCATTTTTGTAAGCAAACAAGATACTTTCTACATCATATATGAATGCAATATGTACCCCCACAAGCTTATCAAATCAATGAAGCAACAAAGCATTATATAAGAGGTTTGCTGTGGAAGTTTTAACATGTTAGAAGATATTGTATCTATTGTTACCCCCATTTAAATCACTATGTGAACTTGTGGAGACCGACCTCCGATTTTGCATAATTTTAAATTCATGGTCCCAGGGAAGGTAATCACCCCTTTAATAACTATTGTGTTTCTCTTTATTCCAAATAAGGCGTGCACTCATCTGTGAATTTTTGTTGGGCTAGCACGGTGTAAAATTGCCACTTTGCATTGCATACTACTTGGCGGAATAGTAGGTAGAATATAATAGCTTTGCCAGTTGAATTTCAAAATAAAGCAGAGCCTTGAACATTGGTACCCTATTGTGTGCTTTGGGCTGCAGAGACTGAGGAGGCCTGATGCAAACTGGACAGAATTAGGACTCTGAGGATGACTGACTCACAGGGAAAAGGATGGTTCCGGAAGATGTTTTATATAAAGCTGCTTGCCACAGTAGGGCCCATAAATGCGTCCAACAGTAGAAACAACAGATCCTGCTGGTCGCTGCCAAGAGTACCTCTGGGAAGACAGGCAGTGTTACTTGATTTACTCTGAAGTTGCAATGAGAAGAGTCTAGAGCCCAGTTTTGAGGGCTTCATGTGCCGTTAGCCTCTCTCCTCGCCTACATCATCCCTTCCTCAGGGTCTACATTGTCTTCTCCTGGAACCTTCCAGAACAACTAATATAAATTTCAAGCCTGTGGTTGGTGCTTGATGAATACCTGTTGACTTGACCCCTAGAGTGCCACCTCTGAGCTAATAGGCTCAGCCAGAAAGGTCAAGATAGTGTCCCATACACAGAGAGGAAGACCAGAATTCATCCCCTGAATAGAAAGCTTCGGATTAGCCTACTTTCTCTCCAAAGCACTCTTTTTTTCAACTTTATTTATTGTGTCTGGCAGATGTCCTCAATCAGGAGCTAATAAACGTGAGCATTTACAAATCTTCCTTTCAGCAGAGTATGCCCCTAGACTCAGAGCATCCAAGAGCTGTAGAAGAGGAGAAAAGCCTTCCGCCCAGTGAAGGGCTAGAGCCAGCTCGTGAGAGCTGATTGTGTTTCTCTTTCCCTAACTCTGAATTCAGTGACCTCGTTCAACCATGGTGGGAGTATTTTTAACACAGAAATCAGCAGACAGTAGAAAACGAGGGTTTTCCTCTCAGAGAGTCATCTTTAAGCACTGACCAGCATTGTCTTCTGCCTCACTGTACCTCTCCTTACCACTCTCTTCTTGAAAAAGGTCTAAATCATCTTTCAGCTATGTAGACATGACTCTAAAACAACACAAGATAGAGTCTGATTCACAGCAGAGGCAAGCCCTGCTGCTTCTCTAGGCCTGGATTCTAAATGCAGAACAGTGAACCTGGAAGCAGCATTCTTAGGGTTGAGCCATTCTCACGTGTAAAAGGAGAGTTGCTTTCTTTTTTCAAACCCATTTTTGCAGGATGGAGGGTCCTGTCTTCATCTCAGATGAGGAAGCTGATCCACAGCCCGCAAATCCCTTTTACCAAGAAGGATCACCTGATAAGCTTTGGGTTACTCTGTGTTTTTTTTAAAAAAAACAAAAATCATAAAATTGAAAGAGTTCAACATAGATTTGAATCTAAGGAGCCTTCACTGCAGAGTTTATCTGCTGACCATATGACACTACGAGGACAGGTTTTAAAAAGCCAAATATCAATGGCTGAATAATGGAATCGAAATAGAGAATCGAGTTAGAACTGCATTAAAACAAGTCATGTTATTATTCAGCTTTATCTATAATATTGTCCAATTCGTATTTTGGTAGTAGCATAGAAAACGAATCTGATTCAATATGGTTAATTAGCCTCTGGGTTCCCAAGGTGTGAGCTGAGGCACCCTGGACATTGCAGTGGCCTCAAAGGGGTGCCAGGAAATATTTTAAATAGTTGAGGAAAATATAGCAATTCTTGACATCTGTCAGACACCCGTGTGAACTACTAGCTCAAGGTAGTTCACAGTTTCACTACTGGAATGCATAACTTTCTTTCAGTGATGTCATACCTTTGAGAAGCTAAGTTTTTGTCAGTTGCTATAATATAAAACAGCACCATGTGAAAATCAGTGTGGAGCAGGAAACAAGGGTGAGGGCATGCAGCCAGAGTTTGAGAAGTTGTGTAGTGCCTAACAGGCCCATACATCTCACTATTAAGCACTTATGATTATTTAACAATGAATAGGACTCATCTTTCTTTTAGTTTATGTGTATTCTTTTTTCAGAAATCAAGTTGTTAGGACATAAATACTTGTTAAGTTATTTGAGTCTAATTTACAAATAAACAGAACTGTTAGGTATTTCTTTCCGCCGAGGTGGGCTGTAAAAATGGACGGAACCATTAGGGACATCATGAATCGCCGGGTGCGGTGGCTCATACCTGTAATCCCAACACTTTGGGAGGCTGAGGTGGGTGGATCACCTGAGGTCAGGAGTTCGAGACCAGCCTGGCCAAATGGCAAAACCCCATCGCTACTAAAAGTACAAAAATTAGCTGGGTGTGGTGGCGGGTGCCTGTAATCCCAGCTACTCGGGAGGTTGAGGCAGGAGAATCGCTTGAACCTGGGAGGCAGAGGTTGCCGTGAGCAGAGATTATGCCACTGCAGTACATCCTGGGTGAGAAGAGCAAGAGTCCATTTCAAAAAAAAAAAAAAAATCATGAGTCAAGAGCATTTAAGACTTTCTGAGTTAGACAATGTAAAAGGTAAATGATCAATGTCCACTATTGAGTAAATGACAAGAAGTATTTATTGTTTGCCTTCTACATATAGGCATAATTTCAATACTAAACACATATTCTCACACATGCACATGCACATGCACACACAAAGTATCTGGCCTAAGGAGAGGTGGAAAGGAATAATATTCAGGAAGTAGTATGTGTCGGGGCAGATACTTTACATGTAACCTTATTATATCTATACAAAAACCTAGGAGGAAGGCCATATGGTCCTAATGCTTTTTTTTTTTTTTGAGATGGAGTCTTCCTCTGTCGCCCAAGCTAGAGTGCGGTGGCACAATCTCAGCTCACTGCAATCTCTGCCTCCTGGGTTCAAGCAATTCTCCTGTCTCAGCCTCCCGAGTAGCTGGGACTACAGGCGCACGCCACCACACCCGGCTAATTTTTGTATTTTTAGTAGAGACGGGGTTTCACCATGTTGGCCAGGATAGTCTCGATCTCTTGACTTCGTGATCTGCCCGCCTCGGCCTCCCAGAGTGCTGGGATTACAGGTGTGAGCCACCGTGCCCAGCCCATATGGTCCTCATTTTATAGATTATAAGGCGGTTTATTTCTTATAAGAAATAAGATATATGCCCCAAACACACATGGGTAGTAAGTGAACAGTCTCATATTGGACCCAGCTCTGTCTGATTCTGAGGCATATTCAGCCTCATGCTACCAGTTGTACTACACTATTATGATAGCAATATTAAAATAGCAATCCACATGTTTCAACATAAATGTAGAAGATATCACTTAAGGAAGTCTGTGGCAATCCAAGTAACTTGTGTGCTGTTGGGCTACTGTTTATGTTTTCCTGTGCTAATCATTTTGTGTGCATACTTAAATCTGTACGTGAGCATACATTTTAATTCTTCCTTTTTCTCCTAATGATGTGACTAAATCATTTCATTTTGAAACATCCCATCTGGCAGACAATAAATGACCTTTTCCATGTTAGACTTTGTAGTTTGTACTTAACCAAGTCAAAAAGCGCCAAATGATGCCAGTTGTATTATGGTTGTGAGGATGTGTGATAGTGAAGCTTAACCCACAGCAATTAAAGCAACTCAGAAAAGGAGCTATCTGTTCAGACTAATGAGAAAAGGCTATCTTGTTTCTTTTAGGAACAACTAAAATAATTCTGCAGAAAATTTGCTTTACTGGCCTTTGCATAAGGAAAAACAGGCACTGGAGTAGCAGCTAGCATGACCCTGCTTCTCCCACTCTCCTATATTGACTGGATTAGGGAGGGTCTTAACAGCATCTCAACAAAGAGTTTGACTTTGTGGTCTGACATTTGTATAATGGATATTCTGTACACACATTCCCTAGAATTTGTTGGTTCGGAGATTACTGAAACTCCATCCTGATAAAGCTCTATTTAATCTGGGTTTACTTAGTCGTTGGTTTAGTTTGAAGCACGGGGAGTTGTTTTGGAAAGTAGGTTGCTACTTGTGGTGAAAAGGCTTTTTGCTGACATCCTTACCTGGTGGAATGGTAAGAGGTGGTTTCAGTAGATGGCCAAGCACTGGATCAGATATCTGTCAACCTAACTTGAAGAGAACGCCATGAAAGAAGTGTGGCTAAGAACTGCCGGGTTATGCTTGCTCAGGAAACTCCCTGTCTGGGTCACTTACCTTTTATTACTAACTTTTCACTCAGTCACTATACTGGATTTCCCCTTTTTCCTCTCAGAAAATTAGTAATCATGTCATTTCCTATCCACATCTGTGCATTTCAATCAGATAAGAGCTGTGAAGGTACCATGTCCATGTTGGGCCATATACTAAACATTGGCTTATTGCATGATATGCTTTTGACATGCCCAGGTAGCTGAATGCAGAGTTCCATGCTCTTCGTATTAAGAGTTTTTGAAACTGGCATATACAGTTGCTTCTCTGAGATCTTCCCTAGGACATACTACAGAAAGATGCAAGAAGATGAAGTTGGGAAATGATATATGTAAAACATGATTACATATCGGCTGCCCTGTCAAAGATAAGATGTGGTTTCTGTTGCATTGCGAACAACCCCTAGTGGCCTGCAGATGAGATGCTGCTCCTTGCCCCCATAAGTAGGGTGTGGACCACCCCTTTCTCAAATGCTAGTTTACAGTGGCATGAATGCAGTAACTTGCTGGGTACTTTCTGGAAGCTCGAGGGAACATCTGCCATGGTCTCATCTTTTAGTAAGCCTGAGAACATGCATTCATTGTCCCCAAACCCATCCCCTGTGCCCTCATATCTGCGCCCTGAACACTGTATGCTAGACAGAACCTTTTCATAATCATTTTGAATAGATATTCTTAGAGCACTTCACCATCCCACCCCTGTGATGTTTCTCAGAAACAAAAACCAAAAAAGCCAGAATACATTGCCTTGTTTTCTGAAGAGTTCTGCCTTTCCTGCCTCTATTTCTTTTTTCTTTTTCTTTTTTTTCTTTTCTTTTTTTTTTTTTTTTTAAGAGAGTATCACTCTGTCACCCAGGCTGAGTACAGTGGCATGATCATAGCTCACTGCAGCCTCAAACTCCTGGGCTCAAGTGATCTTCCCACCTCAGCCTCCAGAGTAGCCGGGACTATAGGTATGTACCACCAGGCCTGACTAATTTTAAAAGTTTTTTGTTTTTTGTTTTTTTGTTTTTTTTTGTTTTAGAGACTGTCTCACTGTGTTGCCTAGGCTGGTCTCAAAGCGATCTTCCTACCTTAACCTCCTGAGTTTCTGGGATTGCAGTTGTGAGTCACTGGGGCCAGCTCTCCTGCCACCATTTCAACCCTGGGAAAATTATACAGAAAGATTTACCAGTTTGTTTACTTCTCTTCCTACAGCCTAGAACAAAGCCTGTGCCTCCAATAAAGAGAAGGCCTCTAAAGCCTAAAGACCATCCTGACCCTGCCCCACACATTCTTTGGAGTCATCAGAACTCAATTTGAATCTTAGGCCAGTCACTTACTGATATGCAGTTGAGCCAAGCTGAGCCTCTGCTTCTTTGTCCCATAAGTGGAGAAAAGGATTCTGCTTCATTGTGTTCTCCTCTCATCTATTACATGAGCCAGTACACATAAAATCCCTAGCACATAGTAGATTCTAAACAATTACAGCTTCCTTTCCTAATCTTACAGTTTTTTGACTACTTAAGTTCCCATGTTCATCATTTGTGTTACTCCTGGATAGAAATAGAAGGAGGTAAAGGTGGAGGGAAACATCAAGTCTTTTTTTAATTCAATATGGGCTCTATCTTTACCTTCCACAGGGGTCATCCTCTATTTATTGTGGGTACAATTTTTCTTTGTCCTATTCCATCATTTTGTTGCTTAACAAGAAGCTCAATATAGACTGATCGTGGCTGAGACTTAGCTCTTTTGCTGTGTAAATTTTCACACTGTACATGTTCTGGGTTCATCCTCTTTCATTTAAGTTTCATCTTCTTGAGGAAAGTGCAATTTCATCAGAATACCTACATAAATACAATTCACATGTCATAGGGAAATCCAAAGGCTTCAATTTGGGGGCTCAAAAAGATGTCTTTAGCCACAGGGCATCTATCCAGTGGATGTGGAATACAGAAACATGGGTTCATCCCTGAGCAAGGATACATCAGACATGGAAACTTTTATCATCACCCCCAGAATAGGGAATCTTGGTCTCTGGAACCATTACCGAGGTCATTGGTTCGTGCTTTTCTTACATATTCACCTAGTATTCATACCTCTCTTCCTCTACAGGAAAAGGATTTGAGGCAACTGTTTAACTTATTCTGTAGTGAAATGGAGATTAATGTGATACCTCCTGATTACTCATTAACCCCACAGGCAAAGATCTCAATATGTCATTTTTGAGATAATGAGTGAAAGGCCCTGATATGAAATCAAGTTAGGGCAGAACTGGAGTGAAATTTGTAAAACTGTGGGTAGACCTGGTGATCCACAGATGAGAGAAGCAGGCAGAAGATGGCCCTTCTAGCCCCTTCTGGGGCTTTCTCTCTTTTCTGTGGCTCTTGCCTCCACGCTGCAGTCCTCTTTTCCAAGTGACCAAAACTCTCCTTGTTCCCACTACTGCCCATTAAACGACATTGAAAACATCTCCCACCCCACCTCAGACCCCAGGACCCACTCCTGAAGCTGCCCTCTCCAGGATGTGCCCTGGTTTCTCCTGTCTTCTCAACCTTGGGTAGATATTCTGTCCTGACCTCCTCTCCCTGACCAGCCAGCTCATGAGAAAGGAAATTTGCTTATTGAGTACTATCCAAGTGTCAGGCCCCACTTAGATAAAGTGATAGAGCTGAGCCTCTTAGAGGTTAAGTGACTTGCCCAAGTTCATGGTGCTAGGAAATGACAGCTCTTGAATTTCCACTCAGGCCTGTGTCATTCCAACCCTAAATTCCCTTGGCTATGCAGCCAAAAAAAAAAAAAAAAGCTAAATTCTCCAGAGTCTTGCTAATTAAATAGACTTAATGGGTTGCCTCTCAGAATAATTTAATATTAAAAGGGTATTTCTGGACTTAAAAGTGTCTTAAGGATTTTGCAGTGGTGAAATTTTGGGCATAAGGTAGTTTGGGAAGGGAAGTATTTTGGGGTTGGGATTTCTGATTACTCACTCATGTCACACATGCTAAGGAATGACCTTGTATAGTAATGCCTAAAACCAGGCCTGTAACTAAGACTTGCTATGTGGGTATCAGGAGAAATATTCATGTCTGACAAGTGGACGTTTTTAAAGGGTCTAATGGAGAAAATGCAAAGTTTAGAAACGCAGTCTATATCCAAGGGGGGTAAAATCAAAGCTTATTCACATATGGACTGTTGTGCAAGTGTGTTAGCTTTCCATTGATTGGTACCAATGTTGTCTAAGAGGCGTTAGCTTTGAGTACTGATAAGAGAAAAAAGGCTTGGGCAGACAAAGAAGAGTGTGACCATCTGGGAAGCAGACAGGAAAATGGCCTTGCCATCTCCCCGTCTCATGAGGATCAAACTCCAGTCTCTAAGTGCTTAAAGGATGAGTGGGTCTTCTCTGAACACTCACTTAATGAACAGAGACAGACCTCGGTAATCCAGTGTCATAGACTCCAGAGACTGCCCAGAAATACCTCATGGGCCACCACGATGATTGTAAGAGAATGAATAAGATGACCCTTTACTGATGGAATTAAAATGTGTGCTCCTAGAAGGCTGCCATTGAAAAGGTTTGGGATTAGCAGTGTTTGCTTTTTTCTAATTAAAAAACTGTATCACCTACGCATTTTAAGGATGAACTTTAAGCTCTTGCCTCACAAAATGAACAAATTGAGCAGTGAAACCTTAAGAAAAAGAGACCAAAAATGGAACAAGGTAAAAAGTTGAAGTAAGAGCCCTAGCTTATACTAATTGTTAGGAGGGAAATTGCTGAGACTGTACTTGACCATGTGCGTTGTATGGGCAAGCCTCTGAAACATGCACTTGGTGCCCATAAAGATTTATTTCCAGTCACTGAGTTTGCCATGAATTACAGAGTTTATTTTATTTTATTTTTTAAATAAAAGGCCTCAGCCTAAGGAAATACTGTGCTCCCACAAGATGCCGAGCTATTGAAAGAGCCGTTCTGACAGGGGGGTAGAGGCAGGAGAAGTATATTTTCTAAGATTTTCCGATACTAAAACCCATTTACGACTGTTGAGAAAAATCTCTCTGACGGAGGATTTAGCTCTCACTAATCCTTAAGTGACTTGTTTTGACAGAGCCTTTATAGGAGATTTTCTCAGTAACTTTGGTTTGCTCTAAAGGAGCAATTACTGATTTGTCCTACATCTCCTTCTTTTTCTTTTTTTTTTTCTTTTTTAATGTATGCCAGTTAATGAACTTCATGTATGTTCCAAAATAGCAAGTGAATCCAATCAGAACTGTTTACTGTAAAAATTCAGGAACCTTTGGATTTTCTTGGATCTTCCGTTCGCTTTCTTGCCTCCGGGTATCAAGGACCTGGATTTCATTTCGGGTGTCATGTGGCCTTCTCAGCAGATTCTTTGACTTGAGCTTGTGGAAATCGAGCCCTACTTTCTATTTACACTGCACTTTCTCTACATAAAGACATTTTCTACTGCTTGAGGAATGAGCATGTGGACCCCGGGTTTTTAAGCCTTCTGGTGTTTACTTTTGCTCAGACAGGCATTATCTTTTTAGAGGTGACTGTAGCAGCTGGAGGACACTGTTCACCTCCCTGTTTAAGGCACTGCTTGATGCTGTGACGACGAGCCCTCGTGTGTGTGCGATTTTATTTCCCGCCCTGCCTGCTGTGCCTATGCAGGGATGTTGAAGTTGCACCTCACATTCTTGCTTCCATATTTTAATGAAGTCCTAACACCAGCAGAGGCCTAAAGGTGTCTTTCCAGCCCAGAGATTCCCAAAGCATGGTTCCCCAGGTCAGCAGCATCAGCTCCTGGGAACGTGCTAGAAATGCATATTCTCAGGCTTTGCCCCAGACCTGCAGAATACTAAAGTCTAGGGAGGGGGCCCAGCAATCTGTTTTCACAAACTCTCCAGGTGATTCTGATGCACACTAGCGTTTGAGCAGTAGTTTTCTAGTCCCCTTGCTCATCCTCCAGGAAGACTGCAAAGGAACCATCCTCCAAAATAACCACCACCTACTCCCTCAAAAATCCTCAGTTTGTGACTCCACGCCCAATTTTGCTTTGTGACTTCGGAAGCCTCATCTGCAGTTAGATTTCTGGTCCTAATTTATGACTGTGTTCACTAATTTTTTTTTTCTTAATGTTAGAAAACCGTGCCAGTTACAAGATTGTCGTTAGGGTGTGGCGGGAGAGATTTATGACTTTTCATGAAAGTGTACAAAACTCTAGACAAGCATTAACATATTGCGTTTTAAATTATTCTTGATACTTTTTTGAAAGCCGCCTGCTTTAATCCTCTTGTCAGGGAGCTGCCGTGTTAAAAAATGATCGCTGAAGCAGCTTTGCCAGCTTCACATAAAAAGTGAAGCCGTGAAGGCTCTTCACAGGAAGAACTCTGGCTGCGGGCCGCGTGGCCGGCGGAGGGAGTTTTCGGAGAGAGTGGGCAGCCATGATGTGGCTTCCGAGGAGAGGAGCATCATGGGAGGTGTCTCGGGGTGGCCCTGGGGTCCTCCCGCAGGGACTTCGGCGATCAAAATGGCTGCTTGGCCGAGGTGGCAACTGCTCTGGGCTGTGAAGAAGATGAAGGGACCCAGACGGGGGAATTGGGAGGTCTGGGTTTGGGTCCTCGTTTTCTCATCGCAAGTTGCATAACCTTGGGCAGGTCCATTAGCATGTCTGCCTTTTAGTTTCCTCGTTTATAAAATAGAGGAGGTTACGCCAGGTGACCTCTAAAGATCCTTTCGGCTTTAAAATTTATGATTCTGGGATTTCTTCTCCCATTTGACTTCCTGCACTGTCGTTCCCCTTGTACACAGGAGTAGCTGAATTTATTGATCCCCTAGAGACTCTGTCACCCACTTCTTCCTTCCTTCAGCCCCTGCTTCCCTTAGGAGCCTCTTTCTTGGAGGGCTTATCCAAAATTTAAAATTTAAAGAAAAAATGCACACACCCAGACAAACGGATACAGGGGAATCTCTTCATCGACTTGGAAATTCAACTGCATATTGGCTGCTTTGATTTCTTGTTGAGGGGTAAGGTGGGCACCTAAAGAAACAGAGAGGGGTGGTGCGGGGAGAAGTTTCGCGGGGGCGTGGGGTGGGGGTGCTGGTTGTCCAGAAACCCTTCAGAGAAACTCCAAATGAAAATGTTTAATACCCTCTTCCCTCAGAAAATCAGGGCTCCCAGCCTAATCCCATTCCCTCTGGCCTTGTCCTCTGAAGAAACTGAGCTGCTAAAAACACAGCGGAGGTGAGACAAAAGGACATGGCTGCTAATTGCTGTCGAGCATCCTGGGATAGGAGGTTTAGGGAATGTCCTATCATCAGCCCGCATTTGCTTCCAGTTCTGGGAATTCTCACGTCTTTGGTTAAAGCTGTGTCCTTGGGTAACCTGGTGAAGCAGGTCATTTGATGTTGAAGCACATAACAGGAGACACCCTGGTGATTCTCTTCAGCCTGCTTTGCTGGATGGAAGTTTAAAGGTTAGATGACCTTTTGCAAGCTGAGGCTATGCTGGGAGAATTCATCTGGAATCTAAACTCTCAGGGAAGCAGAGGGCAATGGGAGAGGGGGTGGGCAGGCAAATGTTCCGTGTTTCTCACCATTTAATGGCTCAGGTAAGTGTGTTATGGAATCCGATACAGTGTTCCAGCTAAATTTATGTGACGTTGATGGTAATGCGACAACTTCTTGTCAGGCTGGGAGCATGCCAACTTTCCTTCCCTTTTACCTTGTAACCTCCAGAAACTGGAACTCACTGGAAAATTTCTTTCACAGTAAGATAAGGAAAGAGTTTATCTAATGAAACCTTTCTAAGTATATTTCTTTGTCAGGAAAGTTTCAGCTTCCAGAGTGAGAGGAGTGAAGGATGAAGTTGGAAAATGTGACTTCGATTTCCTCTACCTTTCCTCCCCGACATAGAGGTGTATGCATCCATTTTGATTGTATATTAGTGATATCAGGAGAGTCAGCTCAGAGGTCTTCGTTTTAACCTGGGTAATAGACACTGGCGGTACCAACAGTGCTCACTTAAAAAAAGCATAAAGGCAGGGACTTTTGGAGGATTGGACAGGAGAAAACATCATAAGACACGGGTTCAGGTGAGTGGGTGTCCAAGCAAAATTGCAAAAGCTTCAAGTTTTTCTTCACTGGTTCCATCACTATATAATTACCTTCCTCCCCTGGAAAAAGTTAAAAATATGTTAAGAGTTTCAACATTCCAGATTTAGAATCTTTGGGAATCTTATTTAAAAGGAGTACTTGCTTAGGAATCCCAAGACCTGGAATTCCTCTGAGTGTGCTGTTAACCAGCCTTGTAACACTGGGCAAGGCATTTCCCATCCTTCAGCCTCAGGTTCCTCATCTGCCTAATGAAGATGTTGGCCTCATCAGGAATGGCTAAACTTCAAGCCACACCCTTAAATGGCAGGCATCCTTAGTGACTGCCGCAGTCTTTCCAATGGATTCTGGATGAGGCCTTGGAATCATTCTCAACACAGTGCCTGCCCCAAACAGCCATAATTCTTTTAGAGCTTTTTTCAAAGATGAAACTTCTTTGCCATCTTCCTCTGGAGGAAGCTTGGAAATTGGCAAGATATCATCAGAGCATGTAGGAGTGGTACTAAACCCACCCTGAAGGTTTGGGAAGGCACAAAGGTATCCAGGAGGTAGTGACCATAAAGCTAAATTTTGGAAAGTGAGATACATTTTTAGGAGAAGGGAGAAAGGATTTTCTTAGCACAAAGAACAGAAAAACCAAAGACAAGAAGCTAGAAAACAGCATGCAGAGTAGGCTGCATATATAATTTGGTGGTGTAAAGGAGTCACGTGCAGAATAGCAGGAAATGATGCTGGAAAGACAGGCAGAGGGCAGAGCACAGTGGGCATTGGAGGACAGGCTTTGGAGGTGCAGTTCACTGACTGTCCTAGTCCTTCATGCCCCTGCCTTGCCACCTACTTACTGGCTGATGTTTTCTGAGTCTCCGCCTCTTGCTGCCCATTTGACTCTTCTGCTGTTCCTGGCTCTGACTTTCTCTGGAGCTAATATTGTTCCCCTCACGTCTGTTGTCTGTGTGATGTACCAGGTGCTGAGACTTGACCTGAGGGTCTCCCTGGATGCTTCTCTGTTCCTCCATACTCAGAGCAGCTGCCCATCAGTTTTTCTACTTTGTATGTACATCTGACTCTTCTCTGTCCCCTCACCACCTCCCACTGCACACATGCACACACACAGTGAGCACACACACGTGCACATGCGTACACCCACATATCAGATCTGAAGTTTACATCAAGGGTGCTTTGGAAATATTACATAATGATAGCTTCCTTTAGATAAAGTTTGGACCAGTTACAAAAAGAAAAATGGGCTCATTTGCAGGATCATATTGGCTCATACATGGTAGAGGGTCCTTTTGAGGCTCTAATGGGCAGGCAGCTGATTCTGACAGCAGAATTCTGGGTCCTTGATCTTCCCGAGACATCTCCCCCCTGTTTTGAACATTAGCTGTGGTGTGGGTCCTTCCCATGGAGAACTGTGAATCCTATTCAGCCGCCTCCTTGTGATTTGGACATGAACAGGGAGCTTTCTCTGTCTACTTAATTCCCTTTGAAAGCTTTCTCGTCCCACTATTGGGCACTTCAGAGAGAGCACTGCATTAATATCTTCTGCTCTGGTTTCAACTTGGTATGGTTTTGTGATCTTAAAATAGATGGAATTACCACGGCAAGCATTGTTCTGCCTTGAACTTAAAGTCTCAAGAGCAAGTACTTCTAAAAAAGTTAATCCTTTCTTATTTGCAAGGATTCTGGCCTGTAGTTTACAAAGAAATATGCTAAATTATTTATAATCCAGGATTACTGCAATGCCAAAGATTTCCTTGCGTAACATCCCAGCATCACTAAAATGGCACAGAAAGAACAGCCCTCAGCCACACCTTATCACCACTGCTCTCTGCAGTCCCTGTGAAAGGGCCCCAAGCAGGGCGATGGTGGCTGATGCCCTGACCACAGGAACACATGTTCTCCTCTGCAGCGTCATCCTCCATGGCTTATGTGCTCACGATTCCACTGCTGGGGCCTCCAGGGCAAGAGAAAAGTGGAGATGGTGTGGACAAGCGGTACACCTCTTGATGGCAAGCATGTAATTTCTTTCTTATTTAAAATTTGTGTACCTTGCATTCTTCTGAGAGGAGTTGGTGTGGTCTGTAGTTAAAGAATGGCATTAAATGGGACATTTTAGAAATATGCAGTGTTCCAGGCCCACCTCTACTATTAACTTTGAGAAAACTCATTGAGCTCTCAATTTTCCCAAATGTGAAATAAGGGGGTTAGAATAAATGATCATGAAAGTGCCTTCAGCTCTAACATCAGGTGACTTTAAACAAGTGCTGATATGATGCAGGGATGCATATGTGCATAGCACAGACAGTTAGAAAATAAGACAGTGACCTCTAAGGGACTTACTGTGGAAAGATGGACTCCGAGAATCCTAATAGGGCCTGCCTTTAGAAGGGAACCTTCCAGAGTACATGAATACATGTGTGATACATTTTCCTCTATTTTCAAAATTGGTAAATTACTTGGTGCTGTTTAATAATCTCTTATTCTTTGTGTGTCAGAAGTAATTTTGTATCTTTAAGGTATTTTTACGTCCGTTGCCATCCAAAAGAGTTGTTATGATTTATGTTTCCAGTAGTAGTGTATTTTGGTTTCTGTGTGTGAGTTCATACATAGAAATTTAACCCTGGTATAAATTTAACTCTGCTAATGGGCAAAGGTGAAGGGGAGGAGGTGGAAACTGTGTTGTTCTGGTTTTGGTCTGTTGCCCTTCAACATTTTAACTTGGAGGATTGTGTATCTTTGCCTGCAAGGCAGGCCAGATCTGAGTTCCAGGGGTGTTGGTGCCTCCCAGGCATCCTCCCACACAGCGCAGCTCTCATTTCAGTTCACCATGAGGCGACTGATGCTCTTCTCTCCAACCGTCACTCTCCCCAACTGTTCAGCCTTTGCCTTCGTACAACTGTGCATTTTGTTCTCTCCCGAATAAATGGGTGTCCCAGCACTCACTAGGAAGTCTGCAAGGCAGTGAAGCCTAATTGACCAGGGTTCTGAGAGGAAAATTAACAAACGAGCGCCAGATGCCTAACATACTCCCTGGTATTCCAGAAGGGGTGGCTTCTTCCCCCCCGCCCCCAACTCCCTTCCCCATCTTTTCTCTCTAAGCACCAGTTTCCTCTTCTGCAAAAGGAAGCTTGCCTAGATGTCAGTCCTTCAACAAGCATTGAGTGAACCCCCTCTCTGTGCTGGGCGTGGTGCTGGAAGCACAGCACCGGAGAATCTAGTTCCTGCCTCCAGGAGTTCATCAAGTGGGAAGTAGTCAGCTGCAGCCAGGATAATGGTGGGGTAAACACTGGGTAAGTGTGCGACATGGGAGGCCACCCTGACCCTGAGCACAGGGCTAGGGGTGGCAGAGATGGGTCAGGAGAGGTGCCTCTGAGGTGGCCCCATTTTCCTTAAGCACCTCTTAAACAGCATGAGCAGCTTCTGATCCCAGTGGCTTTCTGTACAATTGAAGACACATTGTTTTTCTGTGGTGAAGGCTCTTTCTCTGCCTCCACCCTCCCACTCCTCGGAGCAGGAATGTGAGGCTTCCTCTGCCCATCCCCTGGTCGGATCTCTCTGCCCCATCCTTTCTGGGCAGGAGGCCTGCTGCTGGCTCAGGAAGGGCTCATCAAGAAGCAGGTTCACCTCTCCCAAGGCACAGACAGCTTTTCTCTGTGGTTCACTCTAATTGACAAGCACCTGCCTGATGTCTTAAAGGGAAAGAGAATCTTGAGGAGAGCCAGAAACAGCAGGGCTGAAAGAGCCGTGGGGTGAAGGATATAATCGGCCACACTGTGCCCAGAAATGCCATGTGTCGGGCAGGCCAGACGGCTGCTGTTACCTTGTGGTTTGGGTTTGATGTTATTGCATTGCGGAAACATGATTATCAGCTATTTTCCGTGAGAAGATTGCCGGTGTGAGTGTGTGTGCATATGTGTGTGTGCATGTGCACACGTGATCTTCCTCTCCCTGTTCACCCCATGTAACTCTCTTCCTTAGCACTCACACATGTCCTTTTCACCACACTGAAAGAACGTGGTAGAAACACCTTCTCCGGGGACTGGTGACCAGGCCCACCGGCCTGCTGCCCTTGCTTCAGGCAGGCCAGTGTGCCCTGAGGTGGGGTGGTCAGACTTGACAGGTTTAGGACGGCCCAGCTGGGGCCCTGAAATACTCATCTGGAGTTGATGGAGCAAGAAGGCAGGTACAACAACAACAACAGAAAGCCCTTGCTCCGTGCAAGTGCTGTGCATCCAGCCAACGAAACAGCATCTCTGGCCGGGTGTGTATGAGGCAAGGAGAGGTTGGGAGCCTGGTGAACAAAGGGGAGGCTGAGGAGCAGGGCAAGGATGGAGAGAGACCTTCCTGGGCTCTTTCGTAAAGGTCTGGCTGGGTTAGCTGGAGCTACTTTTTATTGGCTAAGTAGGGCTAATTTTTAGATTTTCTTCATTTTGGGTTCTCATTAGCCTGCTGCTTCTTACATGCCCATACTGGACTACACGGAGTGCTAGACTATGTGAAGTACGTTGTGAGGGAATGTGGTTGGTCTTACGTGGAACAAAATACCATTGCTGGAACCTCTACATCATCTCCTGCTGATGCCCGCAGCAAGGTGCCGGCAAGGTCATGATTCAGTGTTTGCAGGACAGCCCCACAGCCTGGATTAGTCCTTTGAAACAACCATCCTTTCATGCTAGTACTGTCCTGTGCCAAAGAGAGTGTGTTATTTTTAAAAACCCCTTCCCCCCATTCTGCCCGTCCAAATGCCAAATAACCACGAACGTATAACCACATAGAAAGAAATTGATGTCCCAGGAGTTACATCCAACATGCATGAAAATGTGCTTTTTTTCCTATTCATTTTGTCCTCCTACTTCTTTGCCATTTCTTTCTCTTTCTTCCTGCTCCTCTGCTCTGGTCTATAATATGTCACATTTGCTTCACTTTGGTATGAGGAACTTGGGTTTCATCCTGGTATGAGTCTTCAATAATTCTGAGACTTCTGAAATTCCTGTAAAAACCCAGTTTGGCTTCCTTTTATCATGAAACAGGCATGCACCCCCCTATGACAGCATGACAGTGAGAGTAGGAACAAGAGTATGTCTTCACAACTGACCAAATAACTGGATGCCTTCAGGCCACGAAAGGTTGCAAATCTCATATGCTTTACATCTCTGTTAAAAGATCACAGACGTCAGAAAGGGACTTGAAATCTTTTTTTTCTAATTCCAGCTCTCTCTCTTTCTCTCTCTGTCTCAGCTCTGGCAAAGGGAAGTGTCTTGCTGACAAAGAAGGCAGCTTTCTTCTGACCTGTCTTGGTTTTCATTTGTGATAACCTGATGAAGAGCAAATTACTTCCAGAAGCAATGAAAACTATCAAGGAAGACGATCTTGTAGCCGAGGAGCACAAGAGAGATAGTCACAGATGATGTTGTTCTAGTGGGCTGTTAGGTTTAAATGTGGCAACTGTGAGTCTCCTCTGGTCCTTGCAAAGGGTAGGGATTTCAAAGTTCTCAGTCCTCTTCCAAGTCTATGCCACAAACTCTTAGCAGGTGTGCCAAACCATTTCAGAAAGAGACTCGGTTGTCTAGGAAGAAGTTGTAACTATAAAATATCCCCATTGCAAAACCTGGATGAGGACACAGTCCTTTTAGTAATGTCTTAAGTTGTTCTTTCAGAGTTTTGATTCTTTCATCATCCTTACAATTGTTTATGAAAGAAAAGTTGCTTTTTTTCATTACTCTTAGAGCCACCTCAGATGGAGATCAAAGCAGTCTATATTGACTAAGCAAATGGGTTGACATATTTTGCAGGAAGAATTGAAATCCATGGTTGTCACTGGGTGGCCCTTGGCAGGCTGACTCTATAAGGAGTTTAACATAAGCAAGTGCAAGGAAAGGTTCCACAGGAACCACCCAGGCATGGAATTCGAGCCTTTCATGTGGGATATTTCTGCACTTGGTTGTAGGCAAAAGACATTGCAGTGTATAGCCTTTGAGACCTAGTTACTGCCTCAGCCCTCGTGAGCTGTAGGACAGGGAGATGGGAAACATACCCAGGGGCCCCCACTTGCTCACCTTTGTCCATTCACTTCAATGAAATCCCAACTTAGAACCTTCTTGTTCTTTTTCTTACCATCTCAATTCTTAGAACTCCTTTTTGATCTTTTTTTAATGTTCATATTATGGATGTTTAGATAATCTGCCTTACAACAAACCATGTTGTTTGATTTTTTGGAGAAATGTAATCTCCACATATAACAACTTCTCTGCTACTGAAGGACCTTTTGGATACCAGATATGGTTCTTTTAAAGATTCCCTCTATTTGCTGAAGGTCTAACAGTCAGTCAGGTCGAAATGTCAATAAGACAAACAGTGGGGAAGTGATTCCCTAGGAAAAGTCGGAGTGACCAGGAAATGAGGCAGCAGAGAAGCTGCCTGAGATTCGAAAATTGGAAGTTAACACAGACAAGATGGCTCAGGGAGCACAGGCTGTGCACACCTCTTCCTGAGCTCCGTGCTTCACATTTGCTTTCTCATGTAACAATTCCAACCATTCCATCAAGGCAATGTTGTTATCCTTGTTTTACAGATGAGGAAGTTGAGACTCAAAGAAGTTAGTAGTTTGTCAAAGTTACATACTACGGAGCAAATGGCAAGGCTAAGATTTGAGCTGAGACAAACGGATAGCGTTTGTATTGTGCTGCATTCCATAAAGAGTGAAAATCGTGTTCTTTCTGTCGATCTCTCTGAAATATATATATATTTTATTCAAAGCCAACATTGAAAGTAGACAGACATTGTCATTCTGTTGCCTGGACCAGACTGTCTATCACTGTATAACATGCTACTCCAGAATTCTGTAGCCAAAGCCACAGCCATTTTGTTATATCTCGCAATGTTTCGTGGGTCAGGAAATCAGACAGTGCTAGGCTGGGCAATTCTTCTGTTCTGCCTAGCATCAGTTAGAGTCACTTGTTGGTATTCAACTGCAGCCAGGCTGGTCTGAAGGGTCCAAGATGGCAATACTCGTATATCTGGTAACCTGGCAGGGATAGCTGGAAGTCTGGGATTCAACTGCACACTCCATGTTTTCTCAGGTTATCTCTACATGGTTCTACTACAGAGAACTTGGACTTATTATGTAGAAGATCAGGGCTACAAGAGAGCGTGATTGAAGCTACCAGTCCTCTTACATGGGGCATGGTGTCACTTCCACTGTATTCTATTTGTCAAAGTATTATAGACCAGCCCAGATTCAAGGCCAGTGGAAATCAAACCCACTTCTCACTGAAGGGAGTGTCAAAAATATATAGCCATCTTTAATCTGCTACAGTCACATACGCTGTTTTCATAGAATGAAATGAAAAGGCTGCTTTTAAAGACAGAGCTATTGTCCAAACTATAAGGAAAACAACATTTGTTTTGGGGGCCTATTATTCCTTCAGTGACTCCCACCTTCCTCTCACCCCCCGGATTCCCAGTCACCCTTGCTCTGTCACTAAAACCTGTGCTCAAAAACAACGAGACACTCATGACTCCCATGCTCTTTTGGGGACTGTTTTCATCTTGAGCTATAGCTCTAATTGAAGGAGGGAAGGATTATTCTCTTGGTAAAGACGTATTATCTCAAAGTTTTGGGGGGATGAAGAAGGCAAGAGAGAATGGGTTTTGACATAGGATCTTAATAGAACCAATAAACTCCAGACCACTTCAGTAACTGCTAACTCTAAACCGTGACAGTTACTGCAGGGCCCACCCTGTTTTATAGGCTGTCCACATCTCCCTGTCTCTCTCCCTGTATCCCTCTTTCATTTTTTCACTCAGATTCTTTTGCTCTCTCTCCATACACGTATGTGGATTTATATTTTTAGACTTGTTTGTTTCTTCAATCACCTCACCCAAATGACCACAAGTAGTCAAATATACATAAAATCACCAGGCATTTTTTTTCTACGGGTGACATAAGGATCCAGTCATTCCAGCAAAGGGGCAGATGACATTTTTCAGGGTTGCAGTCCCAAAGAGGCACTTTTGAAAAAAAAAAAAAAGTTCTACAAAGGATGTGAGAATCATATCCATGGGTCTGGGTTAACATTGGTCTTTTTAGGTTGTTCCAGAAGCTAGCCTCTCATGTCTGTGCCATTTTCTTCCTCTTCTCGTCTTTCTCTCTCTCTTTCTTTCTCTCTTTGGGATACTTTTTTTTTCTGTTCTATTTTGAGCACCACAGCATAGCTCTTTTATTCCATTTGTCAGCCACAGATGCAATCCAGTTGAAAAGCACCCCCAGCCTCTACGGCTGCCACAATGCCTCCAGTACTGTGGGGGACACTGGGGGCTATGACCAACGAATCTGATTTGTAGCTTCTCCATTGTTTTAGCTCTTGAGTTACCAGTGGTAGAAAAGCTCAAATCAGGGAAGAATGCTGGAAGAGAAAACCAGTTTGACAAAGGAGTGCTGGCCATCAGTTGGCTAAATATAACCCCCACACTTTGAATCCATGGCAGCCACATCATTGTATCCCTCAGCTGCATCGTGGAATGGGCTTCCCAAGTACTCAACACCCTTTCATATACTCTTTTGTACTCCTTTTTTGTTTTTAATTTAAGTTCTCTGTTCCCTTACTTTTTGCACAAACAACACAATCTATCTTTTATTTATAAGAGTAACATATGCTTATTGGAGAATCTTGGAAACATAAACATATTAATAGAAAAATAAAAAGATTCTAATTATCTGTAATACTGTCACTGATAACCATATTCATTTATTCATTGTAATCATTCAACAATAATTATTACACACCTACTGTGTGAACTGCTTTGGATATCAAGAATGCAGAAGGAATGGAAAAGGCAAGATCCCTGGCCTCATGGACTTCAGTTTAATGGGGAGATCAACACTGAAATAATAGAAAACATGATCTTTAACAGCTGCATACCATTCCATCATTTGCACATATTTGGGGTTAAACCAACACTTTTTAATATAATTTATATATTTTGTTCAGTCAAACTAGAATTTATTAAGCCATACTTTAGATATTTAGATTATTTCTATTGTTTTGTTATTATAAAATAATACTTCGCTTAGCTTTCTTTATATCCATCTTTGACGTCCTTTTTTTCTTTGGCACAGATCCCTTATAGAGTAATTGCTAAGTCAACGACAGGATATGTTTTAATACTCTGAATCCATGTTGTCAGTTTTCTGGAAGAGTCCCTATTGGTACCACATATCCATCCTTTCCCTATGACTCTGTATTGCTGTCCTTGCTGTGCTCACACCAGCAGTAAATATTAATCAAGCTAAATTCAACTGCATTTTTATGTAGGTTTTCTTTTTCTTTTTTTTTTTTTTTTTTTTTGAGACGATGTCTCACTCTGTCGCCCAGGCTGGAGTGCAATGGCGCGATCTCAGCTCACTGCAGCTTCCACCTCAAGTGATTCCCCTGCCTCAGCCTCCCAAGCAACTGGGATTACAGGCGCCTGCCACCACACCCAGCTAATTTTTGTATTTTTAGTAGAGATGGGCTTTCACCATGTTGGCCAGGCTGGTCTCAAACTCTTAACCCATAACCTCAGGTGAGCCTCCCACCTCAGCCTCCCTATATAGTTTTTCAAAATAAAAATAGTTTCTTATTCTTTCTGCTTATAAAAGCAGTAAGTGCTTATTGTAAAGTAAAACAAAAGTAGCAAACCAAATAAATTTTGGCTGAACATATCAGAACAAGGAGGGAAATTCAGTACAATCCTACCATGTCCAGCAGTAATTACCAATGAGTCTAGGTGTGTATCCTTCTAGACCGTGTGTGTGTGTGTATGTGTGTGTGTGTGTGTGTTTGTGTGTTTGTGTAGTTAAGCTCCGTCTGAAGGATAAATCCTTTTAGAATAAACATACTGTAGAGGAAATGTATAGTACTACCTAACCTGAGTGCCACATATAGCCCTACCAGCTCCAAACTGGGTAATTCTAGGCAAATCCTGTCATCCCTTCCCTCCCTAGGCTTTGGCCTAGCAGATGCTTATTACCGTATTCCACTTAGGCCAGAGTTTCTCAGTCTCAGCACTACTGACATTTTGGTCCAGAAAATTCTTTATCATGAAGGGTTGTCTGGTGCATTGTAGGATGTTTTTAGCAGCATCCTTGACCTCAGCCCATTAGAGGTCAGTGCATACACCCGTCCTAGTTGTTGTAATCAAAAATGTCTTCAAACATTGCCAGATATACCCTGGGGAACAAAATTGCCCCTATTTGAGAATGTTGTGGTAGGCTGAAAAATACTATAATTCCATGTCTAGTGAATTTTAGTGGTTGCAACAAAACAAAACTTTGGGTGTTCGCCAGCATGCTTTGTAGTGGGAGACATAAGAGAAGGAAGATACAGAACAGCAGGGCAAATCGAGGAGGAAGCCCCACCTGGGTTAACTAGCACAGGCAGCATGCTGGGGACAGTTCCACAACACGTGCACAGGAAGACAATGCTCTGAGCCATATTTAAGTCTCAGGTGTCCATTCATGGTCAGTGGGTAGGAAAACACATTTCTTTTGGAGTAGTTGTATTGTAAGCCAACAAGGTGATGAATTATTGAATGGGTTCTTTTTGTATAAACATATTTATCATCTTTATTTTTCATCAGTTTTGTAGTGAACAAGGGAAAACAGATACAGGAAAACATTTTGCAAAGAGCTTCAAATGTGAACTCTTTTTTGGTGAATGGCCCCCTGGTTTGAGGTGTTATTTCCTTCTTGAGTGGTCTCTCTGCCTTAAGGACACTTTTTAATGCAACCATTGTTCAGAAAAAGTCACCCTGTTTTCTAACACTTTCCCTTTTACTCCCACTCTCTTTTCTCTCTCTCTCTCTCTCGCTCTCTTCTTGTTTTTTTGGTGGTAAAAGAAAGGCTAGAGGTTTACTCAAAATGAAATGACAGTGACAGAGTGGCCATTTTGGGTTTTGAAATGTGCTTTGAGCCTCAACTCTAATGACCAGCCTCATAGTTTAAGCCATATCCTGATTTTCTAAGTAATGGTAAAATGGTGTTTCATCCAATGGGTAGAGTAGGGTCTTCAGGACAGTTGAATATATTGAGAAAACCCTTTGGGAGAAGTGGTGGGGCAGCACTAGGTCCCAGCAGGGCTGGTCAGAGGTGCCTGTCTGGGGCGTCCTGGCCTGATGAGGGTCTCTCTCTAGTGGGGCTGTTTCTAGCCCCCAGCAGAGACAGTCATGCTGGGTGTGTCCAGATATGGGAATGGCAGGAGCCATGCAGCTTAGGAGGCCATAGGAGTGTGGTGTGGCAGCTGGAAGAAAGACAAGTGCAGTCCAAAAGCAGAGGCCAGGTTGACGATAAGAAAGGTGCAGCAGGGGTCCGAAGAGCATGATGAAGTTTGGAGTCATGACTCAGTGTGAGAAAGGCAGAGCACGGAGCATTGTTTTCAACTAACTCCTAATTAATCCTTGTTTAGATCAGCATTTGTCTAACCATTGAGGAACCCATAGTGGGGTCTACAGAAGAGGCCTTGAGGTTAAAATAGGGGTGAGAGATAGAGGCTGAGGTGTCGGGTGGCAAGATTTGTTTTGTAGATTAGTACCTTCCTCACCTTTAAAGCAAGGCATACCCTAAGAAAAAAAGTTAAACCCATTGGCAGATTTTTTTTATTTCTGGCTTTCTCAAGTCAGACATGTATTAAATTTAAGTTCTTTGTATTATGTTGAATATCTATAAAAACCAGTCTATTGCTGTTTATTGCTATATGCATATATTTTCTCCTTTTCCAGAGGCTTTGAGCTGGCCTACAACAAATCCATGCTAACAAGGGAGCAAATAGGTTGAATCAAATGAAGTTCTTGAAATTCAATGGTTTTTGACCTACACAAATGACAGTAGGGTTGACCTACTAGAAATCATTGTTTAGAAATTAGGACCTAAAGTAAGATAGAGTGAAGAGGTGGATGCCAAACCAATGCCAGGGTGAGGAGTGGGTGAGGGAATAGAAATACATAGGTTTATAGACCTACAGGACTTCCAGTAGTTGATCCTTAAATGTTCCTGGAAACCAAAGGGTAAAGTGAGATGTGATTGGTCAGAAGAAAGAATTTTAGCCTCTGAGGTAGGCAGAACTGCTCCTTACATCTTACACATTTGTCTGTGTGCAGGCCATATTCCAGGACCCATGGGTGAAGGAGTAGATTACTTCTTCAAATCATGCTTACAGGAAATTCTGTCACAGATTTTATAAATCTCCTATATCTAGTGACCCAGTTGACAATCCCACATTCATGCGGATGGCTTGTATGTCTGCTTTTAAAGGAAATGGCATTCTGAAATGGTGCATAGAGGTAGAAAGTTTATGTTCGTGACTTATTTTACAAGGGGTGAAAAAGGAAATTGTTTCTGCTAAGTAACATTTAAAAGCATTTCCTTTTAATAGAGAGGAATTTCCAGAACCCTGACCCTAGCCCTCAGTGCTATTAGCCTGTTAGACATAAATGTCATTGATATCCTCTTATGTCTGATCTCCATTAGTGCCACTTCATGTCCTCTTAAAGTGAGTCCTCCAATTTGTTTCTGTAATCTAAATAATTAATCATAGAAACTAACTGTTCTTTTTAGGAAAAAATGCTTCCAATCATATAAATGTACAGTTATGTGATTATCGAGTTGCATTTAATTAGATGTTTAGAGTATCATTTTATTGACTTTTGATAGTTATTTGCTTTCTCTTCTCTAAGTAACACTAATACGAACAACTAATATATCTAGCATTGATTGTGTGCCTGGCTCTGTTAAAGGCTTTAAATATATTATCTCACATACTCTACCCAACAGTCCCATGATGTATGGGTACCATAATTATTCTCATGTTACTGACTGATGAACAAACTGAGGTTTGGAAAGGTTTAAAAAAAAAAAACTTCTCTAAGGCCACCTGGTTAGCAACTAGCAACAGATTGAAACTCAGCACTGTGGACCACACTACCTGGTTCTCTATTGCAGTAAACCCCTACTCCCCTGCAAAGACAGATGATCATTCTTTGCTACTGCTAGTGGAGATGAAGTGCATGCTTCTAACACATGGAAATAGTTGATTTTGTCACATAGGAACTTAGGCAGTAGAGGACCTGGGTAGCCAAGAAGACCAAGGCCAGCCAGATCTTAGAAATCATGACTCCAAGAACTAGAAAGGTCATTGGAGGTCTTCAGATCCAGTCCCAAAACCTGCACAAGCTAACAGATGAGTGCCTGAGTTGGGGCTTGATGAGCAGATCCACCGTTGGTCTGGAGGTCTGGAATCCAAGGAGCTTAAATTAAGAAAATTAAAACTAAAGATTGTAGGATAAGACACCAATTCTGGATACCTATAGGGAGGCCTACCTAACGGAAATTTTTCCTTTACCAACCCACTGCGTGAACTTGGGGGAAAAGACATTGCCTCAGACATAATTTACTTCATCTAGAAAAATAAGCACAGTAGGTCCTTATAGGAGTATTGCTTCCAATAGCTGCTGTTTCTGCAGGGCCCAGGTTTTCAGATGGAGGTTTGAGCAATAATAATAAGTCAGGAGTTAGCTAAGAAGGCTAAAAAGTACTAGCAGAGGAACAGAGCTTTCCGGGAGCAGGAGTGACCTCCAAGGGTGGTCAGGACTCAGCCACTGCAGGGTGAGCAGGCAGAGCCTCAAAAGATCAAAGTGGTTTCAACACATCTTCAGTTTCTGAGCCATGATTTTCCCTCCGTGTGAGTCACACCAGCCACCAACGGGGTAAGGCCAAATTCGCAGCTCTCTCTGTGTCCCCAGAGGGTGAGGCTGGTGAGGAGAAAGTCACTCTGTCCTCTTTAACACTGGAAAATTCTTTTTTTTTTTCTTTGTTTGTTTGTTTGTTTGTTTGTTTGAGCTGGAGTCTCACTGTGTTGCCCAGGCTGGAGTGCAATGGCGCGATCTCGGCTCACTGCAAGCTCTGCCTCCCAGGTTCACGCCATTCTCTTGCCTCAGCCTCCCAAGTAGCTGGGACTACAGGTGCCTGCCACCATGCCTGGCTAATTTTTTTTTTTATTTTTAGTAGAGGCAGGGTTTCACCTTGTTAGCCAGGATGGGGTCTTGATCTCCTGACCTTGTGATCCGCCCGCCTCAGCCTCCCAAAGTGCTGGAATTACAGGCGTGAACCACCACACCCAGCCAACACTGGAAAATTCTTAATTTAGTCTCCACACCTTACTCTTCACCAGCCCAAACTCACTTCAGTGGGATTTGTTGTTAAAGTTTGTATAATATTGTGAATATTTGAAGCAAGGCCTCTGTATACAGTTAGTTTGCCTTTAATAGAAGTGAATCCAAATCGGGTCTCATTAGAGCACCACTGGTGTATGATTTAGGCAATTTTACCAATATCTGCAAAGGGAAGAAATTATGGGTATATTCAGACATAATTCCATAGCATGAAAGTGAAATCTTTCTTTTATTGCTTTGACTGCTTTATTTTATTAATTTATTTTACTAATGTTTCTGAAGTAGTAAAGTGTCAGGAACTCCATGAATATGGATCTTGATTGTTAACAGAGTCTTAGATTTGGAATGGATTCATTATTTGTAAGATAAACTTTGGTGTTTTCATTAAAAATGCTTGGATATGATAACAGTGTTATAATAACAATGAGAGTGATAACGTCTACCTGGATTTTAAAAATAACAGCCATTTTTACTCACAGACTAAATCGATTAAGTTATCTTTGGATTATATCAAAACAGCCTCAGACCCTGTCTTAAGAGAACTTACCATCTCAGGGGAAGAACATTTGTGTCCAAAAAAAGTCATAAGAACACTCATCTATTCTTATAAAATAACTGGCACTGTGCTAAGTCCTGGGGAGAGAGAGGTAGATGAGAAGGATAAGAGTGTACCCCACCAAGCAGGTGAAAGAAACACAGGCTGTCAATGTTCAGTAATACTACGTTAGGTCTTCAGAGGTCCTAGAATCTGCGTTTGGATTTCATACATGCTCAGCCTGGTGTGTGCTTCCCATTGACTTGCCTTGGTGAACTACTTCTCAGACTTATGTTGAGATGTGCTTTCTTCTAAAAGGTCTTCACCAATATCCAGAAAGTATTTTTTTAAACTTTTATTTTTAAGTTCAGGGGTACAAGTGCAGGTTTGTTACATAGGTCATAGGGTTTGATGTACAGATTATTTCATCACCCAGGTATTAAGCCTAGTACCCATTAGTTATTTTTCCTGATCCTCTCCCTCCTCCCACCCTCCACCATCTGAAAGGCCCCAGTGTGTGTTGTTCCCCTCTATGTGTCCGTGGATTCTCATCATTTAGCTTCCACTCGCAAGTGAAAACATGTCCAATATCCACAAAATTTAATAGCACTTAGCATGTTGAATTGTGACTAGGTGTCTGTCTCACTAATCCTTGAGGAAAGAGCCATGTTTTCATGATATCAGATACCTGGTAACTCTCAGGCATAGAAGATGTCCCATACACCTGTATTAAACACATGAATATTTGAAGCACAAACACTAGATGATGTTTCTCTTTGAAAATTACCTGGAAACAGTACTATGCAAAAATGATTTCAGAAGAGAAAATCAGCAAAAATCCCAACAAGTGTGATCAGTGGTGTCACAAGCAGACTGAAGTTGTGTGACTCTTATCACATGGCCTTGATGTGATAACGAAGGTTTTTAAAAAGTGCGTAAAGGTTGATGTGTATGGGCACCAGTGCAGTAATGTCTAGGATTTCCAAGGAGAACATTATCTTTGACCTAGGAAGAAAGATTTTAAAATCAAATTTAAGCCCAATATGGCCCAGATGTCTCAAGTCAGCAAAACCATTTGTCAAAAGAATTCTGAGTGACTCCAACGAGTGTGGTGGTCTCCTGACCCTCCCGCTTCCTGTCAGAGCCCACAAAGGACAGATCCCAGAAAGCCAACTTCAGAAAAAACACATTTTTGGTGGGGGGAGACCAGCCTCAGGAAATTAATTCTCTGTACTCTAGCTGTCACATTCACAATTAATTAGCTTAAAGTTCCTTGAAAGAACATTTATGCTATTGTGGCTTGATTTGCTTGAAATAGTAGAAATCTGTGGGACTTCAGAAGGGTGTGGTGGTATAAAACCCTTGGCTTTCACAACTGGTTTTTCTCTTTCCCTGAGGATAACTTACATTAAATACCCTGAACAACTGTGGTCTTCAAAGAAGTTTTTAGAGAACCTGATCCTTAAGTGAAACAACCAAAAGTTTGAAAATAATTACCATGAAAAATAGTATTTCAAAGGGCTCCTTGGGTGGTCCACTGGAGCCTGCCATCAGGTGAAAAAAGCCAAAACGTTTAACCTCCTCCAGGCGTTCTGGTTCACAGTGAATCTACTACTGAAGGCCTGGCTTCATTCATACCTAGAGGGATTGGATTCTCTCATCCACCGTGGCTGCAGAATAGTCTTCCCAGAATGACTCTTCTTCTCCTGGGTGATTTCCATTGGTATCCTCACCTTTGGACATACTAATGAGACAACAGCAGACACATTTCTAACAGAAAGATTTGGTTAACTCTCAAAAGTGTGTTTCCTTAAAGTGCCTCTCCATACAGCACAGCCCAGCTCTAGAATTCCCTGGGTAATTGAACTGAGTGAGTCCTGCTACCCTTTGTAGACATGCCCAGCATGTATTACTCATGGATCACATGATTTACTGAGATCCAGGAAGGACAGCGAGTGATCAGATGTGATCCTGAGTTTGGAGGCACAGAGCCTGAGTTCCTATCCTGACTTGGACACTGTCTAGCTATGGGACCCTCTGCAAGTCCTGTCACCTCTCTGAGTCTCAGTGTTTTTGTTGTTACCATTATTGTTGTTGTTATTGGTGATGTTGTTGTTCTGATGAATAGCTAGAATTTTGTTGTGAGTTTCCTGTGAGCCATATGCCCTGATAAGTGTTTACCTGGCTATCTTAAGAGTCTCCTGAGGTGTAGATAGTATTAATCACTTCCTTTTATCAATGAGAAAAAGTGAGAGATTAAATAACGTGCCCCAAATCACCTATAGTTAATGAAAAAGCAAAATTTGTACACTGGCAGGCTGATCCCAGAGGCCACACTCTTAACCATGATCCTACTCCCTCAGGGCAAAATAAGGTTAAGATAAGTGGATGTCCTTTTTCAGTTCTGAATTTCCATAATTCTGTAAATCATTCCATAAATTCTGTAATACCCCTACTTAGTTTTGGTGATTAAGAAGAAATTTTGTAAACTGGAATAGGAGTTAGCAAACAATGGCTTACATGCTAAATCAGGCCCCATGCCTGTCTGTATTAATAAAGCTGAATTGGAACACAGTCACACTCGTTCCTTCATGTATTGTCTGTGGCTGCTTTTGTACCACAATGGCAGAGCTGAGTCTTACAAACAGTCTTGGCACAAAACTGAAAGTATTCACTCTGCTGATGCTTTATGGAAGTTTACTGACCGCTAAGCTGGAATGTAATCCTATGAAGTTGGGAAGTTTATTCTGTTTTATTGCTGTATTCCCAGCACCTAGAACAGTGCCTGGTACATAGTTGATGCTTAATGCACATTTTTGAAAAAAATAAGATAAAACGTTTTGTTTGTAACTTCAACTGTGCCCTCAAGGACACAGCTTTGTCTGCAAATAAGCAGAATTTTAGTATAATCTACCCCCCTAAAAAAACAAAACCTGTAAAATTTAATGTTCCAATGTGTAAATTTTTTGTAGCAGTGAACTTATAAAATGAGATTTTTGTCAATTTTCTTGAGCCAAAGAAGGGATGCCAGATTTAGGGTAAACAGCTGTTGTAGGTTTTTCTTTTTCCCTTTTCAGGACTTCATGCCTTGGCCTGGTAAAATTAATATTAACATTGAAAAAAAATAGGTTATTTGTTTTAAGTGACTTCCCTATAAGCTAATTGGCAAATATATATAGAAGGATAGACAGACTGCTTTGCATTCTGTATTTGCCTTTCTTTTGTGAATTACTATGTGAAAGATAAATTCCCTGATATTTTATACCTGTTACCTACAAAATTTGCTTTTTGCTCCAGAATGTATTATTTGGGGATGTTTAAAATAGCAGCTGGATATCTCTAGCTGCATTTCAACTTAATAGAGCTAATACAGCTAATTGGAGGTGGGAGTTATTCAGTGGAAGGTGCTTTATATTCCAGAACAAACTTAGAAACATAATAGCTGTGGCAGCTTTCCCCGCTAAGTTTGTATAGTCATTTATCTTAGCAGCAAATTAATTAATTTTCTTTCATTATCTGGTATTTAGTTATAAAATGTTGTCATTCTCATTATGTCATTCTGCAAAATCCTCTGTACATATTGTTAATGATACCGAACTGTGTGAGCTCACCACAAGCTATATGAATGTATTTGGAAATTATTCTAATAGAAATAACTTTTAACATGTAATAACAAGTTTTCCTGGCCTTTTAGAAGTACCTGCATACTTCTGGAATAGATCTAAGGGGTGTGACTATTTATTCACTCATTCATTTATTCCAGAAACCTACTTTGTACTGAATATTTGGCTAAATGATTAAGATAATTTGCGCGCGCGCGCGCACACACACACACACACACACACACACACACACACACACACACGACCTTTACCCATCGAAGACCACAATCTGGCATGGAGGATGTGTTAGGGAGAGAGTCAGAATCTGAGATGAACACTTTAATCGTGAGTGTGGGGAAATTCTGGGCACAAGAGGCTCTGGGCACCAGCTGAGACTGGGAGAGACAAAAGATCAAGGAAGAATCTTTAAAGACTTGGCACTTGATGTGAAAAATGAAGAAGAAGGAAAAGAGGAAAGAGAAGGAGCCCATAAATAAAGGAATTAGGAAAAGAAAAGAAAAGATGAGTAGGGATTGCGCTGGTGAAGAAGATATGGAAGGGCCCCCCGGAGAGGAGGAAGAGCAAGAGCACTAAACAACATGTGCACTTGGGGAACAGCACATAGGGGTGCATGACTGGAGGTAAGGAGGAGAGGGCAGGAGATGAGCTGAGCGGGACAGATGTGAAGGAGCTTGTGCATCATGCTAAGGAGTTGACTTTGATATTGTTGGTGCTGGGGAATTGTGCAAGAAAGACCAGATGTACTACCATAGGAAGGAACTAATTAATTGGAATGACAACAAGTAGTGGTGCTAGCATTTGGGACCACAAGAGTCCTCTACTTGTGTATGAACCACCTCTTCAATTACTAAATAGAGAGGTGATTCCACTCTGCAGTTTCAGAGATTCCAGGAGATGCCGAGCAAAACTTTTGCTGTTCTCACTGCCCTACTTTGTACTTGGTTGCTAAATTCTGTGCACCCTGAGAGACCCTGGTGTGATTTCTCAGATATCATTCAAAAAGTTTCTCTTGCTGTCCCGCTTCCAGAGTTAAGACCGGACAATAACTGCCTTTGTGTTTGCCTGTGGATCATGGCTCAGTACCTTCTCAAGATACCCAACGTCTTGCTCAGACCACCTTTTGAATTTGTTTATCCTTTTAGGTTTTCATTGCATTCCCCAGAGCATCTTTGCATATTCTTCCTAATACCCCTGTGAGAGATGCAGAGCATCTCACAGATGCAGGTATTCATTCTATAGCAGGTTAAATGGCCAATGCAAGATCACAGCTTAAAGTATGTACAGACCTGGGCCTCAGACATGGAGCTCCTGCCTCTTAGACTAGAGCTTGCTCTGCTATGGCACACTTGCTTTATGATAGAGATTCCCTCATAATGCTGCCAGTGAGTTCTTCTCCAAAGCCTAAGTTTATCCGCAAAGCTTTCAGTAAACTGTTTACTTTGGAATACTTTTAGATTTGCAGAGTTGTAAAGATAGTGCAGAGAGTTTCTGCCTACCTTTTACCCAGTGTCTCCCAATGTTAACATCTTACATAACTATGATTCATTTGCCAAAACCCAGAAGTTAACATTGGCACATTACTATTAACTAAAGTCCAGACTTTATTTGGATTTTACCAGTTTTTTCCACTCATGTCCTTTTTCTGTTCCAGGATCCAATCCAGGATACTGCATTGCATTTAACAACCTTAAAGTTTTTAATTATACATGGCTGTGGTATATGGAAGCTGACTGCTTCACATAAGAGGCTTTGAACTGGCTAGACTGGACAAGAGAGAGCCAGTTCCGTAAAAGGGAAAAGTCTTCCTTTTTTAAGTGGAAAAACCATTCAGCTTTGGAATATAGGGGCAATATTTCCCTCATCAACTCTCCTCGGTTGAAAGGCTCCCACAAGGAAGAACAGAGTCAAAATCTGAGTTGGTGATATTAATATTTATTTGATGAATGGCATTACAGGTAGTCTGGCTGGCCATGGCCCTTGAAACATACGATGCACATATTAAAATACTTGAAACCTCATGTAGATGTCATTCTCCAATCCCATAAACAATGCTTTGTTTGCTAGGGCAGTGATTCAATGAAAGCCATTATTTGGTGTACCTTAAGCTTGTAAACTGAACTCCAAATTTAACAGGAAGGTTACCAAATAATTCTTAAGTGCCCTTGAGGAGTTTGGCTTCCAAATATGTGCTTTGGTGTGGTTTGAAAAAAAAAACAAACCTTTGATCTGCAACAGGAACGTAATTTGGGGAAATGTGCAAAACTTCTGTTGCCTGGATATCTCCAACCCATCTCCTTTTGTAGACTTGATCTATTATGCATTGAAGTCCGTTCTAATTACTGTTTGCTATGCTTGTTCCGATGTGCTCAAGAAGGCATTTCTAAAAGTTCTCACTTTAGAGAAAAGAGGATCTGGCTGTGTTTGCACGAGTATCAAACCTCTCCAACTTGCATTGATTGTCTAGCAAACCAGACAGCTGTGATGTGTCTTCCTAACAGGACTAGTAGAGTAACTGAGAGAGTTAAGAAGTTGTTTAAAAAATACTTCTTGGCAAGAGATCACATTGATTGTCTTGGAAAAGAACAATAGGATTCGGACTTGTCTTGTACAATAGCCAAAGGCAAGCATATACTTATGTCACAGGGACAGGTAAACAACTCTACAAGTGACCCGTGTGTGACTAGTGAGTGTAAGGATTGGGCTAGCATAAAATGCCTGTGACCACTGACAACCAGAATGCCTCGTGGGAAGGGGAAAATGCAGGCCATTGTCCAGGAGGTCTTACGCTTTTGTGACGCCAAGTCGGTTTCTGTGCAAAAGTGTTTGAGCGTCATGTAAACTGACTACATCATCTAATGGCCAAGTGCCTTGTTAGTCTAGTGTATCCTCCCACAGAGATTTGCTGGCTAAAGATGCCTCTCTATTCTATGGTTGTTGCCACTGCCACTACACTTCCACCACCTCCTCAGGTCCAGATGCCTTTTATTCATTAAGGACCAGCATATGAACTACTTCTTCTGTACAACCTGGTAGATACCTGTAAACAGAAGACATTATTTCTCCTCTAAAATCCACAAAAATCTGTCTGTAGCTCCTAGGTGCAGTTTTCACTCTCTGGTCATATAAGTAGGTGTCTAATTCCCCTCATAGGATAATTAATTTGTGCATAGGATGTTTAATTTACCTTTATTTAGCCCCACAGTGCTTAGCATGCTAGTTGGTACATATCAGCAGTTCAATAACTCTCTCAATAAATAGCACCTGGTTTCTGTAGCCAGTTGCAGCTGGTAACAGAATAACCTTTGCTTTCCTCATTACCTTATGACTGAAATCATGAATAATAGGAAGGCCTAGTCACATGTCTGATTGAATTCTTATACCATTGTTGCAAAGACTACTTCATGGAGATCTTTTCCTTGGCCCAATCAACCACGATGAGAAAAGATAAGAGGCAACCAAAGAGCACAAAGAGTCCTCACGTCACTTCTTCTTGATCTTGCTCTGAATTCTGAGTGGTGCAATGTATCCTAGTCAAGTTGCCTCCTCTGGGACGTAAGTGTGGAGGAAGAAAGAAGAGTGATGCGCTACCAAGCCAGAGGGAACAAGAGGAGGATGGCACGAGGTGTCAGGGCCAGGGTTCCCCTTAGGGCTAGCATCGCTTAGGCACTTTCTTGTCCATTTTATGGTTTTCCAAGGGGAGAGGGAGAAGTGGTCACTTGCTTATGCATTTTTTGCTCCTGGAAGTCTGGGACTTGTAAAAGCCATTACTTGAGAGCAGCTGGGGAAAACTGAAACGTCTAACAAATATTTATAGTACCTGTTATGTGACCAGCCACATGCTGGACATTGCGTGCTGTCAGACCTGCCCACTGGCAATCTGCTGTTGATAGAGTCTCTTTGGAGAGATTTCCAGTCATGTTTCTAACCAAAGTATTGGCTGGACTCAGAAGTATTAAGCTGAAATATGCCCTGCATTATTGAGACCGCCATTCCTTCTCCTGTTACGTGCACCTGGATAATCTATATTGTGGCCTATCCTGGGTGACACCTATAGTCCCAACCTCTGTAATAGATGCCTCTCCTGGGATTTTCATGGAAAAGAAAAATCTATTTATAAAATCATGAAATCAGCCTGTGCCCTCTATATCTCTAGGAAAGGTCCTACCTATTAATTCAGCCACATTCTGATGCCTGACAACTCCTTACACAAAGGTCAGTGGGAAAAAACGGTTACCTTGGCTGCATTGAGGACTTGCAATGTTATCGTCATCTCAGCCAAAATATAAGGAACTGACGTGTTCTTTTTTTCTAGATGTGGCCCATTTTCTGAAGGATACCACCATCAAAATACTGTAAAATAATGGGGGGTGCATAATGGAGTGATTCGGTCTGAAGTTGACGGTAATACAATTGGAACATCCATCATGTTTGGCATGGCTTCTGGTCAGCTTCCTTGTTTGAAGTGTGCTGTCTGTGCCTAGTGGAAATAATCAAGTTGCCAACCTGTGTTTGGAAAGCTGTGAAGAAAGCAGCTCTTCACGTACAGATAGACAGGAAGGCATGAAGTGCTCTCAGACGTTTTCTCAATTTTCCTCTTACTGAGTGTTTTTTCCCCTGGAAAATACTTTAATATCCAATTGATAAGGTCCCAAGTGAAATTTACACATGAAAGAAGGGAGAACTTCTAATGAAATGACATTAGAATCCTTTTTTTCTCCCAGACACCCTTATGCCATCTCTGATTGAATGGCTTTGAAACCGAAATATCACGCACTTTGGGGTGGAAGGAAGCCTAAAGGCCACTCCATCCAGTCCTTCGTTTGCTGTTTAAATCCCTCTCACAGTAGCCATACAAGCAGGGTTGGCCCAAGACTCCAAGTCTGTGATTCTTCTGATGACTGAGGGCTTGCTAACCCAACAGAACCATGAGGTTTGGAAGTGAATTTAAACTAATAAAACAGCTTTCAATGCACAAGTCCTCATTAATAATAAAGGCTACTTTTTTCAAATGTGCATCCCTGTGCTAAGAGCTTGAGAGCTTGACGTGTACCAACTTACACTATTAACAGTGACCTCCGAGGAAGATACTATTACTACCACTTTCCAGTTAAAGAAACCAAGGCTTAAGTCAGTCGGCCAAAGTGCTTATCCAGTTTAGTCACAGATACCTCCAGTGACAGGGACCATGCAGTTCTTCTCCAGCCAGCTCTGACTCTCAGAGACTGCTTCTCTGTAAGGTGCAATGTGTCTCCCTATAAATCAAGCAGTAGTTATTAACTGCTGAAATTCTGGCACCATGCTAGGCATTTTAGATTTAAACAAATTATGGGTGTTATTTGTGTATTTTTATATGTTTCACCTTATTTTAAGAAATATTCGGGGAAAATAGAAGGAAACTTCTGCTATATAACAATGGCAAAATATAAATAATATTAGAGAAGCAGGATCAGGGAAAGTGTAAGTAAAATTGAAAACTATCATGACCAAATTAAAAATATACCATAGACATTATATAGAACAAGAAAGATTGCATCAATTCATTTCATATTTCACCTGGACTTCCTGGCAACCAAAGTAAAATAGGAGATATTGTCAATTCAAAGTTCTTATTAATCAAATGATCATTAAAATGGGGTAGCCATTTTCTTGAAATTGTGAAAGAACTCTCTCATAGGATCTCATATAGAGAATATCAAGAGATCTTGGTAGCTGTAGCCTCAACAAAATTTCTGTAGAGTACATATGAATGTACTTAGCACATTGATATACTTAGGCTCTAATGCATCTTTTGTTAGAACCCAAGAGCAGAACGTTAAAATAAACTTGGCAGGCTGGGCGCAGTGGCTCAAGCCTGTAATCCCAGCACTTTGGGAGGCCGAGACAGGCGGATCACGAGGTCAGGAGCTCGAGACCATCCTGGCTAACACGGTGAAACCTCATCTCTACTAAAAATACAAAAAAAATCTAGCCGGGTGAGGTGGCGGGCGCCTGTAGTCCCAGCTACTTGGGAGGCTGAGGCAGGAGAATGGCGTAAACCCGGGAGGCGGAGCTTGCAGTGAGCTGAGATCCGGCCACTGCACTCTAGCCCAGGCGACAGAGTGAGACTCTGTCTCAAAAAGAATAAATAAATAAATTTTAAAAAAACTTAGCAAAAAGGACAATGTAGGTCAAATATATAGCCTATCACCTCCCGTCTATATACCCTAAGAGGTAAGACTGTCTACTACTGCTGTCAGTGCTTCACATATGACACCTGATGTGTGGGTTTCTTTTCCTGTAACAATTCAGTTCTGTGGCACACATGAACTGGCCGTTCTACAATTAAACTCAATTCTGACACTATCTACCTGGAAATAGCATCAGATCCCACAGGTTAAGGGCTCAGTCTCACAATACTGCCCCCACTTAAGATGTCAATCTACAGGTTGTCACCTGTGATTTTTGACCCACCAGCTATAAATTCAAAGTTGCCACTACCCCCTCCTCAGGTTCAGTCACTTGCTAGAACAGATCAAAGAATTCAGGACAATGGTTTTCTTACTAAATTACTGGTTTATATTAAAAGATATATACAAAAAGGTTTATGTAAAAAGGCTGAGTGTGGTGACTCACACCTGTAATCCCAGCACTTTGGGAGCTCTAGGCAAGCAGATCACTTGAGCCCAGGAGTTCAAGACCAGCCTGGGCAACATGGCAAAACCCCATCTCTACTAAAAATACAAAAATTAGCCGGGCATGGTGGCTCACAGCTGTAGTCCCAGCTACTCGGGAGGCTGAGCCATGAGAATCGCTTGAGCCCTGGAGGCAGTGGTTGCAGTGAGCCGAGATCACACCACTGCACTCCAGCCTGGATGACAGAGTAAGATTCTGACTCGAAACCAGATAGATAGATAGATAGATAGATAGATACATAGATACATAGATACATAGATAAGATAGATAGATAAGATACAACTCAGGAACACCCAGATGGAAAAGATGCATAAGACAAGATATAGGGGATGGGCATGCTACCCTCCCAGCACCTCTGTGTCTTCAGCAACCTGGAAGCTCCCTGAACCCTGTCCTTTTGGGTTTTTATGGCAGTTTCGTCATGTAGGCATGATTGGCCGCTGGTGACTAACTCCAGCCCCTCTCTCCTCCCTAGAGATCTGGAGAATGGGGCTGAGAGTCCCAGTCACACAGTTGGTTCTTCTGGCAACCAGCCCCCCATCCTTAGGAGCTTCCTAAAGGGCAATCATTAATATAAACGGAGGTGCGATTGAAAAGGGTATGTTATAAACAATAAAAGATGATTATTTCACCTTTATTTTCTTATCCCTTAGGAGATTCCAAAGGTTTTAGGAACTCAGTACCAGAAATGGATGAAGACCAAAAATATATTTCTTATTATAAATCACAAAATCACTGGGAACTGGAGGACATTATGTTGAGTGAAGCAAGCCAGGCACAGAAAGACAAATATTTAATATGCGGGAGCTACAACAAATCTTGAACTCATGCAGATGGAGAGTAGAATAATGGCTACCAGAGGCTGGGAAGAATAGTGGGGAGGTGGATATAAAGAGGAGATGGTTAGTGAGTACAAAAATACAGTTAGCTAGAAGGAATAGGATCTATTGTTCATTGGCACAATAGGGTGACTATAGTTAATAATAATTTATTGTCTATTTCAAAATAATTAAGAGAAGAGAATTGGAATGTTCCTAACACAGAAAAATGGTAAATGCTTGGGGTGATGCATTTTGCCCGTTGATCACTATACAATGTATGTTTGTATCAAAATATCACATGGAAAAATATATAAATAAATGAAGATAAGTGGTCTAGGTCAAAAAAATTTAATATCCCATCTCTCCCCTGACCAAAGGCATAAAGCTTTACCCCTGACACAACGATCTTCATTATAGCTCTCAGATATTGAGACATATAGACAGGCCTGAGTCCCAGAATATAAATGGTATGAGTGTAGAGAGTAGGAACTCTCTGTGGTTCGGTGAAGCAGCCCATCACTGCAGGCTGGGACTGGAAGGGGCTGTTTCCAGGAAGGGTTGGCCTTCGCACTGAGCTGGACTGAACAAGCGCATTGAGAAAAGATAGACGAAAGACGAGTCAGGCTGAATATGACTGATTTGATTTATTCCTTTCGCTTAAACTGTGTGGTGCCTCAGTTTCATGTGTCTGCGGAGGACGCTTACCCTTGGCCCCACCTGGAAAGTGTCACAGCAGGGCGTTCAGGTTCTGGCCAAGGAGCCATCAGCAATCCCATTACCAATGCTTAAAGTGAGTCTCATAAGGCAGATTTGGCTCCAAGCAAAAACCACAGCTCTATTTTCATAAACTAATTTCACTTGTTTGCCCCAGTTAATATTAATAAGCCCAGGGCTATATGCTTCTACTTACCAGAGAACAAAGATAATAGAATAATAGAATGTGAGATCTGAAATGGACCTTAGAGATCTTCTAGACCAACTTCTCCATTTGATAGATGAGGAAACAGGTGTGAGGAAGTAAAAGAGCCAAGTTGCAGGTAGTGAGATTGACAGACTAGACTGGAACCCAAGTTCTCTGACAGGGAGCCCTGTTCAGGGTTTATCAGGTCTATCAAACACCTTTCTCTTTCTACCTCATCCCTAGGGACTGGAATGTGGTGGAAAGAACGTTGGACCAGGCAGCGGGAGAACCAGGATCTAAACATGTCTTCATTAATTTTACCTTGAATTTCTCTGGCCTCTTACTTCCTCCTCACAGCATCAACTTTCTTGTAAAAGTGGATGCCTACTACTGTTCCCCAAAGGAAGAGACAAGGTAAAACAAAGTCTCCACAATACTAGCAATACCAGATGTGGAACAAATCCCAGTGGTGGTGTTACTTTGTGCTCTGTGACTTCGGAACCTAAAGCTTCACTAGACCGTTGCAATTACTAAGTGAGTAAGTAAAGCAAATAGCACAAAGGCCTGGCACTGAGATGCTCACCCTCTTCATGAGGCTCCTGGCTTCTTCCTTCCTGATAGATCATGTGTTAAGTTCATATGTATCTATAAGGGACATGAATTATCCAGAATTCCTTATAGTCAGAATGTACAGTGATATAATGTTCCTGAGTTACTTACCCATTTCCACTGAGTAAGTCAGCTTGCAGAACTCATTTCCATTTCTCTTCAACTAGCCAAACATCCATTTTCACCTACATGGAACCTTCTACTGGCCTTGAGACAAATAAATCACATTTGGAATGGTCCCAGGACAATTTAGCTTTAGAGGGAAAAAAAAAAAAAAAAAAAAAGGATGGTAACATGAAGGACACTGTGTTGGGCTGTCACTAAGTCCCCATCAGAACTGTGAAAAATTATGGCCAATAAAATAACATTTTTCAGAATGTGACACTACCCTTAAGTGTATCTTGGGCAATAAATGGGTTTTAAAAAGAATATTTGAGCGCTATCCATTCTTCAAGCACTCAATAACATATCATAAGTTAATTGCATTATTAATTTATAATAGAATAATTGTTTTGTCTCAACAGTCATTTTCACAAGCTCTGACATTCATTTTCTGTTCCTTTTTAATCATCTCAAAATACTTAACACTTAAACCACCCCCACCATACCACCCAAGTTGTCCGCCACCTCCTACAAAATATAAAAAATGATTCTGAGGGCCCGGCACAGTGGCTCATGCCTATAATCCCAGCACTTTGGGAGGCTGTGGCAGGCGGATCACGAGGTCAGGAGTTCAAGACTAGCCTGGCCAATACGGTGAAACTTCGTCTCTACTAAAAACACAAAAACTAGCTGGGCGTGGGGGTGCGCGCCTGTACTCTCAGCTCCTCGGGAGGTTGAGGAAGAAGAACTGCTTGAACCTGGGAGGTGGAGGTTGCAGTGAGCTGAGATGTTGCCACTGCACTCCAGCCTGGGTGACAGAGCGAGATTTTGTCTTAATAATAATAATAATAATAATAATAATAATGATTCTGACAGTTGGGATGCATAATCTTCTGGCCACCCTTTTGTAATAATGAAAAGAATAAGAACAAAAGCAGCTAGTATTGATTGAGTTGAAGCTCTGCCAAATAGTCTACTGAACAGTTTAACTGCATTACTTCATTTAATCTTCCCAACAATCCTGTAAGGTAGATGGCATTATTATGCCTATTTCACATGTGAGGGAATTAAGGCAGAGAATCATTTTCGAAAGTCAAAACAACAAAACATAAAAACCATCCTCACCATTTATTCAGTGAGGGTTCATGAATACAGCTTTTCGTAGGACAGGTTTGCTTAAATACGAATGTGTTTGAGTGCTGTTCATTCTATATAACACAAAATATAAGTATCATCGTTAATCGTACCCAAGTCTAAGTAGTGAAAGGCAGAGAAAAATCAAGTAAAATACCTATTAAGACCACAAAAACGATGTCTTTGGGAATGAATTTTTTTAAAATGAATGATCCAGTTTGGCTACTGGTATACATTGTAGTGTTAGAATGACTTTATTATGATGTGTACAGGCATTGTGATTGTTTTGTTCCTAAGAGGTCAGAACACTGATGTGCAAGCCCAGGCTCTATCACTATCTGTGCTGTGTCCAGTAGTTCACTTCATCTTTCTGAATCTCAGTTATCTCAGTTGGAAAAGATTGGCCCTAATATTGCAATATTCCCAGAGGTTGTGTTGATAACAGGATAGATCCAAGAAACTGTTTACAAGCTAATCATGAAGATGATAAGGGGAAGACAGCCCATTTTTAATGCCTAAGTTTAGATATACAAAGACTCAGTCTTGGATTTCAGCCTGCCTGAAGGGAGAACCACATAGTTGGACAGCAGAGAGGAAAAGCCCCTCTATGAAAGCTTAATAATAACAACAACCAAAAAAAGGCAGTCTTGAAGCATCATGACACTAAAAGCTCATTAAGATCTCTGTCCCAGCTATTACACTCCTAATTGAACAGTTACACAAATAGATGTACAATACAATTGTGACTCTAATTAAGGCTCCGACCTCAGAATCTAGTCAAAGCTTATACAGTTCTCACTCTCCCTTTAAATAGCTGTTCTGGGCAAGCTCTGGGAAGGGAAGCTGTTCTATTATGACTTCACTGAAATAACATGAAAACTCATACAAGCACTTCTTTTTCTTTTTTACCCAAAATATACCTCCCATTCTCCATTTCTTTCCTTTAACTTCTGGGAGTGTGCTCCTTTGCTAGGAGAGGATGCAAGTTACCAATCCAGTAGTGTCTGCCGTATTGCTTTCAACATTTTTCTACAATGCCCTCCATCAGTGCCTTGATCCACAAGCCTATGGGTCTGAGATAGTCTGGTCTGATACTCTCATGCTAGGCTCTCTCCTTATTGGGTAATTGGCTTCCTTGCCTAAATTTTAGTTTTACTTTCTCTTGCCCACTTTTCCTTGTCCATCTATACATCTAAGCTAAGAATTTTAGCACATAAACAGTTCTGAGATTCTCTTAGCTTTTTCCTCTATCCTCTTGTCCTGACCTTTGCAGGGAAGAGGGTACTGTTACCTGTAAGAGGTAACCTTGTGAGAAGGAGTGAAAATCAAGGACTTCCTTTGAATGATGGAGAGTCCACTGAGTTAGAAAAATTCTAAAGGAGGTAAAAGGTGGGTAAAGATTTGTATATAGCAAATGTTCATAATGTGTCCATTTCCTGTCACCCTGAACTAGTTGCCTTAGATGTGAATGGAAGATGGTATATTCATGGGCAGGAGCCATGATAAAATCTAGAATGAATATAATTTGAACTTAAAGTTGATCACCTTCATGAATTATTTTCCTTGCATCCTAAAACTGAGGACCTTTTTTGAGGCTGCTGCTTAATATACCTATTGAGGAGAGCCCAGTGACCTTAGGAGTGTAATAGCTGGGATAGAGATCTTAATGAACTTTTAGTGTCATGATGCTTCAAGGACAGAGTGCCTTCTGTCCTCTTAAACCTGAATGGTGTGGCCTTCTGCAGTGCCATTTAAATAGAGGGGAGCTTAACATACCAGGACACTTAATGTCAAATTACATGAAGAGGAAGGCAGTTTAGAGGGACACCTAGTTCCTTGGAATTTTTTAAGAGTATAATGCTTTTAAAATGAAGAATGAGCCAGGCATGGTGGCCAGCACCTGTAGTCTCAGCTACTCGTGAGGCTAAGGCAAGGAGATCACTTGAGCCCAGGAGTTGAAAATCAGCCTGAGCAACATAGACTCATCTCAATCAATCAATCCATCTATAAAAAAGTGGAGAATGACTGTCTGCCTTTTGCTTGACGAAGAGCATGGTACAGTAGTCCTCATCTCAACCATGCCACACTGTGGTGAGCCACCAGCTACCCCCAGGGTTACTCTGAGGACCCAATGAGCAAATCTTTATAAAAGCACTTTGAAAACTGCCTTATCAACATAAGTGATGGGGTCTACAAACATACCCAACTCCTCTAGTGGGATTTGATCTACAAAAATCAAGAGATAAGCACATTTTTTTTCTGAGATATGTTCTTGACATTAAGCCACCTCTCCTATCTAACTTAATGGATGGATAATGCTTTATCAGTTAGGACCTACATGTGATTTCCTTATGCATTTTCAATTCCAATAAGGAGATATCATCATGAATGGTTTCTTTAGGATCCAGTTTTATTGCTGACATCCTCAGTAATAACCAAAAGGTCGTTTTCAGAGATCTAAGCTGGAGCATGATGGTTAAGGATACCCCTAAGGACTGTGTATGCATCATTATTAATAGACTTTTCCCACCATGTTATTTATTGGTTGATGTATCTTTCACTCCCAGCTGGGACACAGGGGGCTTCAGGAGAGAGAATCAGCTGCCCCAGGCCTGGCAGCTTCTGGGACACAGTGGATGGTTATTAAATATTTGAAAAGAGAAAGGCAGTGAGGGAAAATAAAAGGAAGTTCCATGTTGAATCTCCATTACCCAACACTTCCCCTAATACACAGTGGGTGCCCAATAAGTGTATATTGAATTAATGCTTTTGATATCTGTAGTAGACATTTTAGAATGTTGTACTTACATGATACTAGAACTAATGACTGTTACCTTTTAGTGTGTCACAATTAAGGGAATTTAGCCAATAAGGCTCAGGACTTTTGTTTCACTTCCTTGGATTTTAACAATATCTCCATACCTCATTGGGCCATGACCGTGGGTTGATGTTTTATATAGGCTTTGCTTAAGCTGTTGTTTTCCTTCATAGTCTAGCAAAGAATTCAGCCATCATGAAGGGACAGCATAGCACGTGCCTGCTTATGCTAAACATTGGGTCAAATACACTTCATCTTCCTCAGAAGGTTTGACTGAGAGCCCTTATTACTGAAAGCTTGAGGTTTGGCACAATCTCAAAGGTGTCGAGTTTCTCGCAGCTTTTAACCTTATGATGTACACTTAGATTTTCCATTGATGAGCAAATTATGCATCTACTATTAGAGAAATGACTGCGCTGTCTTGGATTGGGTGGTATGGTAAACTAAAACTGGTGACGAACACATTTGGAATGGTTTGAGAACACAGATTTGGTTTTAGGCCTCATCTAAAGGTTTGGATGGTCATCTGAACTTGACTCATCTGATCTCAATCCGGACCATGGAATCAGCAACACAAAGCTTGAAACCTTGAGAGGGAAGACTCCTGACATTTCTAGTTATGCCAGCTTCCCATCAAGCCAGCCACATTCGATGAAGTGTCCTCAGGCATTTTGGCACGTCCAGTTCTGTTCCAGGTCCAGGTTGTGGTTTCTTTGAAAGTAGTAGGTGTAGGTGGTAGGTGCATGGAAAAAGGCCACTGAACTCCAAGGAGTTTGTGTCAGGAATCGGCTGCAGGGCTGGGGAGAGAGGGTTGCAGCATTCAGCTTCCTCAGCTCGTTTGCTATGTCCTCCTGGAGGAGAGAGAAATTCAGCAGGAATAACTAGATTTCATCGGGTAAATTCCACAAATATTCATTAAGTACTCCCCACCCCACCCTGTTCTGCTGAGTCTTCAATGTGGCCGCAAATCACCTAGGAAACTTGTTAAATTGAAAATTTACAGCCTAGACAAGAAAGTGGAAAAAAAAAAAATAGCCAGGTGTGGTGTCTCACTGGGCTGAGATGGGACAATCTCTTGAGCAGACCCACCAAGAGACTGCAGTGAGCTATGATTGCACCACTACACTCCAGCCTGGATGACAGAGCAAGACCCTGTCTCAAAAAAGGCAAAGAAAATTCAGATTCAGTAAGTCTGGGGTGGAGCTCAAGATCTCTCTGCATGTCTTACAAGGTCTCAAGTGGGGCTGATGCTGCTAAGCCGTGAGCCACACTTTGAGTTGCAAGGCCCCAGGTGCAAAGCGCCATGCCAACTATAGGGAACACAAAAGTGAACAGATGAAGGCAACAAAGCCATTGTCCTTAGGGGATCATCTCTTGGTGGGAAGACAGGTAAACAGTAACCATTCCACAGGTGCTCCAGGTAAGGATTTAGGTGGATGGAGCCTGTGGGAGCGCTGAACTGGGTCTTAGAGGTGGGATCCCTGAACTGGATCTTAGAGGTGAGCAGGTGAGCAAGTAAGGAAGCCAGATGAACAGTATTTCAGGCAGAGGCAAGAACCTAGGTAAAAAGAGAAACCAAACATAAGCTCAACATCTTTCTGTAGAACAGACACCTAAGAAATTGCCCAATTCATTCCCAAGCCCCCAGGAAACAAAAAAAAAAAAAATGAAGCCTATGAAGGCACAGAACATTCCTGTGGCAAGTAAGTAATCACTTATTTCCAAGGGCACCAGGCCTTCTTTGGGCTGCACAATCTAATTAGAGCGTTTGAGATGTGGATTCGGGAGAAGCACCAAGCTGAGGGTATTGTAAGCCAGCTGAAGCTGTGAAAAGTCGAGCAATCCCATTCTCAGCACTTTTTGCAGCCCGTTCTTTCATTTTTTGTGGATTGACCAAACTGAGGTTTTGCTTTGTGCTTTTTTTTTTTTTTTTTTTTTGGTGTATTTTCTTTCTTTTTAATGAATCTGAAAACTCAGAGTGAAACCCAGGCAGGTGGTTTGATTTCCCCAGGTTCTTTCCTCTCCTTCCTGCTGCCCACCCCTGCTTCACCCCATCCTCACTGTCCCTCCCACCTGGCAATGAGACCCTTTGGCATTGAATACACTGCAGATTTCTTCTCCTGCCCGAGCTCCTCACTGACCCGTCAGACCTTCTGAACCATACTGCATGCGTCCAAACATTGCAGTCCATCAGTTGCCCAGGAGAAAATTTCCCTGGTCTTTTTTTTCTTTTTTTCACTGCATGTGTCCTGTCTTGGCCCTGCCACTTACCAGTAGAAAGACCCAGAATGTGTTTTGCCATAATAGGAATAGTAATAACAACAACTTGCTTAGAAGTGTACACAGCTCTCACCCACAAGCCTTCCACCTATTCTGGCAAGTAATTAGGGCAGGTACTAGCATCTTTATTTCCATTTCACAGGTACAAGAACTGAGACCCAAGGAAGCACAGCTCATACGTGGTGAAGCAAGGCCATGAACCCAGTGTTCTGACTCTCCATAGTAACATTATATACCAGCCATGGGCAGCAGGCTCTGCAATAACCTTCAATTAATCCTCATAGCAACGCAGACTTCAAAAAGGAAACTGAGGCTTAGAGAGACCAAGGTGCTGTCCTGATGTCAGTGAGTTCCAAACTTGGGTTACAAACCCCAGTTTGACTGATCTCAGAGTCCTCACTCTTACCCTGATACTGTGTAGCTTCTTCTATCATCCTCAGCCCTTTACTTCACCTCTCTTGGCCTGACTTTCTCATCTGTGAAATGGAGGTGGCTGGCTGTGATCTGTAAGACCTCCTTCCAGCTCTAATATCCTGGGATCCTATAATTTTGCCTCAGAAACCAAAGTTCTTTATTGCCAGCTTCTCTTCAGTGCTAATCATTTTGCTTAATTATGTTGAACTCCAAGTGAGTTTTACTGCAGCTGTCAACACTCTGGAGTTGGTTACGCAGCTGAAGCTGCTAGTTGGATGATAGCACCTGTGTGCCATTTTGCAGGGCATGTGCGGAGGCCAGGTAGGCCTTCTACTTGGCTGGATGCTATGAGGCTGCCTCTTGATGCCAGCTGAGTTCCTCTGTTTGTATTGGAACGGAGTAGGCCTACCTTCAGCTACAAATACCCGGAAAGCAACATCAGTCACTTTGGCTGAGTGTACACTGCTGGTTTCGTTCCAAAGCCTGGCACGTTGTGTTGTGTCGATGGGGTGTTCAAGGTGGAGAGGGCAAAGACTCATATCTGATACATTTACTTCCATTTGGGGTGCATAAGCAAAGATCATTTCAGTCTCGGGCTTCTTCATGGGAACTTGACTTGCTGGGTAGCTCCCCCTGAGGTTCAGATCTCTATTCATTGTTTCTCTTCAAGCCCTGGGAGGTGCCATGTTATCTAGAAAGCTTTCCCTAATGTGTTCTATCTGCATTTATACCTTATCCATGTACCCCTCAATTTCTATCCATCATAGCCCTTGTCCCACCATAATGAAAATGTCTCTCATTATTTTTCTGGCTGGTCCACAAGCCTGCAGGGTCCTTATAGGTGCCAACTATGTATCATTCATCGCTGGATGCTCTCCCACTAGACGTTTATTGAATGAAGAGTGGAGGAATGAATGAAGCAATGACGGCTTTCCCTGTGCTCATCCTTCCAGTGTTCTGTGCACAGATTAGGAACAAGACTTTCCTTTGTCTTTCTGACATTCTCCCATTATTCCTCATCCTTCCTCTTTTGATAGACTCAAGGTTTACCCAATTGGTGAATCGCTCTTCTGAGCCTTCTCCTAAACTAATTTGTCCCCAGAATAGCACCCCTTCCCCTTCTCTGTCCTTACCAACACATGCTTCTGACGGTCCAGGTTCCACCTCTGAAATGTCACGTAAAACTCTTCTCATTCAGGAAGTGTTCTCTGGCCAGAAAAGAGGCAGCACTTTCTATTGCCCTATTTGAAATAAACATGCAGTTGCCAAGAGTCACCTGAATTCACACTCTACAGAATACTGTTTCTTCCCCCTTGAGACAAGCACGATGTAAAATGTTATACATTTTTTTCAAGTTGTAAAAGTATTAATTCATTTGCATTGATGACTTTTCTTTGTCTTGTAAATATTTTGATAATATCTAAGGACACTCTAGTTCTAAAAAAAAAAAAAAAAGAAAGAGAAAGAAAGGAAGGAAGGAAGGAAGGAGGGAGGGAGGGAGGGAGGGGTCAGTGATTCTTTAAAATCAGTGACGGATCTCACCTCCTCACCCCAAGAGATTCTATTCAGGAGATCCACTACTATACTTTAAATCTTTACAAGTGAGTGGTTGGACAGCAAGAGACCTGAAAAGGAGAACTCTATTCAGTGTTATTACTTGGGGGAGGGTTTAGAGGAAAATAAAATACTTAATTGTGGAAGGCATCTGAATGGTTTCCTCCTTCAGAAGCAAAACGTACTATGCCGCTTAATAGTGGCCTCAAATATGCCAATAAGGTAGTTTTACCTGAGCTCTTTTCATTGTCTTTTAACTTTTTCTTCTCCACTTCATCAGTTTCCCCAGTTGGTAGGAGTGATCTTCAGATCTGTTCGGGGTTGTGGTTGTCAAGGATGGATCAGCAGGGCCACCATATTTAACTTGAGTGGGCTTAAGGATCCCTTGAGATTGCTGGAAGTTTAGATTCCCAGGCCTTTCATCACAGTATATTGAGGTTATATGATTCAGTATATATGAGGTTAGCCCAGAAATCTACACTGTATTTAATGTTAGTTCAATTTAATGCATAAATACTTTTTTTAAAAATAAGCAAACAGGGCTGGGCGCGATGGCTCACACCTGTAATCCCAGCACTTTGGGAGGCTGAGGTGGGTGGATCACGTTGTCAGGAGTTCGAGACCAGCCTGGCTAACATGGTGAAACCCCATCTCTACTAGAAATACAAAACTTGGCGGGGGGGTTGGCGGGCGCCTGTAATCCCAGCTACTCAGGAGGCTGAGGCGGGAGAATCGCTTAAACCCAAGAGGCGGAGGCTGCAGTGAGCCGAGATTGCACCACTACAAAATCCAGCCTGGGCAACAGAGCGAGACTTAGTCTCAAATAAATAAATAAATAAAATAGAAATAAGCAAACAGTGCAAGATAATAAATAATAAAGTGTAAGGATCCACACATTCACCCTGTGGGATCTGAGTCACATTTTACCTGCACAACGGCAGAGTAAACTCAGACACTGCCTCTACTTCTGCTCTTGTCCTCCCTCATAAGTATATGACTAAATAGGACCAGGTTCACCAAGTGGAATAATACTGCTCTGGTCCTGTCTCCTCACCATGGCTCCTTGTAGCTATAGAGAACAGAAGCACCTGGGGAATGAGTCAGAAGTTATGCAGGCGCCTATACAATCTGTCATGTGGTTTCCATATTATTGTAAAAGTTGATCCTAAGCTTTAGCTGTTCTGCTAAGCTGTGTCTCTCCCTCTAGTTTGCAACATGAAAGGCCAGGAGACATCTCATTCCTTTGATACCCAGTGTTTCAGGAAACTTTAAAGTACAGATTTCTCCCACATCTTACCAAATTGGCTGTGTCTCCCAAGGAGTTATATGCAGGCTAACAAAGCAAGCAGTGCCAAGAGCATCCCCCATGTGGTCAGCCACACAGACAAGCATAATCGTAAGCTCTGCCCAGCCTCTGAGCCTGTCAGCTACTTTGAGTTACTGTGCGATGCTCAAAAGTACTACCAGCATCTTCTCCAGACATGTTTAGCAGGGACAGGCACAGAACTTTAGAAGGAAAACGTTCGCTGCTGTGTAGGGCGATTCTGAGTTTTGGAGTAGTGCTGATTCAGTGATTGATTTCCTTCTGGAAAGGAAGAAGGCCAGTACTTTAAACTGCCAAAGTATCATTCATGCCTCGTCCTCAATGTTTGGCAGGTTTAAACATCAAATACTTCATTACCGAAGTAATTGAAAAATGCCAATTGCCTTGAGCTAGAGAACACTTGGAGGGACCAATATCACATGCTAATATTACAGTGACTTTTAGGGATAATCATCGTTAAGTATTTGTTATTTATGTATTTCTGTTGCTAGGAAGTTTAGCTGAAGTGCTACAAGTTGCTAATTTTGTTTCTGATACCTACTGAAGGCCGCATTCAGCCATATGTTCATGCGTGCGCTGTGTGCCTTGGTTTATTTCCTTTAGTGTTTTATGTATCAACCCAACTAAATAGTTCTGCATGTAGCATTTTTGCAGATTCTATTTATCATCAACAGCAAAAATTTTTCTCCCTGGATGGCCTAAATACAGAAAAACAACATTACCTCTGAGTGGATAGGAATAGAGATTTTCTCAGGGATAGTGGACATTATTACTAGCTAATAATAATGATTCAAGTTATTTTTGTATTTGAATTTGAGCTGTGTTTGTATTTGTGTTGTACCTGATCATTTATTTTTTACTCATTATTATTTTTCTTTGAGATGGAATCTCGCTGTCGCCCAGGCTGGAGTGCAGTGGTGCAATCTCGGCTCACTGCAATCTCTGCCTCCTGGGTTCAAGCGATTCTCCTGCCTCAGCCTCCCGAGTAGCTGGGCCTACAGACGCCCACCACCATGCCCAGTTAATTTTTTTTATTTTTAGCGGAGATGGGGTTTCACTATGTTGGCCAAGATGGTCTCGATCTCTTGACCTGGTGATCCGCCTGCCTCGGACTTCCAAAGTGCTGGGATTATAGGAGTGAGCCACCGCGCCCGGCTGTACCTGATCATTTACTAAGAACTTTTCTGGTTTTTTTTTCTCACATTTAATCTTCACTGGGAACTTGTGCAGTAGGTATTAAAGTCATTTCATTTCCAGATGAAAACAGTGTGGAATTACAGTACAAGGATGGTAAAAGATTAAATAATATTGTCCATCAAATATGGACAACAACTGGGATTTCAGTGCAGGTCTGTCTGACTCCAAGTCCAGTGTTCTTCCAGTTCTTCTTATGTTTAAATTCTCCTGAAATTCAACAAATTAGTTAGTGGCATGGTTGCCCCTGCTGGGCCACAGTAATTGGAATATTAATGGAACCACATGGCTAGCTCCCTGCACTTGTAGCAAGGCCTGTCCAGGTATATCTGGAGCCAGTTTCCAAATTCAAAGGGATGTCATGAGATGTTTTAATCGCTATTTTCTCCTTCCTCTTTGATGTCTTCTTGTTGGCAATGGTATAGCCATTTGTTACGCACCCAATTAAGTCAGCAATCTTGTAGTCTTTTGTAGAATGTGGAAACTTCTCGTTTTATGCCTTGTGACTCTGCTTCATGGAACCGACAAGAGAGATGGCGGAAAAGGTTACAGTCACTCCATTTCTCTATTATCGTCTTCTGCTGAGAGTTCATCACTAATTTTGGTGTCAGAGCAACAGTCATTCTGAGGCCTTATGAAAGCCTACATACTCCCCAGCAACGCAGACAGCCCCCCTGACCTTTGCGGCTGCAGATAATGGCCAAGGCTGTGGCAAAGTGACCTTTAGGCCAAGAGTGGGTGGCAGCACTTTCTTTTCTGTGACATTCATTTTGCTTTGCCTCTGTTTGTATTTTTAATTGGAAGCATGTACCGTGTGAATCTGCGTGGTTCTCCCCCTCCGCCCTGAACTCTGAGCAGAGAGACTATGTCTGGCTGGCTCTCGTTATAAAGGAATGCTCTCAATGCCAAGCTAGGGGTCATTACTAATTGCCACAGCGACAGACACAAAGGATATTACCGGCAGTCTTTCAGGGGGAGATGCTATCAGCAGAAGAGGGCCTTTGTCCCACCTGGACCAGCCCATGTTTCCTTCTCATATTCATTTTACTCCCATGATCCCATGAGATGAATCAGGCACTTGAATTTTTTTTTTTCCCAAATGACATTATTTATTGCACCGGAAATCTTGTCATCCAAGAGGAACCACAGCCATTTAGGCCATCTCTTCAAGCTCCATCTCCAGTCCTTGTCCTTGATGATACTGTTTGCTGCAGACTCACCCCGCATCCTTCATTTCCCTTCCAGGCTGCAGACAGCTTGAGCCTATTCTAAAGGTCTTATTATTTATTCTGTTTAGTTCTTTATTATTTGCTAACTATCAAATATTCCCAAGTTGCTTTCTGTATGTTCATCTTGTTTCCTCAGGTAGCTTTTTTTCACTACTTATCAAAGCGACGCTGAGTATGAAAATTTCATAAGCGCCTACTGTGTGCCAGGACCTAAGCTAGGTATTTTATGTACATAGTTTCATTTAATCCTTACAACAAACCTGCAACTTAGGAGTTGTTATCCTCACTTTATAGACATGGGACTGGAGCTTACAGGCACCGTGAACATTACAAACTTGCCAAGCGTCACACATGACTGTGCAGCTGGTGCATACCAAGGCAGGATGCCAACCACTGGACATGGGTTGTGGAAAGGTGGGAAGAGGCTCAAAGCATGTATGATGTTAGCCCCTATAAGCCTCCAAACATGGACTCACCCACCCCACTGTGCCAGACACGTCGTTCGTATTCAGTAAGGACACCCATGATGGTGTCCTTAAACATGATGCTCTTTTGGCTGAATCACAGAGGGACAGGCCCTGCACTGAGGTTCAAACACTGGTGTGCCATCGGGGCAGGGATCCCTCTGATGGGGCCTGTCAGGGATTGTGAGATTGGAAAAAGTCACACTAGTGTTGCTCGTTTCCCAGCTCACTCAGTAAATACTTTATGTGGGCACACGTGGGTACCTGGGAGACTTAGTGGGGAACATGGCCTGGGAATCCTGCCCTTTAGGGAGCTGAGACATTATCAGCACACACTTCCTCCTTCCTCAGAACCATCCAGTGATCCGGAAGAAAAGTTCTCAGAACTTACATCATTGGTAGAGGAAGCTTTTTGACAAAAGCTGGAGGAAGAAAACCATTGTGGAAAAAAAAAAATCTCTCTCTCAACCACTCATACACACACACACACACACACACACACACTGCCATAAACCAAAGCCACAGAATGATCTTTAAGAAAGGACAATTTATGGTAAATGCCAACATTTACATGGCAAAAGGAAGCAAGCGTCATACCTCCTTCCCCTATTCAAAATTGCTTTTTATTTTCAGCAAACTCAGAGTAGGAGATAGCAGGTTTTCTCCTACTTCGAGTGGTATGCTTTGGATAGCCTGGGACCTAGAACACCCCAGCAGCCTGGGACCTCACAGAATGGGGAGGCCCATTCTCCAGGCACCTGGCTGCCAACACGTGCAACCCAGTTGAGGACTTTCACGCTCACACCCAGGGGCCCTAATGTGTCAGAGAAATGGAACAGTTTTGCCTTCTTCTTGCACAGGAGGAACTGCATCTCCAAGGCAGCAGGATCCACATGTAAGATTGTGGAAGGGGCCAAGAAGGTGCTGTCATCTTAGAAGAAAATTGTGCTTTTATGTTCTGCTGTCTTTTGAAATCCAGCTCCTGCTCGTAAATCGCCGTGTAGCCATGTCAAGGATTATGGAGGGTTTTTCTATGTATGTGTGTATATGTACATTGTTGCTTCTGATGACTCAAGGAGTGGTGCTAGCAGGGAAGCTTGGTCCACCTCGCAAAGCGCTTAACGAGAGTCCTGACAACAGCAATATGTTACCACTTTTGTTTGTACTGCATCTTCACACCCACTCACTCAGTAACAGACTGAATGAAATGTGCTCCGGTGCTTTGTGTGGGAGAAAAAGAATGAAAATAATGGCCATTCAGGCAAAATAAGGCTTTTTGGTGCTTTTCAGAAGGCAGTCTTGTTTTCATTGTTGTCCCTGTGTTCACATAATGGCCTTATCCTTGTCTTTCATTGAAACACGCCCAAAGCAAGGAAAACATTTCACCCTGAACACAGAAGAATGCAGGCTCTTAAAGTGAGCAGCAGGGAAGATATGGGCTGGGAGGATGCTGGACCAGGTGTCTACAGGGCTCCCTGCTCAGAACAAGTTGATGGGCAGGTGACTATGGATGGGAAAGGGGCTTGCTGGAAACCAGCTCTGCTCTATCTGGCAAGGCCTTAATAAGGGGAAGACATGATCATCACCATCATTGTGCACATGCACTGGGCACTTACCATGCACCAGGCACGGGACAGGGTGTCTCTTAGGCGTCATATAATCTGTTCCAAACCCTCTCAGGAGGATATCATTATTATCCCCATTTTAGAAATGAGGAACCCAAAATCTAGAGAGGTTAAGTAACCTCCTCAGGAGTCATGTGGAGTCAAGATTTGAATCAGGTACCATCTGACCCCCCACTTAAACATCACACCAGCATCTTAAACACTACCTTAAGATCCTCAGAATCAAACCTCCCATGCTTCCAAATTAGAGGGTCGTGGATGAGGAGGGGAATTTCAGGGAGGGATACTTTGAGAACTATTCCAAAGAGGGTTGTTCTAAGTTCCCTTTCTGGCTCATCTTTAGGATAGAGGAGCTGCATGTTATATTGACCCTAAACATGTGAGAGGCAGGATGAGGGAGGGCGTCAGCCTGGATTCAGATCTGGATGTCCTGGGACCAACTCCATGAACACGGACTGTCCATTCTCCTCCCTGGGATTTGGCAGCCTGTGCTTTAGCTATACCCCCATGCTTGTTAAAATGACCACAGGACTGGAAAACTATCTATGGTTTCCCTGCTCCTACATCTTTCCAGGGAGCCCTCTTCATGAGGACGTCTCATTAGCTGCTCATTTCTGTTTCTCTCAATGACAGGAAACCCACTGGAGCCACAAGAGCCTTTGAGACGTACCTCACTAGCCCTGAAGAGATTCTTCCCTTTGTGTGCAAGATGCCTCCTCCTCTATCCTCAGGCCATCCACATCCCACCAACCCTGATAGGTGCAGTTGAAATCCCACCTCCTCAACAAGACCATCCTTGTGTACATGTTTCTTCCTGGCTCCACATTCAGAGACATCACAATGGGAGCTTGAAATCAATCACTGTAGGAATATTTACACCACAGAAATTGGCAAACATTGCAAATCAGATTCTTGTTTTTGCTGTTGTTTTGTAAGCTGGTTTATCAGCACGTCACTGCTCATACCTAATGCCCCACCACTCGTTTGGCCCCAACAATTAAAACCGTACTTTGGCCGTGTTTTATGATGTGCCCATGCTTGTCTCTCAGTGGAGACTGTAGGAGGATCATCAAATTATTTGTATCTCCACAGCATCATCATGGTACCTCGTAAAGAGCAAGTATTGTCCCGTGTCTGTGTCTGTCAGTGTTGTCCATTTCATCTATTAGTATTTGGGGTGTACTTTTTCCCTAAAAGTTTTCAGATGATATCCAATTGGCTACAAGTGAATGTTTCAAAGAGCTAATGGTCTGTCATTCCTTTCTTCATTCATTCTACCATTTATTTATTACACCAGTGAGCATTTGCTATGTGTCTGGCATTAGTTCAAAGGCAAGAGTACTCAAAGGTAATTAAAACATAGGAGGTCTCCGCCCTAGGGTAGCTCACCTTCTAGTCAGGAGAGACAGAAAATAAACAAGTAAACAAATCCACAAAATTAGAAACTGTCTGATAGCAGCAAAGGATACAAAAAGAAGAACCCAGGAGGATGGAATAGAGGAGCTGGGGCATGGGTGGGGCATAGTCTCAGGTTGGGAGGTATATTGATTTCCTATTGCTACCATAACAAATAACTACAAATGTTTTGGCTTAGAACAATATGAATGTATTCTATCATGGTTCTAGAGGTCACAAGTCTAAAATGGGTTGTAATATGGTTTGGATTTATGTCCCAGTCCAAATCTCATGCTGAATGATAACCCCCAATGTTGGAGGAGGGGCCTAGTGGGAGGTGATTGGATTATGAGTGGATTTCCCCCTTGCTATTCTCATGATAGTGAGTGAGTTCTCATGAGATCTGGTTGTTTAAAAGTGTGTGGCATCTCCCCCTTTGCTTGCTCTCTCTCTCCTGCTGCACCATGTAAGACATACCTGCTTCCTCTTCACCTTTTGCCATGATTGTAAGTTTCCTGGGGCCTCCCCAGCCATGCTTCCTGTACAGCCTGTGGAACCATGAGCCAATTAAACCTCTTTTCTTTATAAATTACCCAGTCTTAGGTAGTTCTTTGTAGCAAGGTGAGAATGGACTAACACAGGTTGGAGGCCTACATTCTTTCTGGAGACTTCAGGGAAGAATCATATCTTGGGCTTTTCCAGCTCCTGGAAGCCGCCTGCATTCCTTGGCTTGTGGTCCTGCATCTCTCCAATTTCTTCTTCTGCCATCACACCTCCCTCTCTAACTCTGACTCCTCTTCCTCCGTCTTTTTCCCTTATGAGGACTCTTGTGATCATATGGGGTCCACATGGATAACCCAGGATCATCGCCCCATCTCAAAATACTTCCTCATTTGAGTCTCTTTTGCCATGTAAGGTAGCATATTCACAGGTTCCAGGGATTAGGAGGTGACATCATTGGAGGTCATTATTCTTCCTACCACAGGAGGTGAGGGAAGTCCTCTCCCAGGAGGTGGCACTTGAGAGGAGACCCACATGACAAAAACAGATGAGGGGGACAGGCTGCAAAGATCCTGGACCTGGCACAAGCCTGCAGATTCTGAGGAATATGCCAGCATGATTGAAGTGAGCAGCCAGGGGAGGCTGGAGGGGGAGGAAGGGCCCAGGCCCCTCCGCATTGCGGGAGCCAGAGGAGGAGCGTGGATTTCATTCTGAGTGCAATGGAACATGGGCAGAGGGCTGGAGAGTTGTGTTTTCACTGGGCTAACTTGTATGTGGATGAAGACAGCTTCTCTGGCAGTTGTCTAGAGCAGTGCTGTCTGGTAGAAATACAATGTAATCACATTTGTCAGTTTAGATGTTCTAGTAGCCACATGTCAAGAAGTAAAAGGAAACAGCTGAAATTAACCTTAATAATACATTTTCTCTTTACCCAATATATCCAAAGTGTTATCATTTCAATGCGGTATCAATATGGAAAACCTATTAATAAGATATTTTATATTCATTTTTGTACCATATCTTCAATATCTAGTGTGGGTTTTATGCTTAAAGCATACCTCAATTTGGACTGGCCATATTTCAAGTGCTCGACAGCTATATATATATACCGTGTGATTGGTGGCTACCATTTTGGATAGTACATGTCTAGGCACTTTTCTCAGAATCCTGTGCAAAGTCTACTCAGGCGGTGTTTAGAAAAGCAATGAACAGTGCAGCGTCACGGAACATATGAGCCACCTGTCACTTCCATCAGCTATCCCCAATGCCAGAGGTTCTGAGTAGGCCACAGGAAGTAGGAGATGGAACAGGAGATTCTAGAAAGGATGTGTCCTCTGGTGAAACTGGTGAGGTTCAGGCACAGACTCCGATTAGACTCTTGCCTGGCTGCAACCTCCGAGAAACACCCTGTCTCTGTTTATTTCATAGATCTCTAAGTTCACCTCTGCATTCATCCTTACACCTTTAATCCTCAGCCAAAGCCAGATTTTTTTCCCATTTCTTTATGGACAGGGCCATTTATTCAACTCATTATACCAATATTACTGAAAACAAGGGCAGAGGTTAAGAACAGGAAAAATTCAATGAAGCAATGAGAGGGTATCAATTGCTAGGACAAGAAGTATATTCCAGGCACTTTTAAGCTATACGCATGCTCTGTTGAGCTCTCGCTGTGACCCTGATATTAACCATAAAAGTATGGTCCAAAAAGCTTAGTACCAAAAGAGCATCATATATATCCATTGAGATTTTTACAGTGATATTAAAAGGGGTTATGAAACAGAAAATAAAGGTCTGAATTAAACATTTAGGTCGTGGTGGTTTTGCATAAAGTCTAGTGTATGAGAAGCATATTCAATACTGCACAAGACAATAAAAATAATAGCAATGTTTATTAGAATATCCTATTTAGAATCAGCAATCTGTGCAACATACTCAGCTTTTAGGAGACGGGCTGGCCCCGAGTTTCTTTCCAGTGATGGATTTGGGGGGCTGACATCTTGACCCTGTCATCCAGCCTGTGGGTACCATCAAAAGGCAGCTTGACCATTTTTGATATGTAGTGACAAAAGCTCTAATGTGTGAGGACAAAGGTGCCTTCTGTGAGTGCTTTGGGGCTTTAGCGCTTCAGTCAAATTACCAGTGGCTCTAATTAGTGTTCCTGAAATCTGGAGCAATCTATATCTGCATTCCAAAAAAGGTTTGGAATGTTTCCCTCTGATAACACATTAGTATGAGTCCTTCCTAGATGAGTTTTCTGAAATTATAAGGGCATGATAGTGTGGAGGAGAAGCAGTTACAATAGAGAAACCTGTTGCTTTGAAAATCAGCAGTGATCTTGCAATCAGCTGATTAATAAATATTTATATAGTACCTATCAAGTGCTACACTCTGAAAAAAATAAGTATGCAATGATAAATCACAGTATGGGCACCAGTGTGGTTCTGACCTGGGAGTGAGTAGACCTGAGCCCTGCCAGCCACTTACAGTTGCTGCTATCTTGGTTTAATCATTGTATAGCAGAGACATTAGCTATTGTCTCAAGGAAGATTCATTTCCCTAGGACAAGTTACTTTACCTCCCTGGACCTCAAGATTAACAGGGTCTGAAGGGATCATGCTGCTGGTGGTAATAAAAATAGCTTCATGGCTGGGCACGGTGGCTCACGCCTGTAATCCCAGCACTTTGGGAGCCTGAGGCGGGCGGATCACAAGGTCAGGAGATCGAGACCATCCTGGCTAACACGGTGAAACCCCGTCTCTACTAAAAATACAGAAAATTAGCTGGGCGTGGTGGTGGGCGGCGCCTGTAGTTCCAGCTACTCGGGAGGCTGAGGCAGGAGAATGGCGTGAACCTGGGAGGCGGAGCTTGCAGTGAGCCGAGATTGCACCACTGCACTCCAGCCTGGGCCACAGAGTGAGACTCCATCTCAAACAAACAAACAAAAAAATAGCTTCACATACTGAGGTGTATAATTGTGCTAAGTACTTTATGTGAATTAACTCATATATTTCTCAAGCAGACTCAACTAGGCGATGGGTTCTGTTAGTCCCAGTTTATAGATGAGAAAGCTGGGATTTAGGTTGTGTGACTTACCTGAAATCCAAGAACACCAACTAATACCAGAGCTGAGATTCAGTATCAAGTCTTAGAGCCTGTAAAGCTTGCAGTCGACACCCCCGGAAGCCCATCCCAGCTGTCACATTCTGTAGATCTGGGGACCTTAAAGAATCATCAGAAGATTGCTTGGGGGAATGAAAAGGTTGAAAACTGATGGGGGAAACCATATTTCAGGGAAATAAGGACGAGGCATTAGCAGAGCTTCAGAGAGGAGAAACATACCATCATCTGTGGCTCAGAGAATTCAGAACCTAACTACATCAGAATACCATGATGCTGAAATGCAGTGTCTCTTTCTGGGACACACACTGATAAATCAATGCTGAGATCTCAATTTGTGTTAACGTAGTGGTGGTCATTCAGCAAATGAGCCTTCACATAGCAGGCAGTGCCACCCGGAAAGGCACTTCAAGGTTGCTGTATGACAAGTAGTCTCACCTTCTCAACCTTTTCATTTTATACCAGTGTCAGCCACAGCTGGGGGAGCTGTGAATTTCACTTTAACTATAATATTTAGTGAGGACACACACACACACACACACACAGTGGCACCCACAAAGTCTTCACTTTGAAACAAGAGTGGGTTTGGTTTCCTTCGCTTACACAACTGATGCCTCCCAGGGATACTTTTGTTTAGATGGCTCATTGGCCACAAACCGTTTCATTATGTGTTGCCCAGTTACCTTGGCTTCCTGCACATTCTTTTGAGCAGATAGTTCATCTCCTTATCTCAGAGAATTGTTTCCCCAAGTGTAGCCCTGGAGTCAATAGCTTTGATACCATCGAGGCAAGAAGGCATTAAACCACCTTTTTTTGTAGTTGTCTTAGTCTTACTTTTTCATGTCTGTTTCATGAAAAGATGATGTGGTTAGATTTAAGCTGGGCCTTGCTGAGGGTGTCATCTGTGCCTGGGGTTACCCACAGCATCACGTGGCTTACCTTCCTTTGCAGTATGGTGATCTTATCTTCTTTGCTGCTTCTTGCCATAGAGCAACCAGCTCCTTCCAGCTCCTGTGTGTGCGTGCGTGCACACAAGTGTGCATTCAACATACGTGGAGGTTTGCTCATGGCAGCAGCTTGTAAAATGACACTTCACCGTTCAGTATGGAAACTGACTGGTTGAGGGCCTTTTCTATACTCTTAGGGGCAAAAAACAAACAAACAAACAAAAAACCTCCTTCATTGGCTTTTCCATTTGAGAACTTGGAGCAAAGTTTTCCTTAAGTAGATGCATTTTTGTGTAGCTTAAGGTAGTAATTCTTTTGTTCCCTCTGTGTCCCAGTCACTGAGCTGACAACCCAGGGTACAAAGATAAATATGACTGAGTCACTGTCCTTCAGAGAGCCTCAGGACAGTCATAGGAGAAAACATGTTAACAAATAGCTAGCATTCAACTTAGGAAGGGCAGAGAGGTGCCAGGAACAGAGTTCTCTGGGAAGACAAGTGACAGGACTAGGAGAGAAGAGCCAGAGGAGGCTATGAAAAGGAGCAGGCATTTAAACTCCATCCTCAAAGTCAAGTGCAGGTTTGCCAGTTAAAGAGGGGAAGATATTCCTGGTGGAGAGAGTAACAAAAAAAAGTAAATGAAGATGTGAAAGTGTGGGCTGTGTTTCGTGTGCCCTGAGCCGAGGTGTATCAGGGTGAGGCTGTAGAAAGATGGGCCAGCCCAGCTGAGGAAGGACTTTGTGCATTATCCTGAGATGTTTAGCATTCAGGGTATGCTTTAAGGTTTAATCCAACAAGTGCACCAGAGATCCAGGAAAAGCAAAAAGAGACATTCATGGACCTTGCCAAAATGGAGAACTTTGCCTTCCCCAGCAAGACAGGGCTGTGCCAGCCAGTCTATCCCTGGTTCTGACTCAGCCTTTGTCTTTCTTTTCATCAGTCATTTAACCCTCCGAGAACCTGGCTTGCCATGGTCAGAGTGTGAATCTTGAAAGCGTCCTTGACCCCTCCTGACAACTGTAAAGTTGTGGGAAGAATTACTGTTGTATCTCATCTGGCCCTTGGGCAGCTAGTGGGCATTTGACCGTGACACATGTAACAGGAACAGTTGGTTTGTGTGGCTGCAGCAGCCACATCACGGGGAGACGGAAAGAGCTCTACGCCTGTTAGAAAGGGCCTTGGGGACCGTGTAGGCTCTACCACTGTCATACTGAATGGCCTTGGACAAGTTATTTCTCTCCAGTCTCCAATGTCCTCACCTGTAAAAGGAGAGACCTGGACTTTGTGGCTACTAAGAGGCCTTTTCTCCCTTCTACCCTGTCTGATTCTGCCTTGACTCTTTAATGTTTAGGAAGTTAGAGTGGAGAAGACTGACCAGGGAGCATCTCTACTTAACATGGGGACTCTGAGATTTGTGCATGTTTGTGCTTCGAGCAAGGAAAAAACAAATCACCAAGTGGCCCAGCGAGGTCCTTCCTTCTTCCATTTCGTTGCAGCAGAACAGCAGGGGGAGGAAGAGAGGCAGAACCCAGCTTCCGGACTGAGTAGATCTTGGGTTTGGACATTTGGAGAATTACCTTAGGAATGGAGCGTTGTGAGGGGTGCGGTGGGTGAATGAGAAAGGTAGACAGAGAAAGAGCTGCTGCAGGATGCAGTGAAAGAACCCACATTTCAGGCCAGCTCTTCCACCACCCACTCTCTCTCAGCCGACGTGGCGGGCCGGCACTCACTGCCTATCCACTTAAAGCTTCCCGGGCTGCATGTCTTCTTCATCCACCTGATCTTCTACTTTGAAGGCTGAGAACTTTCAGCTCATATGGATGGAGGACTTCTTAGAGCTCCTCTGCCCCAGGCACCAGTTTGGGTTTGGGAGGGGGTGACCATGACAACCCAGGACCTGTGTGGAGGGTGGGGAGAGGGATGGACAGCAGCACAGGGCATCCATTCAGATAGAAGGAGCAGTGAAGAGGGCTGGGTCAAGAGCATGGGTTTTGACATCATAAGATCTGCAGTCCAGTGCTCACCACTGACCGCTGACTCACTGTAGAGCCTTCCGAAGCTGCTTCATCTCTACAGGCCTGAAAATGGAAAGTGCAAGTAATGAAACTTCATGTAGGACTCTTGTGAGAAGTAACTCAGAAACAACGCTTAACAGTGTATCTGATGTGTACTAAGTGGCCCATAAATCATAAATGGTGGCTTTAAAAATATCTATTATGATTAATGCATTGAAAAGTAAGTGAGAGTCAAGATGTAGAAGTTTCTGTTTGCCTAGGCTAGGTGTTTGGACTTTATCCTGCAGCCCATGGGCAGCCAAGGAAGACATTCTGGCAGGGATGACATTAAAGAAATTGCTGTTTGGGGAAATCTTCACCTGTCATTAGTTTGGGGAGAACGGAGGAATGTTGGCAAAGAGGCTCTGTCAGTATCCAAGCAAAGTGGACGAGGGCCCTGGGGTGGTGGAGAAGGGAAGGGGGTGGAAAACACAAATTAATGAACTTTAGAAAGGAAGATGGCTGAGGAGTAAGGGATGGGTCAGCTTGGCAACCACAGAGAAGGAAGGAGGGGTCAAGGATAGTTTTGAGAAGGCGTCCGTGATGGCATTGACCCAAACTGCAGTGCAAGAGGAGGAGGGACAGTGCTGTTCTCTCTCCTGGGGGAGGGCTATCATCTGGGATCACTGGACCCAGGTCCCGCACCCCCAAGGGCACTGCTTGGCACATTGATTCATTTGTATCCTACTTTTCTCAAAACGGTTTTACACCAGATACAGTGGATGGTTTCTACTTTCTTCACAAGTGACAATGAGCTGAAACTGTGACAACCAAAAAAAAAGGAGATAAAGGGCAGAGCACATCATAACGGGGAGGAGAGAACGAGGGCAGAAAATGGACTGACCAGGTGTGTGGAGGGATGCTTGTTCCACCCGTCCACTCGTGGCCTTCAAATGATTCCATCATTTCTAATCCGCTCCGTTTGTGAGGGAGGAATCCCTCCCAGGAAAGACAGAAAAACCCGGTCTTTCTCAACAGCATTTTTACTCTTCCTTTTCTGTGCAATGTCAGAAGCAATGGCAGGGGCCTCCTTCTCCAGAACCAATACAGCCTCCAAGAAAGGAGAGAGAGAGAGAGGGAGAGAGAAAGCAAGAAAGAGCCACAGAAAGGGAGAAAGAGACAGAGAGAACCCATTGCCAGTAGGCACTGCCAGGCAAGCCGCTGGTTGGATGGCGGCGTCCACGGCAGCCACAGGACGATCCAACTTGTGGCTTTGCTTCCTCTCTTTCTCTTTGGTAGCACACAATCACTCAGCCCTAGATTCCTCTGTGTTTCATACCCAGGAGGTCGGGGAGGGCACCTTGTAGTGTCTGAGGTCTCGAGAGGGTTCACAGCCACCTGAGAAGTGTTGGCAGTCTCTGGGCGTGTGTTCTTTCTCCAAGCTGGGTCAGCTGTGGGATGGCGTGGAGAGAAAACAAGAAAAAGTGGTTTCCCTCAGCTCTCTGCTGAAAAAATGCTCACGGGAGTCAGTCAACATTTGGTAAGTACGCTGAACGTTTTTACTTTCAATGCCTAAATTTCTCTGGCTTCCGTAAGGTATCGTTGTCGAGGAAGGAGGTGGTATTGTCGCTACCCTCCCTCCCCGTGTGGTGTGACAGCAGAGATAGTTATCTCTACACCCAACTCAGTGTTGCTTTTTTTGGGTAACAACTTTCGAAAAACTATCACCTGGGCTCCAGCTGGTCAGGCTTCGATGGCAGTTGCCACAGTGCCAGGCAGGATGCTTTGTCAGGCAGGCTGCTGGGCCACGGAGACAGGATTGAGGGGATAATGAAGGCATCCTCCCCTTGTCATAAACCAGAAGCTAAGCCCCCCATTCCTGGGATGTCCAGAGAGACTGGGTAAGAAGATGTGCTGTGAACACAGAGCGCATTCCCTCCTCTCCTCCTCCAGGCTAGCAGTGGCGGGGCACACGCAGGGTCCCTCTCTGGAGGGAAAAGGCAGCTAAGCAAACATCTCAGTCTCTTGATCGTCTTCTAAATGGGACTCCTGAGGTCCAGCATACTGAACTAACTTTCCCAGAGCCACACCTCTGCTGGTGAGTGGGGACAGGGTTCTATGTGCTATGGTTGCAAATCCATTGTCCGGAGACTTCTGGTTAAGGGCAAAAGGCCTGGCTTCGCAGTCACGGATCTGAATCAAATCCTGCCTGAGAACCTGGGGAATTTCGCCTTCACCCGGCCCCATGGTGAGCTCTCAGTCTCCACCAGGTCTGTGCCAGAGCCCTCTGGGGCTGGTACAGAGGACATTGGCTGAGAGGACCAGGCACCAGAGGAACAGACATCCTTTCTTTCCCTCTGTTGAGCCCTCCGAGTCAAAAGTGGACTACCCGAGAAACAGGCTGTCAGAGGAAACCTAGGTTCTCATACTAAGGCAGCAAGTGAGGTGAACCCCAGAAGCAGTTCTAATTGCTGCTGCAGACCCAGGTCTCTTCCTCCCTCTGAGAGCCATCTTAGGCCCAATTCTATACACTCGGCCCCCGCCCATCATCACAGCTCTTGTTCCTTGGCTGTTCCAAGACTCTCCCTCCAGCCCCTCCCCCTGCTTGCTCCCCACAGGACATAACTCTTACTTCCTCTTCCAGTCTGGGCATCTGCCGTCTCTATTTACATTTTAAGATGTTTTTATTTAAATAGGCAAACAGCAAAGATCTAAGAGCACCTACTAGACGCCAGCCTTCATAGTAGACACTCCATGCCTGCACATAGACGTAGATGATATATGCACACATACATAGGCATGGAATTTTATTTCCTCCCATGCTTCTGGTGCCTGTAAGTGAATGCAGGACAGGGCCACTGTGTCTCACAACTCCATGGGGAGTCATTCACCGTGTATGCTGTACACTGTGCTCTAGCCAGTGCCAGTCTCATGAAATACAGTGGTGCTCTCTGGAGTCACGAACTCATTATACCTACCCTGGGTCCTCTCTGCCACATGCACTGTGCAGATGTGCATTCATATAATGCAATGAGTCAGGGTGTGATTGCTGAACTCCAGGCAGACTTGCATTCAAGTTTGAGCTAAACTATCAATAGCTGTGTGGCTTTCTGTGAGGTATTTAATCTGTCTGAGCTTCCTAGGGAATACTAGGTTGGTGTAAAAGTCATTTCATTTTTTGCCATTAAAAGTAATGCATTGATTTTTAGGGTGGTTGGATAAATTAAATAAAGAAATGCAAATGAGATTATTCAGTGAGGTACATAAGTGGTCAATATGTAATTTCGATTATTATCATCACCTTTAATGTGATTATTGTTTAGTCAAAATTGTCCTTATATTCGTTAAGGGTACAATATATTAATGCTATTCCTACAATGCCTGACATGTAAGCACTTAAAAAATATGTGCCGAGGCTGGGCATGTGGCTCACACCTGTAATCCCAGCACTTTGGGAGGCCGAGGTGGGTGGATCACGAGGTCAGGAGATCGAGACTATCCTAACACGGTGAAACTCTGTCTCTACTAAAAAATACAAAAAAAATTTAACCAGGCGTGGTGGCGGGCACCTGTAGTCCCAGCTACTCGAGAGGCTGAGGCAGGAGAATGGCGTGAACTCAGGAGGCAGAAGTTGGAGTGAGTCGAGATCGCACCACTGCACTCCAGCCTGGGCGACAGAGCGAGACTCCCTCTCAAACAAACAAACAAATATATATGTGTGTGTGTGTGTGTGTGTGTGTGTGTGTGTGTGTGTTGAATAAATGTTTTGAAGGATGACCAGGTGGAAAGCCAAATGCTCCCTTGAAAGGAAAAGAAGAAAATTGTCTGGGGGAACTGAGTTAAAGCCAGAAGACACTGAAGTTTTTAACACGATTTTGGTTAAACCACGTGCCCTGGAAACTGAAAGCAGAGAGGGAAATCTTGAAGTGGCCACACTTTTTGGCACCTACAAACAAAAGATGCCATTACATCTGGTGTGAGTGGGGTTCCCCATGAACCTACTGCTGCTTCTGCCACTTTTTCTTCCTAAAGAAAACTTCCAGAAAGAGGAGACTTTCAGTCTGGTGGTTTCAGGTCAAGTTTCATCTTGCACAGAGACAAGTACCACGGCCCTGTGACCTGCTGCCTGTCTGCTTGGACAGCACACCCTGATCAATGGGGCAGGTGTCGGGATGTTCCTCTTCCCCATGCCAGACATCTGGATGTCTGGAAACAGCTGGATAGCTTTTTCCCTTTCTGTTCCAGATGTTTGGTGCTATGCGGTCATAGAGTAAAATCCCCAGCCCAGGCCATGTCTGGGTCAACATATTACACCTGTTTTCTAGGGTTGTTGGTAGATAAAGCAGACTCTAAGGTCTGGAATGGAACAGGATGCTGGAGAGTAGGGGGTGGCAGAAACAATAAGATAGAAGTATAAGAGGGTAGAGAACACAGCTCATCCCACAACTTGGGATGGCTCGAGTGGATCTCAGAGGCAGTAAGAACAGAGTCTCTATTCAGAGAAGGGCTTGGAAGCCAAGCCTTGAAGGATATGGATGGTCCACTACACTCCTCTCCATGGGATAGAGCAGGGTTGTTCGTTTCTAAAAGCCCCTTCTCAAGCATTTTCAGACATTTTCTCTGCCAGCTGCCGTGCTAGGCAACAAGGACACAGACCTGAAGGAGACAGCTCTTGTCCTTCAGGCTGTACCTTCACATGCCAAACGCCTGCATGCGAAGCAGACAACTCAGTTTCTCCCAGAGGTGTCCAAATATCCAGTTTTGGGTGTTTTTTGTTGTTTTTGTTTTGTTTTGTTTTTTTGGCAACATGAGAAGAAACAATCAGATGCTAACTTGTTTAGTGGAGCCCTTTATGATTTCACAGCAGATGAAGACAGGGAGGACTGTGTCCCCGGTGAGCTCTTTAGAGGGGTAAGTGGTGCACGAGACTGTGTTCGACAGGGAAACCAAGGACCAGGCTACAAGCCAGCGTGAGACATGACTTAGAGCGGGTGCGCCCCTACACTCCAAACAGGCTCCCCACGGAAGGCAGGGCAGGAGGTGGCGATTTTCTTGCTTTGTGTTTTTCACATGTGAAACTTGTAGTACCTGCTACCAAGCCTGAGCCTGCATTGAGGTGTGCAAGGAGGGGCGAGGTTGGCAGTGTGCCGCGTGTGCATTGATTGATATATGTGCATCCTCATTGCTTCGCAATTATTAAAGCCCCACCTGTGGAGGAGCTTGTGTTCGCCAAGCTTCATTCCACATCTGGAATCACCTCAATCAACTAGGCTTCACTTTTTTCCTAGTCACTTGCATTTTCTAATTTGATATATTGACACAAACATAGGAAATATGGGAAAGAAAATGAACAAGAAAGAAAGAGTTCGGTGACAGGAAGGAAGGGCCAAAGACAAAGTTCAAGAGGACCTTAAAAGTCAACGAGGGGATGCAGCACAATGGCTCATGCCTATGATCCCAGCAGTTTGGGAGGCTGAGGTGGGAGGATCTCTTGAGCCCAGGAGTTTGAGATCAGCCTGGGCAACTTAGCAAGACCCCATATCTACAAAAAAAGAAAAAAAGAAAAGGTCAAGGTATGGATTTTGTATGTGAGCATAAGCTTAGGGAGCCATTGAAGGATTTTTCAACAGGGAAAGGCCCTGGTCAGATTTGCTATGTAGAAGCATTGTTGACTGCAGTGTTCACAAGAATATGGGCTGGTGCCTTAGAGCAAGGCGAGAGACATGGACCGTCTGACCTAGGAGAGTAAAGGTGGGACAGCAGAGGAGGGAGCTGATTGGAGGATATTTTAGGAGAGAACCCATTGAAGATTCAGTGACTAATGGACATGAGCTATGATGAAGAGTGCTGATGGTGAAGATTCTCAGCTTTCCTGCAGGGTTTAAATGGAGGCATCTCAAGCTAAGACGAAGACCTGGGAAACAGTAGGTTAGGCAAGAAGGCTGAGTTTGATTCTGACAATGCTATGTCTGGAGTCCCCGTTGAACGTGTGGGTGGAAGTGTTCAGGGAGCCATAGGAGAGGGAACCTGGACCCCGGGAGGCCTCTGCTTAGAGACTGATGCCGGAGATTTCCTTAGTGCCCAGGGGAAGTGTGGAGCATGGGATAACCAGCCTACTGATCAATCAAGCCTATGGGACCTTCACTTCTGGGGCAGGCAGAGGGGGAGGAGCCTGTGACAAGGATGAAGAATGGTCGGAGAAATTCAAGGACAACCAGTGTCCTTGAATTTACATCTCTTCTCCTTCTGTCATTGTGCATGTTTTAAAAAATCCAGAGCAAGAAGGAAGTTGTTCTTTTTTGTCTCCTCTCTCTATCTGCACATAAAGTAATGTGGCTAGCCCAGATCTTTGAGGGATGTTTCCAGCGACATCATAGTTCTGCCTGGGGATGCTCTTTTCCCATGGAATGACATTTACGCCAGCACATGCTGACTAACGGTACACCGTGTAGAGCAGATTTTCGGCTGAATGCCATCTGTTTCAAAAACAATTAAAGCGAGTTTGCATGTAAACTGTGTGACCAATGCTTAACCATCAGAAATATGCCTGTCACTGGTGGACACACTAAAAAGAGGTCAGTGTAATTAAGTAAGTGATTGGACAATACCCTAGGTATTCATGTGTGCCTTGGGTATCACAGAACTTGAGTTTTTCAGACAGAAACAAATACCAGGGAAGCTATTTGTTTTAAAATCAGTAGTAAGTTTTCATATCAATGCCAATTCTTGGAGGTAAAGTGAATTAATAATATTTTCCGGCTTTAGAGGTGAATCAAATGAGACAGGCCAGTCATCTACTTGGTTGGATGTCAGGATAATAAACCAAAGCAGAGGATCGTAATGATTTAATAGCTTGAGTTCAAAGGTACAAATAAGGTACTGAGGAGTTTGGAGAAGGAAGTAAGAGTCAAAGACCTGGGATCGAGGCTCCCACACCCCATCCTCAGACTCCTCACCTGTAAAATAAGGATGGTCATAAACTCAAATCACGGTTGCCATGACAGTTATATGTATATGGAAACAGCTTTGTGATGCAAAGTGGGTTGGGCACAGGTTGTTTTCATTGGTGTCTCATTTTCGGGGAAGACTTCACTTTTAGGTGTATCTCCTGGCTCTGGAAGGCCAATCAGAGAGCTGCTGGTGTTTCTGTAGGTTCTGTTTTTGAAATCTTTGGTCCACACAGTTTTTGCTTACCCTCTTCACTTTAGTAACGTCAGAAAGATTATATGATTGACTGATAGAACACCAGCAACCCAGAGAGATATTGTACCACGGCCCCAGGCTATACTTTCCATTTTTATTAAAATTCTTATTAACTCATAGCCCAAGAGCTTTTAAGCCAAGCCTGATCTCCTTTAGGGCCCCTTGATTTGATCAGAGCAATTTGTGTGCAGTGTTCTGGTCCCACTTTGTGCAGATGCAGCCAAGACAGCAGCCAAATGATGTTATTCTGAAGTGACGGGGGTGTCTCTCCCTTCAAAACCACTTTCCCTTACTATACCACTCCCACCCGGCCCTGTAGACACTTGAGCTCCACAATTACAAGTCCACTTGCTGGGGTTAAGAACCTCCAGTCCCTTTGAAGCTCCAAATGGAGGTAGGAAACATAACTACTAGTCATTTATAGTTCAGTGATGCCGAGCTTGTTGGCTCCTATTCTGAAAACAAGGACAGTTTTTTTTTTTTTTGGAGGGGGAAAAAATAATCCTGCGAAGATGAGGGTCCTGAAGGAAAATATACTGTTGCAGTGTGAGAGGGGGAAAAGGGAAACAAGCAAGGAGAACTCGAGGCATTGGGCCTAGGTCTCAGCATTGTCGAGGGGTCGCTGTGTCACTCTTAGATGTGAACAAAATGACTTCCCCTCAACAAATGCGCAGCCCCTCATCTGGGGATGGAAGTAGGTCCATTGGGCTGCTGGGCAAATCTGCATCTGAATTCTTCCCCCATGGGCTTTATGATGGTTTTTATCCTTCATTTGGTGTTTGCTTAAGTGGCCTCGCTGAATTTCTCACATTTATCATTCCATTAACAGGCAGTCTTAAGCTTAATATCATCACCTTGGTAATCTGCTAAACTAGAGAGCACCTGAAAATAGCAACTCTCTTTGCAGCTTGCTGAGTAGAAGCCACTTCTTTCTTGGCATCCTAGGACATATCTGGGGCCATTTTGATTTTTACTCAGGTTCTTGTCAAGGTGTGGAGCACATGGAGTTGAGGCTGAGAAGGGTGGTGCCGCTTTTCACAGGAACTAACCTTGGATCTGTAGCATTATTGACTTAGGCTTTATTACCATGAATTAAGGAGTCATTTAGCTTTTAAAACCACTCAGAAATGAAAACATGAGAGTAAGGTTCAAGGTTGCCCCTGAACTGGGGTCTGGGACCTCAGTTTGACATGTGCCGCTGTTTTGTGCCTTCTTTGCATTTGAAGGAGATGTGCAGGCAGAGACTTTTCTGTGCAGTTTTATAATATTTGAGGAACTGTTATTTTTACGTTTTTTTCTCATTCATTGTACAAAGATATATGGAGCTGTCATTCACTACATCCCCAGCACTGTAGTAAGCATGCTAGGGCTATCCAGTGGGACGTTAGAGAAAGGATAGCTTCTGAAGAACAATTAGCATGGATAAGGTGCTTATTGGTTGATGATGTATTCCCATAGCATCCAGTTCTCACAACCTCATGGTGCAATAGGCAGAGGAGTTATAATCACTGTCACGTTATAAATGAGGAAACTGACATCCAAGGCCACCCAAGGGGCAAGTGTTAGAACGCAGACTTCAATCTAGATCTTCTAACTCCTAAGCTGTGTTCTCTCAACCACTCTTCCACCCTGGATCTTAGAACTTTTCTAGAGATCCAAGACTTAAATACATGAAAAAGACAGTACAAAAATATTAGTAATTATATGCCAAATTCATAGAGGTGTTGCCAGGTTCCAGAAAAGGATAAAATCATGGAAACAAAAAATGGTAAAGGAGATTTGGCTTGGTGGGTTAGTGAACTTAAGGGAAAGGAGAAGAGTTTTTTAACCAGAGAGTAACAAATGAGAAAGGGGCATAGAAAGGAAGGGCCCAGCAAGAAGACTCATTTGGGGTCAGGTGGGATGGCTCACATCTGTAATCCCAGCACTTTGGGAGGCCAAGGCAGGTGGATCACTTGGGGTCAGGAGTTTGAGATCAGCCTGGTCAACATGGTGAAACTCCATCTCTACTAAAAATACAAAAATTAACCACGTGTGGTGGTGCGTGCCTATAATCCCAGCTACTCAGGAGGCTGAGGCAGGAGAATCGCTTGAACCCAGGAGGTGGAGGTTGCAGTAAGTGAGGATAGCACCACTGCACTCCAGTCTGGGCAGGAGAGTAAGACTCTGTCTTAATAAAAAATACAAATAAGAAGACTCGGCCAGGCACGGTGGCTCATGCCTGTAATCCCAGCACTTTGGGAGGCTGAGACGGGCGGATCACAAGGTCAGGAGATCGAGACCATACTGGCTAACATGGTGAAACCCAGTCTCTACTAAAAATACAAAAAATTAGCCGAGCTTGGTGGCGGGTGCCTGTAGTCCTAGCTACTCGGGAGGCTGAGGCAGAAGAATGGCGTGAACCCGGAAGGCAGAGCTTGCAGTGAGCCGAGATCGTGCCACTGTGCTCCAACCTGGGCGACAGAGCGAGACTCCATCTCAAAAACAGAAAAACAGAAGAAGACTCAGTTGGGATGAAACAAAAGGCTAGATAGGACAAAGAGAAGGCTGGATGGCAGAGGACACAGTGTAGGCATGATAAGGACAAGAGAGAAATGCCAGGTAAAGCCTCGGACTTTAGTCCTATAAAAGTTGCCCAACATTTTTTTCCTCAACAAAATGTGACAGATGATGTTTTCGGGCATGACACTTCTCCTCTGACATATTTAAATTTTGATGAATCAACTCTCCACCCCACCTCCATTTTTTTTTTTCCATCAGCAAAGTAAACTATGAAATTAGATACGTTAGTTTGGGTATAGGTGTCTAAGAGTGTGCCACAGACCTCAAAAACTACTAGTTTAAACAACTTAGAAATTGATTCGTCCTTTACATGGAAGTGTGAGCTGCAGTAACAGTTGTGCTCTATGAAGCTGGCAGGGTCCCAGGCTTCTCCTGTCTTTCCTGGGGTCTGCCTTTATTTACATGTTCAAGGTGGCTCACCACCAAGTCCATACTCCAGGAAATAGGCTGAGGAAAGAGGGAAATGGGGAGGTAGGTGACCAATATCCCAGTTTTGCCCAGACTACAGGATTTCCCAGGACACAGGACTCTTAATGCTAAAACCAGGAAAATTCCTGGCAAACTGGAGGGGTGGAGTGGGATAGGCTTGGGAGTGTAGATTGTCAGCCTCATTCTAGGGCCCCACCTGAAAGTTGTGCTTCATTTTTTACCTCTCATTTTCTAGAACTTAGTCGCCAAGTTGCACTAAGCTGCAAGAAAGGATGGAAAATATGGTCTTTATTCCGGCTATGGAAGAGGTGGATAGTAGATATTGAGCCACAGCTAGCTGTCTTTGCGATAACGTACAATATTTTTTGTTGGTCAAGAGAATAGTTAGCAGGCATTTGTGTGGCTGATGGTGCTGTATCCATAAACACAGCTCAACAGACCCTGTCCCAGAAGGTCGGGTCGTAGGCTTTGTGTACCTCCTACCATATTAGCTGCCACTTCACCTTTTTCCCAGTTTAGGAGGCATATCTGAGAGTGATGTTTTCTAGGGGCAACCTTGAACCTTACTCACTTGTTTTTAAAAGTATTAATCAGCCAGAAGTATTTCTTCTGACACCCTCAGAACTGATTGCAGCATACCATTATGGCCAGACACAGACACGAAGGTGCATTCCAGTGGGTCACTGGAATGGTTTTGAGTTCAAGAGTCGTAAAATGACACGATGAAAAAGTACTTGAGAAAGATTCATCTGGAGGGTATGGTGTCTCTCTCCTTCAACCCAAAATACCCAAATGAGGTGGGGACAAATGCGTGGATATGGTGTTTTGTATTAAAATATCAGAGAGATATATATAACTGTGAACTTCTAGGAGACTCACCTATAGCAAATCTAAGGACCTGCCTCAGACCTGACCTCCAGGGAAGATCTTCCATTTAGCCAATGAGCATCCTAGAAACAGCTTTCTAGGAGAGATGTCTGTTGTGTGTCCTTTACTACTGTTAGGACGTAGTATCCACTCTCAAGCTGGGATGTCAGGAGAGAATGAGCCAGAGGACACAGGTGTGACCACTGAGTCGTGAGGGTGACTAGTTGTGCCCTGCCAGGCATACTGTCCCATCTTTGTCCTGGCTGTGCTGGAGTGAGCTCTCTGTGTAACCTCCCCTCATTAGAAGTTTCAATAGACCCTGTCAAATGCTCCAGCTTGAAGGCGAAGAAGACCGGATTGGAAAAGGATGAGACTCCGGGAGTGAAAGAGAATACAGTAACATTTGGAAACTAGTTGGTCATTAGAAGAGAGCCCAAGACACCGCTTATTTAATGTTCCTCGTCTTGTAAAGGCCCTTCATCTGCTCCTCTTTCACCATCGCTCTCCAGGTATTCTCAGTCTCCTCACTGACAGGACAAGTGCATAGCCGTGTCTGTGTTGAACTGGTGTTTGTCTTTTTGATGGATCCACACACATACACACACACACGTGCATGCACACACATGTATTTTTAGCAACATCACTTTGCTGTAGAGAACTAAAATATATCTGTTCCATTAAACTGAGGTGTGGTCCCTCATGCCCAAGAAAATCTTGAGTGTTTTGTGAATCAACTAGACACTTGCCATGTGTTTCTCATCACATTCTATGCCTGTTTTCTTGTGTAGCCTAGAGCCTCCAATTTTAAGAGAATAAACATTCCAAAGGCATTAGTATGCTTGTATGAATTAGTAGCTGTGAGGAGGAAAAAGCTGAAGATGAGATCCAGCCATACTTGAAACAGCTTTTCTTGCCTGGAAGTATTTGTCATGTTGTAAAAGTTTTCAATCTGCATCAGCCACTAAGATAGTTACAGAAGCCTGGGAACAATTTCAATTGTGTAGTGATTTAGGGATTTATTAAGGACAATAAATCTGCCTTAGTTAAGAATCGAAGAGCTATAATATAATATTATTCAGCCATTAAGTGTAACATTTCAAAGAATATTTAATGATGTGGTAAAATGCTCATGATATAAGTGGAGAAATCAATATCTAAAACTGCATATACGGCATGATCCCAATTTTGTAAATTTTTATATACAGAAAAAAAAAAGTGGAAGAAAATTATCCAAAATGTTAGCAGAGTTTGTGGGATTATGGACAAGTTTTGGTTTGTTCCTTAAATTAAGATCTGTATTTTCCCACGTTTTCTAAATAAATAATTCTTTCTTCTATTTGAATGCCAATACATGTTACATTTATAAAGATTTTTATTTTTTATTTTATTTATTTATTTATTTTTTTGAGACAGAGTCTCTCTCTATCACCAGACTGGAGTGGAGTGGTGTGATCCCAGCTCACTGCAACCTCTGACTCCCCAGTTCAAGTGATTCTCCTGCCTCAGCCTCCCCAGTAGCTGGGATTACAGGCACCCGCCACCACGTTCAGCTAATTTTTGTATTTTTAGTAGAACCGGGGTTTCACCATGTTGACCAGGATGGTCTCGATCTCCTGACCTCGTGATCCACCCACCTTAGCCTCCCAAAGTGCTGGGAATACAGGCGTGAGCTAAAGTTTTTTATTTTTAAAAAGAATAAGTACAAAACTACTATTTAACAAATGGGTGAAGGTATTCATGAAAGTAGATAATTTTCTACAAAAATCCAAGACAAACGGTATGACTCCTCACCTTTCAGTGAGTTCTAACACAAAGTCATGTACTCAGTGGGGTATCTTTAAAGTTGTTTGTTCATTTATTTGTTCATTCATTACTCAGAGCTATTTGTTGTGCTCCCACTGTATGCCAAGCACAGTGCTAAACTAAGTAAAGCCTAGGTCCCAACAATGAGAAGGCTACAGTACGGTAGGGAGACATTAACTACTTCTAAGACAGTATGTTAATTATCTTCTGGTGTTGTGAATAAAGTATGTGTTCACTGAAGACATTAATAAATGGGTGAATTTACCAGTGGACGGAAGCAAGAGTTTCATCACCAGCACTGGCCTTTTATTCCAGAGTTTGCTGGTGCTCTGTGAGATTTCTTCCATCTCCTGGTAGGACTCTCAAGTGTCTGGGCCCTACCCTTTCAGCAGATTGCTTCATAAATGACAATGGCTCATGGAAGAACTGACATACTCCTTCCATGTGCTGTCCTGGCGAGCTTGTACTATGTAAGGAACGGATGACTCTGGAAGGAGTCACTGGTGGAGGCCTCCGGATGTGTGAATGCGGGGATCCTGTGGGACTGGAACTCAAGCTAGAGATGTAGCCAAATAACTGTTTTTTGGCAGAATCAGGCCCATGTGGAGGTGGAAGTTAAAACCTCCAAGATGTGACCTTAAAGGTCCTGAAAAGGCCTTCTGTCACCCTCACTGCCCCCTGCTCACTGATACAGGAACCGAGGAGGGCATCTTCCATCCCAGTGAGACGGAGAGTTGAACAAGCCAATGCTCCGGGCAGCAGTGACCCGCTGAATTCCATTAGGCTTAAGGTATAAATAAATGCCAGGGGGGATGAAGACTTCCTGCTGCGAAACTCCCTGAGGCATCTCCTGTCTCCAGGCTGGCAGTAATCCAGGTAAGCGAAGATGAGGCTTGAACCAGAGTGGGCCAGAAGACAGACATCTCCTCCCTGATAGGTTCTTACTGAATGCTCTATCTGACTGGTTCTCTCACTGGCTCCGAGGCACCACTTCCCCCACCCGTACGGTGTGCGACACTTCTTCTGAAAGTTTTAGGAGGAGGGGGACACCTAATGTCTTCTTTGCAGGACTTCTCGAAACCCTTAAATGATCTAAGTAAATGAGCAAGTCTTTGGATATTGCAAGATGAAAGTAAATGAGTTGCCCTGAGACCATAATGAATGCAAATGAATTCTGCACCTTTACACAGGTTTGAGAGAGACTAGAGAACTACTGGTGGAAAGCCGTTGTCTGATCATGAGAGAGAATCAAAATCAATGGGAATCAGGAAGAAGAGAGAGAAGGAAAATGTAAAGGGGTGGTCCTTAGAGAAGCTATTAACCAAGACTTGGCTTTTATTACTTTCTTCCTAAGGTTATAAAGAAAGATCCCGTATAGTTTCTACCCCAGTGCCTCCCAGGAGCTTTCTCTTTGAGGGTCACAGACCCCCATGAGCCTGGACCAGGAAGAGTGGTACACTCTCCCCTATGTGGGGGCTTTCAGAGGGTGTGTCCTCTCCACACTCAGGGACCTCGGTCACTAGCCGCCCAGAGATGCTGGAAACGAACAGACCCCCACACCGTAGCTGAATCTAGACTTTATGTGCACTAGAGTGTCTTCACCTCCCCTTTCTTTCCCTTGTCCTCCTCATAGATTCTCTTTCCTTCTGGAGCCCTTTGAAGTACTTTGGGCCCAACCCAAGAATTTCTCTACCTGGAACTGATTACTAGATTGGCAGGGTCACCTTCTTCACCTACCGCATCTCTTTACCTGCCTGCGCCAGGCTGAGACACTGAGTCGAGGCTGAAAGGATGGGGAAGGGCGCTGCCTCTCCTGACCCTGACTTTCCCACCAGCAGTGCTCCCTCCTGCTCCTCACAGCTCCCGCCACTCCCTCATAGCCCTCTCCTCGTCTCTGCTCCCTGCCCGCCTCCTGCCTTATACCTTTTCCGGGTGCAGTGGCCACCACTCCTGGCATTGCCTGTTCTTCACCCTAGTGATCCTCTTCAATGAAATGTCCAACATAGTTGGTACTAGTTTTTCTCTGGTATGTACACAAATCTTTCTTACTTTATCCAGTACCAATTGAGCACCAAATACATAGCAACCACTCTACCAGGGGTTACTAACGTGAATGAAAGGTTATATCTGGCTGTCTATAAAATATCTCAAACAGTAGCTGTTATCGTTTTTTGACTGCTACAATGGTCCGACTGCTACAAAGGAGTCTTCAAGAATCCCAACTGGAAGCAGCAGTAATCAGCAGTCCTTGACTCACGGGGAGCAAACATCCACACACGCAGCTGGCCTCTTCCCAGGGACTCGCACAGGCAGCTGCTCACCCAACCCAGATTCCTCAGGAGCCCCCTCTCTCCCAGGAGGCAGCTCCAACATCCCCCATGTCCCAGCAGCAGGAATCTGGGGTCCTGGCCTCCCAAGCTGGTTGTCTGAATACAGTTTCCCGTGGAAGCCTGGCCGTGCAGCATGGTTCAGGGATACCCTTTAGGAGTACACTTCAATGACATTATGGTTATAAAACCTATTTTCTCAGACTGTCCTCTGGGAACATAACCACTCTTCATGACTTTGTGTTTCTGGGGAAAAGTTTCCAAATAACAAATAAACAAATGAGTTCATTTTGGATTTTTTGACGTGCCAGACATTTTCTTAGCAGCCCTTAAACTCCTGTTCTTTCAAGACTCAGTGTCCATGAGCTAACGCATTATTTGAAGTCATTTATGTTTAGAAAGCATTGGGTTAATATATGACTTTCAAAAGTAATATATATGCATTTTAGCAGAGCCTTCTGACAGAACAGTGCCTTAGCCCTGAAAAAGAAAAAAGAATTTCTCCCCATAGCTGTAATGGAGGGGACCTCAGGTAGGTATTAAGCAAGTCAGTAATAGAAACATTGGTAAGAGGGTCTTGGGGCGCTCTGAAGTCAAACACTTTGAATCTGATACCCAGTACATGTAGAAACAGCATTAATATTGTTTTTCAACTGGGCTTAATGTTATACTCCTACAAGAACTTGATATTATACTCCCATCACGGAGGGCTTTGGTATACCCACTTAGATGCTGCTAATTCCAAAGTGTGACTGAAAGTTGTGGAGTTTCTAAACTCCGATTATATACTTTTCCCTTTCTGAGGTTGTCTTAAGGTTTAGGAACTAAACCTAAAGACAGTAAATATCTTAGGCTTGGAATTTGATGGGAAGGGAAAAAAAAACAGGTATGTCTTTAAAAAAGAAAAAAAAGAGAGAGAGAGGGAGAGAGAGAGAAAGCAGGTAGAAAAATGTCCCCAGGCCAGGAAAGTACCAGTCATTTTCAGATAAATTATACCCTCCTCCTCCTCCATGGGAAAAAAAAAAAAAATCATACTCAGACTTAACTGTCCCTTTGGCACTTTTGTCAAATGAGTTTTAGTAGCAGGAGCTGCTAAAAATATAAGCCAATTTCTTTCTTCATTTAAATCAAGTGCTTAAAAAAAGTGTAGCGCCTAGAACTGGTGCAGGGCTCAGCATTGCAACAGCCTGGGCTGCCTCAGTCCCTGAATAGTCCTTAGTGATAGCAAGGACCCTCTCCGAGCTAAGTGAAGTCAGCAGCCAGGCTGGAAATTGCCCCTTGAGAACAGGGGTTGTTTTTAGCACCCGAGACCCAAGTTCAAAAAGTGCCCTTGGGGATATGCTGACCAGGTCAGGTGTGGAAAGTACTCTGAAGAGTAATTTCTGGTTTGTTCATTCATTAATCCTGCCTTTCTTCTTTTTTTCTTTTTTCTTTCCTTCCTTCTAAAAGAAAAGAAAATGTCAAAACTACCAAGCATGTGCCAGTACTAGGACATGATTTATGGCCATGAATGAGACATAGTTGCTACTCTCGGGTAGACTGGGATCCACTCCATCTCCATCCAGTGTTCTTTTCCCATAGGGCCTGTGGCTTCCTCACATTTGGAAAGCGGTCTGACCGATTGGCCCTGCCTAAGGTGAGAACTAGTGAAGGCTTCAATTGTTTTCAGAGTTACCTGCCTTTTCATAGAATTTCAAGCCTTTTTAAGAATTTAAAAGGGCTTTGAAGCCCAAAGGAATATATTTGTAATGCTGAAATTTCAGGAACTGTGATAGGAAGAAGGGGAGAGAGTTTTTCAGTAAGGAGACGCTTCATATCATTCTGGATGGCCACTGCTTGTTCTGCTGAATAATCAGACAAGGTCCATCTAAATTATACTTACTAAAGATAATCTTAGGTTCCAATGTTAGAAGTGGAAAGATGTTAGAAATTAGCTAATCCAATTCCTGTATGTCACAGAAGAGGAGGTTCTGGGAGAGTCAGGCTGCTGGGGTACCAGTTCGCTGTTCTTCGGGGTCACGCTTTGTGTGAAGGGGAAAGCGGCATCACAGAACGTGAAGGATGGAGACGGAAGATGGGGAAGCAGGCCTACTTGGTGCTGACCGTGTATATGCTAGGATTTCACTTTAATGCCTCCAGTTCTTGACCTTGGGACTTATGAATGAGGCCATCTTGAGTCAAACTTCCTATGGAACTTCAGTGATTCACACCAACCTCCTGAATGAAACTCTAAGATAGCTTTGCCATCGTTCAAATTCTGATCTCTGATGAATAGTGAACATAGTTATTAATGTCACAGTGACTTCCACGGAATCACTACATCATTTTTATTGCTCTGCCTATCAAACTTGACTTTCCTATATGATAACTGCATTAATGCCTTCTCTCTGTGCTTGGGTGGTGTGAATATAGAAGTACTTAGCATGTGCTCTGAGGTGTGGTTCTAGAAGCAGTGATAGATTGTGGCAAGCCATTTCTACTACACTTTCTTCTGGTTCTGTTCAGTAACAGTGGCACAAGAGTTTAGAAGGAGTCCTGGTTGACAACAGGTACCTCTGATGACGTGGCACAGGAGAGACAGCAACTGATTCAAATTAGGTTGAACCCTATACTTTTCTCCTACAAACAGTGCTCTAATCACTTGAGCTAGGTCCCAGGTATCAGCAGTAGGCAGCTCTAGAAGTTCCTAGCCATACAGTCCTACATTAGCCCATTTGGACTGTCTTTGTGATATTTTGTATTCCATTATGAAGTCACTGCTGTGACCTTTTCCACAACCATTAGGTTATTTTGTCCTTGGGCAGCTGTCATTCTGTCCATTAGCAGATTTGCAGTTCATTTTAGGTGGTCTTTTGGATAAGGAAATAGATCTTAATGGGAGATTGCATGGGTGTGAGTTGAGATTAGGTTTGGTTTCCAATGAGAGCTAACTCTTCTGGAGCATTTCTTACAAAACTTTACAAAAATCACCTCACTTAATCTTCACGTCAACAATCGTATGAATGAGGAATTATTATTAGACCCATTTTATAGATGGGGAAACTGAGACAAAGGAAGGTTATATAATTTGTCCACAGTCACACAGCTGTTAAGTGGCAGAAGATGAGATTTGAATCCAGCTAGTCTGATCTAATCACTATAGCATATGGCCATGAGCACACCAAGTTTTGAAACATGGATTTTATTACTGAATATAACACCCCAGTTCCTGGCACTTTAGGAGTCTTTTTTTTTTTTTTTTTAATAAGGGAAGATGTCTGTGAAAAGAGCCAGTTGTCTTCTGTCAGCAAAACGATATTTAAAGCTCGAAGAGACAATTGTGTCTCCTCATTTGAACCCCCAAATCATATCCAAGAACAAAGTTTGTTTTGACGTCATAGATTAGACCTCTTCTCCACACAAGGACTAGGCAAAAATGTTGACTACATTAACTTCCAAGAGCCTGGTTGAATCAAGAATGTTTGCAAGTCCCAAACCTCTTCCTCATTCCCAAAGATCCTCCTGATTATGGCAGCCCATAATGTGCTCTCCTCCTGCAGGTCTCTTCCTTGGAGCTCCACAGAACCTAAATTAGGAGAGGGGATCTGTCAGCTCACATATATGTAAGCATTCTACTGGCCTGTGTGTTGGGAATAACACTTCACTACTTATTGACTTACGTTATCCTTCTTATACTTCTACTTCAATAAGATCCACTTTCCCATCAAACTTAAAGGCCATAAACCATGTTTTAAACTTTATTATTTCTCAGAAAAAGATGTATTGATATGCTGGCCACCCCCAAGATGTATTTAATAGATATTTAGGGACTTGACCTAAAGAAGCAGTAGTGTTGTAGGCAGAGCCACGCTTTATGGCCAAAGTTGTTACACTGATTTTTTTTTTTAATTTCTTATCAGCATCTGCTGTTTTTATTTATTTATTTTTGGTGTTTTCTTTTTTCTGGTAACTTGGCTAAAAAAAATTTCTAGTTACCTACTCCAGTGAGCTAAACTTCCTTATTTCTGGGGAAGATAAAGTGCCTATTACATATGCTTGTGCTCTGTCTCTATAAGGCTACAGCAATGAATTCCAAAAAATGAAAAATGCAGACATCTGTCTTGCCTATATGCACCTAATGTCTATCCATCCATTTGTTGATTATATTTATTGAGTGCCCATTGTGTACCAGGCATGAGGTGTGCTGAGTAACACAACACGTATGGTGTCTATCCATGAAACCTACCATCTGAGGTTGGGAGGAGGCAAAGGAATAAAATAAACAAATGTATAAATTTCACATCCCACTAAGTGTTATGAAAACTAACAATGGAGTGCTATGAGAGAAAATAACAGGGAAGGCCTGTGGTGGCTTACACCTGTAGTCGCAGCACTTCAGGTGGCTGAGGTGGGAGGATTGCTTGAGCCCAGGAGTTTGAGATTGCAGTGAGCTACGATTGCACCATTGCACTCCAGCCTTGGTGACAGTTTGAGACCCTGTCCCAGAAAGGAAGGGAGGAAGGAAGGTAGAAAAAGAAAGGAAGGTGGGGGGGGGAGAGAGAGAGAGAGAGAGAGGGGAGAGAGAGAGAGAGGAGAGAGAGAGAGGAAGAAGAAGAAGGAGGAAGGAAGGAAGGAAGGAAGGAAGGAAGGAAGGAAGGAAGGAAGGAAAAGTAAGAGAAAGAAGAAAAGGAAGGAAAGAATGAAGGAAGGAAAGAAAGGAAAAAGGAAAGGAAGGGGGAGGGAGGAAGGAGGGAGGGAGGGAGAGAGAGAAAGAGGAAAGGAGGAAGGAAGGAAGGAAAGTGTGAGGGAAGAAAGGATGGAAGGAAAGAAGAAAGGAAGGAAAGATGGGAAAGAAAGAAAGAAAATAATGAAGCGTACCTAATGTAGAATTTGGATTCTAACACGTTTCTAGGTGACGCTGCTACTTGGGATGGAAGACATTTCACTTGCGTCATGAATTAGCTTAGTATATATTAGAATCACCTGGAGCCAGGGGGTGGTGCCTTTAAACAAAATACTGATACTCGTCCCCACTGTCAAAGAAGCTGTTAGCATTTGTCTGGGCCTAAGCCTGGGCATCAGCATTTTTAAAGGCAGCTAATGCACATGCTAGATGGTGCCAGAAAGTGTGCAGAAAGTGTGGTATTGATTGCTGAGCACTGGCTAGTATATACATCCCGGGGTGCTTCACCACCCAGATGCTGATTCACACACTCAACAGTCAGCCTAGTTGTGGGGAGCGTTGCCTTCTTCCAAGGTGGATCTCACAAATCCCCAGTGGCAATGTGAGCCTGTAACTCTACCCACCTGTCATATGAAAGAACTGGATCTGGATGGACCTGCTTGCCTTGCATTTGAGCTCCAGTGTGGAGCGTTTCCACTAAGGTTAAATCATGGACAGTTGGACTGTCTGTACCTGACCTGGGAAGCTGGGATGAGAGAGTGGTGGGGAATGGGCTGACTCATGGGTCTGTGTTAGTGAAGCTGGAGTTAGGAGAGCCAGGTTCATTTCCAGTTCTGCTCTGATGAAGTAGAGACCTTGGCAAGTCATAGCACTCCTTGGGCTTACAGCTTCTTCCTTTGCAAAATGAGACTCTTGAACTAGGAGATAACCATGCTTCTTTTACATGATCAAATTCTGGCAATTTCAGTTGTGGAAGTAAGTGTGAAATGGAACCCCAGTTTTCCCTTTGATAAAATAAGAGTTGGATTTGTGATTTCTAAGACTATTGTCAACCCCACGTGCTATGACTATACCAAGAATAATAGGAGCTAACATTTAAAGAGTATTTGTTATATCCCAGGCATGGTTCTAAGAGATGTACATTATCTCATTTAATACTAACGATAAAACAATAAGATAAATTCTATTGTTATCCTTATTTTATAGATGAAAAAACCTGAAGAACAAAGAGGCTTAGTGACTTGAACAGGCTCACACAGATAGTGGGTGACAAGTGGTATTCTGACTCAGGCCATCTCTTCCATCCTGGGTTCACGCCCACCACACCATTTACCACCACACCTTGTTTCACTGCTCTCACCCTCAGTTTCTCTAGCAATACAATCAGGGTTTGAACTACATAGTGTCTGTATTTCGTTTAGTTCTAAAATTCAGTGCTTCTGTGAATACTGCTGCTCATTGATTTATTCAGATTTCCTTTATTTATTCAGCAAACTTTGATTGAGCTTTTAGTATGAGGCTCAGGAGTCAGACTGCCTGGATTCCAGTCCTCAGCTGACCACGTGCTAGCTGTGTGACTTTGATCAAATTACCTAAACTCTTTGGCCTTATTGCTCTCATTTATTCACATGGGATTAATAAAACTGTGGCTCTTGTAGAGTCATTATGAGGAGAGAGTGGCATAGCAAGTATTGCACAAAGGAGTATCTTGCACCAAGTGTAATGCCTGCCACATAGTAAGCACTCGATAAATGTTTTTATCAGTACCATCAGGCCCCACACTAGTTGCTAGGGATGCAAAGATTAGTAAGACACAGTCCTTAGCATCATAGAGCTTACAACCTAGGCAGGGAGGAGAAAGAGATGCAAATCACTAGAATATGATGTGAAATGATGAAAGCGTGTTCCCAGCCTTTGAGGAATACAGAGGAGAGATAGGGGATAAAAGTGGTGAGTTACTAGTCACGTGGGAGCCTTTGAGCCACTTTGGGTGGTGAGAGGAAGGAGCAGGCTCTTAATGCGAGCCCTGCCTTCTGGAGGGCTTAAGGTGACCACAGGCACCAGAACATGAGCAGCAGATGGAGCGGACCCAGTGCAGAGCGTAGGGGCTAGGAGGCCTGAATCCAAATAACCAAGGGGACAAGAGTCAGCACTGAAAGGGAAGAGCAGACAGCAGGGAGACAGAAAGAGGCTTTGGCAGAGGGGAGTTGGCTAAGTAGAGCACACACCGCAGCCAGTGACCAGCACACCTGGAGGCACTGGAGGCATCTCCAGTGGAAGATGGATCCCTTGTACATCCAACTGGCCCTGTTAGCTGGTGGAAGGAGCCAATGTTGGCCGAGGTCCTAGGCCCTACAGCTGCAAATAGGTAATCGGTGACACCTGGCACAGGTGAGGCATACTCTGGCAGTGGGACAGCCACAGTTCCTGGTGATGTTCCCTTCCAGAGAGTCTAAAAGCACAGAATCGCAGAGCTGGGGTGGGGGGTGAGGATTAGAGATGAACCACCCCATTTACAGATCCCTGTACCGCACCCAGAATCCTTCAGGGAAGGACTTTGGAATCTGCATTTTAAGCAGCTTCACTCTTAGTTCTCTCATCTGTAGTCTGTGATTGCACTTTGGGAGACATTGTGAGATGCTAGATAGTCAAGGGAACCTCAGTAATGAAAAACCAAGACTAGGCCAACGGATTGAACATTAGAAGTTGGGACCTCCAGATTTGCCCTTTTTTACGGTTTAGGGGAAACCTGGGTTCTCCTCAGAGTTTCCTGGAGGACCCATTGACCTGCCACCTCCACCCCCACCCCTCTGCCTTTACTCCCAGTGGGAAAGCTATAGGCCAAGAGGGTAGCATTTAGCTTTAAAAAGTTTAAAAATTTTACAGAAAAGAGGATGCACCTTTTTTTCCCTCAAATCTTAAACCCTCTTCACACAATGCGGGCTTCCTTTTCACCAGCCCTTTTCATATGTTTTACATAAAAATGGAAAAGGTTTAATCAAGGGTCTGTCCATTTCTTCAAGACCTCTACCACCCTGAAAGCTAGGGTGCGGGGGATTTTCCTGTCTCTTCCCTCCCTTCACCCCTTGAAAGACAACACCTGATACTGTCCAATCTTAAAACTTAAGGGAACTGGCTTAGAGCTTTGATTGGTGGTGTTTACCTATCTTCGGGTTAAAAAAAAAATAGGCAACTTTCAAAACACATGCTAGAACCTGTGCTGAACAAAGAGAAACCTGTAAATTCCCTGAACCACCCTCACGTGATGGGAGGTGGAGTGGAGCGTCCTGACTTGCAGCCTCACTTGTCAGCTTGTCCCAGTCGACTAGTTTCCCAATCAAAGATAGCAGGGAAGGCTTTTCAAACTTCTGTGGCCCAGGGGAGGACGGCGTGCACACACAGGAACACTTGTAGTTTGGGATGTTAGGGAGAGGCATGGTTGTATGAGAGACAGCTCCTTCCAGACTGCCTTGGGGCATCTGCAGGGGTGGAGATGCTGGTCCTGGCAGGATCCGTTCATACCACAGGGATTCACTTAAGGAGCCTCCCTCTTGCCTGATGGGGATGCAGGGTCCTCACTCTGAGACAGGGCAGAGGGGCAGGCCAAGAGTTCCACCCATGAAAAAGCAGCCTCTGTGTGTGTGTGTCTGGGTTTGACTTCAGTCCAGGAGTGATATTCCCAAAGCACTAGGGAGCCCCTTACTGGAATTCAACCGTCCATTCAGGTCCGAGGAAAAAGGAGGAAGCTTGTACTGCATTCCTTCCACCCCACAGATGAGCCCCAGCCCTCCAAAGGGTGCCAGCAGTAGAGATGCTGTGGAAATTTCTCTAGGGAAATCTCACAGAAGCCTGTAAGAAACTTGACCTCATTTGCATTTTCTGATTGAATCACTGATAGGTTTTTAGTTCTCTCCCTTCCCTTTACAAAGGCAGGCCCAGGAATGAAGAAAAGGCTCAGTTACCTAGTATTTTCAGGAGAGATGTATTATCACTGATTGTCAACCTGCTTCTCGTACACATGGTGTTTCAAAGCCTTGACTAATTCCATGGTGGATGTGTGTCTGTAGAGTGTTATTTAAAAATCTTTCTTCTTTTCTTGTACATCATGGTTTCGTGAAAAGTTCAACAGCATCAGAACACACTCCTGAAGGATTTATTAGTTAACGGAATCTTCATCCTCATTATGGTGGTGAAGGAATTTCTTTCAAGGACTACAGTTCCAGTAATAGCATAAATCAAAGACAAGACTGTTGCTTGCTCTGCTCAAGATTTTTGTTTTTAATCTCATGCCCCAGAGGGAGGGGAAATTTAGATGTAGAAAACCAGAGTGTGAGACCAAGTTATTTAGCTGTCAGTCATGATCTGGGCTGCTGGAATCTGTTCGTTGTTGTCAGGGAGCCTTTAAGATAGGCAAACAGTGTTGTAGAGTTTGTTCTTCAACCTGCGTGTTGGCCTTCCTTTGGCTGCTTTTGCAAAAGTCCAGCAGCACTGTTCTCTCTGCCTGCCACAAACCATCATGAAAAATGTTGCTGTGACAGGGAAATAGCAAGTTTCGTGCTGAGCTTATGTACACAGGGCTCAGAAACATGTACCTAATCATAGGAAAGACAAACCAAGAGCCAAAGAAAATCAGTTCAATTCATTTTCCTATTGATAAAGGATAGAAATCCTTTTTTTTTTTTAATATTTCATGCGAAATCAAGAATCCACTCTTCCAAGTGCAGCATTTAGCTGTGTGCTAAGTTTCTTTTCTTCTGAGTTATTAATTACTCTCTTTCTCTTCTGCATCCCAAAGAGAAGGGACCTTTGAAGGCTCTAGAATCCCAAAGGAAGAACATTTCATCCTGGTTATAAATGGGCAAGGTGGGATTCAAACACATTCTGGTTCTGCATTGGGCTTTGTCACTTTGCTGTGTGACTTTGAGCAAGGTACTCCACCTCTCTGAGCTTCTTTGTCTTCCTCTGTTAAATGTGGCTTGAATTCCTATCTAAAAGGGTATGAGGAATAAAAGGAGATCATATACGTAAAGAATTCTAACGGGTTTCTCCTTCCCTCTGCACTTCTCTTATGTGGAAAATTCCTGAAAAATAAAATTTAAGGATGATTTTATTTTTTGCACTTTAACGTATTATTATTAGGTTGGTGTGAAAATAATTGCAGTTTTTGCCATTAAAGGTAATAGCAAAAACCGCAATAACTTTTGCACCAACCTAAATAGAATCCTGTACTTGTTCCATAATTTCATTTTAGACTCTCCCCATCCTAATGCCCCTCTTTCTCTCTCGCTTTGCCTTGTTCCTAATCCCTCTCACTCACAGTATTTCTCTCCTTTCAGAGAATCTACTTCCTTTTCTTTTTCATTTCTTTATCCATATTACTCAACCTGTGACTGGCATAAAAGAGGGTAGGGAAGGATTAGCATTAGAATCAGGGCATAGAATGTAGGAAAATAGTATATAAAAAGGAAAAGGAAACTGTAGTGTTTTATTCATTTGATGAATATTGATGAAGCCCCTACTGTGTGCACACCCAGGGCCCAAGACTGACACACTTCATGCCCCCACAGAATATATGGGCAAACCTGGAAGTAAACAGGTAGGTACGAGTCTCTCTACCAAGGGATTTGGCACAGGGGACAAACACAGGGTGTTGTGGGTGCACCCTAGAGGGGCCTCAGCCCACACATGGGAAGGCAGTAACGTCTACCTGGCAACTGGAGGTAAAGACATGGGAGAAAGGACTAGCCAGGCTAGGAGCAAGGAGTGTCAGGGCACCAAGGAGAGATTGGACCTGGTGTTACTGAAGAAACAAAAGCCCAGGATGGAGACAGGAGGAATAAGTTCTGGTGTTGTATTGCACAGGTGCACAGCCTGGGGGCTATAGTTAATAATAATGTATTATATACAGACATACATCATTTTGTTCCACCACTTTGCAGATACTGCATTTTTTTTACACATTGAAGGTTTGTGGCAAGCCTGCCTTGATGAAGTCTGTCAGCACCATTTTTCCAACAGTGTGTGTTCACGTCATGTTTCTGTGTCAGCTTTTTAGCCATAAAGTATTTGAAAATTAAGATATATTTGTGTTTTTAGACATAATGCTGTTGCGCACTTAATAGAATGCAGTATAGTCTAAACGTAACTTTTAGATGCACTGAGAAACCAAAATATTCGTGTGACTTGATGGCGATATTTGCTTTATTGCCATGGTCTAGAGACCGAACTCACAATCTCTCTGATATTTGCCTGTACTTCCAAATTGCTAAATAATTAGATGTTAAACGTTCTCACTGCAAAGAAATGATACGTATGTGAGGTGACGATATGTTCATTTCACAATGCATACGTGTATCATAACCACCACATTGTACCCCATAAATACATACTATTATTATTTGTCAATGAAATATGAATTTTTTAAAAAAAAAGATCAGAATGGAGGAACAGAGTGCAAGGGAGGGGGCACCTGAAGATGAGCTGGAGGGCTTTGCACGCCTCGGGGAGTGTCGACTGGACTCTAATGAAGAACCAGGGGAAGCCGGGGGAAGTAAATGGTGGCGGGGTGGGGAGGGTGGGCAATGGTGGTCAGATCTGTGATTTCGGCACCTGGCTCTGGCTGCAGTGGGGGAAGCTGGGTCTGCTTATCTCTTCTCTGTGCCTATCTGTCCACGTTTGTAAGTTGGGCCCTTGGAGTTGCCAAGCCCTCGGCTTTGAAAACAAGCCGCTTTGTTCAAGTTTAGTGCTGTCAGTGGTCCAGCAAATTGAGATTAAAAGAGGTCCCCCTTGGCCAGGCGCTGTTTTAAGGACTCTGCTGAGGGTTTAAACGGACTAGTTTTGAAATGTAAGACAAACCGTAATCACCAGGCAGTGCTCCCTTGTTTTGCCAGGGAGAGACATTTATAGGTATTAAACTAGTTCCAGAAGGCCTCTAATACAGTTCCTTAAATGCAATAATAACACAGAATTATTAGGGGAAACTATTATTATTATTCCAAGTAATAACATAATTTTGTGCCCATGGAGGACATCCAAAGTGCTGAGAGAAGTGAGCATTGGTTAATTAAGCCCAGCCACTCCTCCACGAGTTGGGTGAAGCATCATTAGATTCGTTTTTATAGAGGAGTCAACTGAAACACAGTTGGATTAGTTGACTTCCTTAAGGTCAGACCGTGAGAAAAAAACCTGGGGAATTTTGTGTTTGATCAACCCTTTCGCCTCATGTGTCCTACTTATGAACACGGATTCAGATTCACCCAGTGCCTAGGCAAAGAATAAACCTACAGGGTTGGGAAACCCTAGAGACCCTGGTCCTACCTTCCTCACCCCAGGTTGAGGACAGGCTGGAGAGGAGAAGCACCCAGAAGCAATCCTAATACATGTGCCCTTTACTTCTCCATACTCTCATGGGCCCTTATGCACAGAGAGAAGCTGATTCGTAATGATGCCAAGGACAGTGCTTTGGAGGAAAATCTCAGCACTGGTTGAAAATGACAAACAAAGCCAGGTTAGGTGGGGAGGGAAATGGAAGCACAGAGAGGCCGCTATTTTCAGGAGCTTCCTGTTCTGATGGCAGGAGTTTGAAGCCCAGGAATTCCTCAGCATCCACTGGTGCAGCCCCTGTCTTCTCTTCCATCCATTTTCTTCGGCTTTGTCCTCCTGCCTCCAGAATTCCAGGATTCAAGCTTGGAAAAGACATCTCTGGGACTGTGTTGGGCATCTTAGGAAGCTGTGCTCTCTCTTCATTTATTATTTTTTTCCATGACTATTTAACTCATATTAGGAACTGCACTAGACACTGGAGTGCAGGCACTAGTGCAGTGCACTAGACACTGGAGATACAGCAGAATAAGGCTTAATTCCTACCCTCAAGAAGCTCCATCTGGAAAGGGAAAAAGATACCATAGATCCCCTTCACCTCTCCCACTTCCACCCAAAATCAGCATCCTTAGCATATGATTCATGCTTCAGTACAGGAGAGTCACATGCAGGATGCCTTGAAGAACGCTGGCTAATTCTACCTGGGGAGTTAGAGAAAGTTTCGGGGAGGAGCCAAGGTTGGTCTGAGAACTAAGAGAAAGTCCTTCTGGGCGAAAGGAACAGCCTGAGTAAGGGCATGGAGACGTGACACTGTAGGAGGCTTGGAAACCATATAAAAAGTTAAGTCTTCATTATGTAACATTGTTCCTTTGGACTAGAAGAGCTAAATTAGTCCCTAATAATATATTCTCTCATAATCTTCATAGATTGTTTTATGACATGTAGTATGCCTTTTTATCCAAATAGATTATATGTTATTCAAGTTCTAAGACCTTGTTCTCCCCCATAACATGGAACTAAGCAGGACTGAGTATCCAACATTTACCTAAAAGAGATAAAGAAAAAGGTGAAGTTAACACAACCTTTGATCTTAAATGTGATGCCTCAGTTCTCTGAGCCTTGATTTTCTACTATGTAAAATTATGGTAATTATGCTATTTCTCAGGATTATTTCAAAGATAAAATAAGGCAACACAGGTAAAAGTACTTTATAAACTATACTGTATTACATATAATAGTGCTCTTATTACATTTGATCTGATCAGTAATTATAATAAAGATATAATATTCTGTAGTAGTTTTTACTCCCTCAACTGTGGCCAGTTAGATTCTCTAAGTTCAGCCACACAACGTATGCTAAGATTTCAATGGCAGGCTGATGGGAAGATGGGCAAAGGTTACAATTAAGTGGGGCTCATTTTGAAGACTAGATTTTAGTCAATAGATTCCAGACCCCATTCAGCACTGGGGTGGAGCTCCTAACACATTACCTGCCTAGGTTCTCACTATTTTGAAGCCTAGGAGAGCTAAGCACACAGATTTCGAGACTTTGCCACTCATCGGCTTCATGGGACATGAGCAAACACAGCCCGTCATGCACAATCGTGAGCACTCAGTGAAGATACAGAAAGGTGTTCCCTGGAGAAAGCTGGCTGTCCAGATAGAACTCCACAAAGCTGGTGGCCTGCAAGGGTCTCTGCCCTCACCAACCTGTCTGCTCTTCCTGGGCACAGAGGATATGGTATTTCCCAGTCCCCTCATTCTTGGGTTGGGGCCGTGAGGCTGAGTCCTGGCAAATGGGATGTAAATGGACAGGATACAAGCTCTTGTTCTTCTGTCTCTCTTTCTCTCCTATGGTGCCTTTGGAGTCAGCATGTTGCAGATGACAGAGAAACAAGATAAAGACCACTGGTCTGCATCAGACCTGATGGAATCCAGAGATAAAGCTTTTTCTGTTAAGCTACTGAGAGGTAGGGATTTGTTATCATAGGGTACAGCCTCTTCTGATCAGCACAGTCCCGTTGCCTTGGTGCTGTCACTGTAGTTCAGAATCTGGCAGTATCCTTTTTTATGGTAGGACATGCCCCTTCTGGATGATGTTCACCCATCCAGTGTCCAGATTCCATCACTTACACTGCATTAGGGCTCTCTGACGTAAGACCTCCTTCAACCTGACTTTGTGTATTTCTGCTCAAACCCACTAGGTGCTGAATTTACAGTTTGACTCTCAGATGACACTGCTACTTCTATCACAGTGAACAAGGAGGGAGTGTCTCTGGTCTCCCTAAGCCACTTAATACATATTTATTGATGCTGTTCTTAAGTCCTTAAAAATATGGGATGATAACATCTACTGAGCTCTTTCTTTGTGTCATCAGTCACTGGGGAATTTGCTTTCTCCACGTATTATTTCATTTACTCTTATTTATTTATTTATTTACTATTTATTTATTTATTTTTAGAGACAGGGTCTCATTCTGTTGCCCAGGGTGGAGTGCAGTGGCATGATCATGGCTCACTGCAGCCTTGAACTCCTAGGCTATAACAATTCTTCCACCTCAGCCTCCTCAGTAGCTAGGACTACAGATACATGCCACTGTGCCTGTCTAATTTTAAAAATACATATATTTGTAGAGATGGGGTCTCACTGTGTTGCTCAGGCTGGTCTCAAACTCCTGGGCTCAAGCATTCCTCCCGCCTCATCATCCCAAAGTAATGGGATTACAGGTGTGAGGCACTGCACCTGGCCTTCATTTAATTTTCACAATAAACTTACAGGTTAAGTACTATTATTGTTTCCATTTTATAGATGGAGAAATTAAGGCACCAAGTAGTTAAGCAGATTTTCCGGGGTCAAACAGAGAGAAGCAGAGATTCAAATCTAGGTAGTGTGATCAGAGATGACATGCTTATAAACATGTGATGCTTCCCCACAATGTGCACAATTCTTAAAAACTAAAGAATGCTACTGCTTGATTCAACTTTGGGATTTTTAATAATTAGAAAACTTTGCCATTTCAGCATTAAAATAATGAATATGAAAATGATTCAACTTTCATAAATAACCTGAGATGGAAAGTTGTTAGCTACCCAAGAGACAGTAAATGGAATTAACACACCTTGGTCCTTGGCTAGCCTCGCAGACACATTGCTTACTGTGGATTAATGATCAAATAGGTATTTGAAAGGTGCAAATTATAAATCCATTGGGTAGGACCAGTTCTGCAGAGACGGACTAGTCAGAAATGAGAATTGAGATGTGGGCAATAATAAAAGCCATAAAGAAACTGTCAGTTTTCCAGTGGATTAAGATTTCTTTTCAGACAATGTTTCTGTATTATATCATTGGTCCAAAGTATATTTGACTGTTTTACTATGTTAAACACAGAATGAAGGAGCTTAGACAGAATGGTTAGAGATAGAAGATTAAATATACATGTGTAATTCTGTTCTCTCCTCAAAATCCACTAAAATGATTTGTAAAGAGTCTTTTTCAAGAATAACCCACAGACTAAAAAGAATAGTGGAGAGTAGATTGGCAACAATACTTTGGGAGCTGGAAAGCAGGTGGAATAGAGGTGACTGACTTATCAGATACAGGAAAGCTGAATCCCAAGCCAGCAAGGGGGAAAACCCAGATTATCACAGAACCCAGTGCCACGCAGGTTTAAGAATTGATGGCGCCAGGTACCTCTGAAAATGAAATCGATGGGCTAAAAATAAGGTGGATGAAAAGTCTGTTGAAATAGCAGTGTTATCCTAGATTCACTCTGGGAAATGGTACCATCCCTCCCCTGAGCTAGAGCATTATCCTTTGGATAGTGTGAAACTGAGTGTCTCTGGACTCAGGACAACGTTCAAACAGTGGGGTTAAGACATACGTTCACGTATTTAATTGAAGACTCCCTGCTTTCTCTTTTGGACTTGTCTCCCACACAATAGCAGCCAGATGTTTATCTCTAAGCAGCAACTGGAATTTTCTCTGTGGTATCTGACTAGTCTAAGAGAAATAAAAGACCAAAGAAGCTGGCATTGTGGCTCCCCAAGGAAATGGCCTAATCCATTATTCTAACAGTGGATGAACCCCTTTCGTGTACCCAGAAATCATACTCAGCCTTTTAATGACCCACTCTTAAATAAATTAGAGCAGATAAACAAGAATTACCAGGCATTTGAGGAAAGCGCATAATGTGAGATACAGAGAAAGTATCAAGTTAGAGGAAACAGAAACTACGAAGGGAGGGAAAAAAAAAAAAAAACAACTGGAGGGAAAGGGTGGAATACCATTGACTTTAAAAAACACAGAAAGTTAAGTAGAGATATTGCATTCATGAACAAAGAACAATGTTTTAAAAAAAAGGAATACTGAAAAATACTAATGAGCTATAATAAATTAAAAATTGAAGAGTAGAAGCAAAAAACGAGAGAAAAATAAGCAGGGTATGGGAAGGGTAAAATAATTCAATAGATGATTCAGGAAAATTTCCCACCATTGAAGTTTCTCCTTGAATCTCTTAAATGCCCAGTATAAGGGGTGAGGTTCGATCTACGCTAAGACAGGATCATGAGGTTTCAGAACACCAAACACAAGAAGACCCTTGGTTTCAAAAGGCAAATAGCAAGTTTTGTATAAAAGATCAAGAATTAGACACGTTAGATGTCTCAACAGCAACATTGGAAACCAGAGGGTGATGAAGCAAGGTTTTCAAAGTCCCAAAGGAAAATTGTTTCCAGTGTAGAATTCTCTATCTAATCAAACTATTAATTAATGTGAGGTTAGAACAAAGAAATTTTTTAGATATGTGTGGTCTCCAAAATGTTAGCTTACACACACTCTTTCTCGGAAGACTACTGAAAGATGCACCATCAAATTTGAGGGCATAAACCAAGAAAGACAGGAGGCTCGAAAAAACAAGGAAGCCAACAAAATAGAGAGTGAAGAGAGTCCCCGGATCATGGGAAAGAGAAATCACAACACAACAGCCTTACAACAGCCCAGAAACAAACCAATCCAGACTGGAGCAGGTCAGCAGGATCCTGGGGAAATAGCTTCAAGAAGGTGAAACTGATAGAACACCTGATTTGTCTGAATGCATTGAAACTTACATTTGGAGAGTTTGGGGTTGAATAAGGAATAAGTAGAGAGAAAATTAAGCAAGCAAAAAAAGTTAATTATTAATTCCAGAAAAAAAATAATATTATACAGAAAAAGGAAGAGTATTCGTTGTATATAACATGACCCATCGGTGAATAGCATTTACATTGTCATAAAAGCAGAAGCACAGAATATTGATCCAACCAAAATTGTGATAAATTGCAAGTGGCAGGATGGGGGACAGGAAGTGTGCATATGTGTGGTGGGGGTGGGAGTTCTTGAAAGAAAGCAAAAACCTCATCTTCCGTCGTGGAAGGTCAATAGATAAAGCCTAAACCAGAAACATCAAAAAGTAGTTACATAAACCTATTATTTAGAGATATGGAGGTAAATATCAAAAGAATCAGCTAAAGAAGTTAAAAGTGGTTGCCTTTGGCCATAAGAAATATGGGCAGGGACTGTTGGTTTTTCTATAAAGCTTTGGAGAATTATTTGCCTCTTTAAATAACGTGCAGGTACAACCTTAAATAAATGAATTTTGAAAAAGACAGAATTGGGATTAACTGTGCACATTGCTATCAGTTGTTGCAGTTCAGGCCACTGTTACCACACAATTTACCAATTCAAGTTTGATATCCGCCTGGCCATTTTTAGGATGTGTGGAATATTTATTTACAGAATTTAGAGCTGAAGGACTTTGTACATTTTTAAATTTTTTTTTCAATGGGTTTTTGGGGAACAAGTCATGTTTGGTTACATGACTAAGTTCTTTAGTGGTGATTTCTGAGATTTTGGTGTACCCATCACCCGAGCAGTGTACCCTATACCCAGTGTGTAGTCTTTTATCCATCGCCACCCCCAACCTTTCCTCTGAGTTTCCAAAGTCCAATGTATCATTCTTATGCCTTTGCGTCCTCATAGCTTAGCTGCCACATATGAATGAGAACATATGATGTTTGGTTTTCCATTCCAGAGTTACTTCACTTAGAATAATAGTCTCCAGTTGCTTCCAGGTTGCTGCAAATGCCACTATTTCATCCCTTTTTTGGCTGAGTAGTATTCCATGGTGTGTGTGTATATACACATAAATTTGTATATATGTTTATAATGTGTATTATAAACATATATATAAATTATGTTTTATATTATAAACATATATAACATATATTTATATATTTATAAAGAAATGGTATATAAAATGTATATAATTTTATATAACACTCACTGATTTATATAATGATAACATTATATAAATGTATATAACATTTTCTTTATTCACGCACTGATTGATAGGCATTTGTGCTGGTTCCATATTTTTGCAATTGCAATTTGTGCTGCTATAAACATGTGTACGCAAGTATCTTTTTCATATAATGACTTACTTTCCTCTGCGTAGATACCTAGTAGTAGGATTGCTGGATCAAATGGTAGATCTACTTTTAGTTCTTTAAGAAAACTCCACCGAGTTTTCCATAGTGGTTGTGCTAGTTTACATTCCTACCAGCATTGTAAAAGTGTTCCCTTTTCACTGCATCAACACCAACATCTATTTTTTTAATTAATTTTTTTATTATGACCATTCTTGCAGGAGTGAAGTGGTATCGCGTTGTGGTTTTGATTTGCATTTTCCTGATCATTAGTGATGTTGAGCATTTTTCCATATGCTTGTTGGCCATTTGTATATCTTCTTTTGAGAATTGTCTACTCATGTCCTTAGCCCACTTTTTGATGGGATTGTTTGGTTTTTTCTTGCTCATTTGTTTGACATTCTGGATATTAGTCCTTTGTCAGAAGTACGCATTGCGAAGATTTTCTCTCACTCTGTAGATAGTCTGTTAATTCTGCTGATTATTTTGCTGTGCAGAAGCGTTCTAGTTTTATTAAGTCTCATCTATTTATCTTTGTTTTTGTTGCATTTGCTTTTGGGTTCTTGGTCATGAAGTCTTTGCCTAAGCCAATGTCTAGAAGGGTTTTTCTGATGTTATCTTCTAGAATCTTTAGGTTTCAGGTCTTAGATTTAAGTCTTTGATCCATCTTAAGTTGATTTTTGTATAAGGTGAGAGACGAGGATTCAGTTTCATTGTCCTACATGTGGCTGCCAATTATCCCAGCACCATTTGTTGAACAGTGTGTCCTTTCTCCACTTTATGCTTTTGTTTGCTTTGTTGAAGATCAGTTGGCCGTAAGTATTTGGCTTTATTTCTGGGTTCTCTATTCTGTTCCATTGCTCTATGCGCCTATTTTTATACCAGTACCATGCTGTTTTGGTGACTATGGCCTTATAGTATAGTTTGAAGTCAGACAATGTGATGCCTCCGGATTTGTTCTTTTTGCTTAGACTTGCCTTGGCTATGTGGGCTCTTTTTTGGCTCCATATGAATTTTAGGATTGTTTTTTCTAGTTCTGTGAAGAATGATGGTGATATTTTGATGAGAATTGCATTGAATTTGTAGCTTGCTTTTGGCAGTATGGTCATTTTCACAATATTGATTCTACCCATCCATAAGCATGGGATAGATTTTCATTTGTTTGTGTCATCTATGATTTCTTTCAGCAGTGTTTTGTAGTTTTCTTGTAGAGGTCTTTCACCTTCTTGGTTAGGTATATTCCTAAGTTTGTTTGTTTGGTTTTTTTTGTTGTTGTTTGTTTGTGTTTTTGTTTTTGCAGCTATTGTGAAAGGGGTTGAGTTCTTGATTTGATACTCAGCTTGGTCGTTGTTGGTGTATAGCAGAGCTACTGATATGTGTACATTAATTTTGTACCCTGAAACTTTGCTGAATTCATTTATCAGACCTAGAAGCTTCTTGGATGAACCTTTAGGTTTTTCTAGGTACAGGATCATATCATCAGCAAACAGCAACAGTTTAACTTCCTCTTTACTGAATTGGATGCCCTTTATTTCTTTCTCTTTTCTGATTGCTCTGACTAAGACTTCCAGTACTATGTAGAATAGAAGTAGTGAAAGTGGGCATCTTTGTCTTGTTTCAGTTCTCGGGGGAATGCTTTAAACTTTTCCCCATTCAGTATAATGTTGGCTGTGGGTTTGTCATAGATGGTTTTTCTTACCTTAAGGTATGTTGAATGACTTTTTCTAAATAGACAGAAGCCTCACTACAAAGAAAATTGGCCCAATTTTCTTCCTTTGACACCTTCAAGCCTGCCTTTTTCTCCTTTTTGTCCATAAAAGGTGCTCCAAAAAGGGAGAGGGTACATGATGGGAAGCAAGAAAGCCATGACTCCAGTCCTAACTCTACTCGTAACCTACTGGTCCTTAACTTCACTCAGCATGTTGGTTGTTTCTCCATCTGTAAAATGGGAATAGTAATACCCACAGTGCTACTTTGTAGCACTGTTGTGGGTAATCAAAAGAGGGTATATAGATAAGGTCTTTTATGAAGCTGTTAAGTCTTCTAGATGCCAGGCGTTGCTATCATTCTCATTACCACTGCAGCTCCCTGGGAGAGAAATCAGTACAGGCAATCTAAAAGTTTCCGTTAGTAATACTGATGAGAGTTCTGCGATATTAAAAGAGTGGCATTCCAGAAGGCATGGCAAGAGATGTTTTAACCATTCCACTCTGGTCTGGCCTAGATTTAGTCTGCATGTGGCTGCTGTTCATGGGTGGAGCTATAGACACCTTAACACAGAGATAACCTTATAGTCAGAGTGTGCAGAATTGTGGGTGCTTTTCACTCAGGCACCTTGGCCAGCCAGCTGCTAGAGTATGTATTTTCCTTTGCCCCAAATTTTTTGTTTTTGTTTTTTTAATCTCCTTGCCTTTTTTTTCCATCTTGGGTTCTTAACAAGAAATCAAAAGCAGGGAGTTATACTCCTCCTGACAGATCTGACTTCTCTACTGAAAGGAAGAATTTCAAGGCAGCGTGTCACTGCCTAAAATGCTTATGAGAGATGCAGTCAGATTGGCCAGAGCACTCAAGAGGGAGGCTTTACAAACCATTGCCAGGCCTTAAAACCTGCCCAGTCTACCCTCTACAGATTGCTGAGGCAGAGAGAAGAGTTGGTGCTCCAAAGAGGCTCCTGAGTACCTGAGATTTAAACTTCTGTGACTTGTGTTGCCAATTTGGTATTGAACATTGTGTAAAGGAAAATATACCATATTATAGAGCTGTAAAAGGGTCTTTGGAAGGCATTGAAATGATGCTCTTAGTTGGCAGTATTGGAAACTGACACCAAGTAATGTGATTTGCCTCCTCTGGCCAGTGGCAAAACCAGGACTGGAATCCAAGGCTTTTTCTGCTCAGTTTGCCAGAGAGAGAGGAGCCTACTGGGCTCTAGAATGTTCATAGACCTACCATGTGATCCTATATCAATGATACAATATAATATCAGCTAACATGGATTGAGTGCTAACTAGGTGTTAAGTGTTTTACATAAATACTCAGAATCACAGCTACTGTATGTGTTGGGTCCTATTATTCTATCCTACAACAGGATCAGAGAAGGTAGGTAAGTTTCCCAAGGCTGCACATCCAGTTAGTGCTGGGTTTAAACCCAGTCCCTTCTGACTCCTGATTCCTCCCTTCTTGCTGCCTTCTTCTCCCTGCATTTCCTACATTAAGGTATTTGTGCCATGTTTTAATTGTTTGTGGCGAGAGTTCTCTTGCCTCTTTCTCTCTGTCTTTCCTATGACTTTGAATTCCCCAGCCCTGTTGGACTGTTGTTTCTGGTTTAAATGACTGACATGGTTTTATTTGGGCTGTTGTCAGAGTGACTGGGTACGGTGAAGTCACCCTCTGGCAGGTGTTCCCTTGCGTGTCAGAGGAGAGTGGCGTCATGGTGAGAGGGGATGGCTGCCTATGGGGTGCGGGAGAGAGGAGCTTGGGACAACTCCGGCTGCAGTCTGGGGAAGTGACTGGTGGAAGCAGTGATTCATCATCCTGGATCCATGGGATTCTCACAATTTTCACGCCTTAAACAAAACGGGTGCATTTAAAAACTGTCTGGGAAGCCATTTTCCCTTGATTTACTTGGGCGATGAGGAAATTGTGTTTAAAGCTACACATATAAGAAAGTCAATGACTGCATTACAGAAGAACAGTGAACAAATGTGAATTTTAGGTTTCTGGTTTCTTCTGTTGAAAGAGAGAGCCTGTTTTAATTTAAGAGCCATTATCACAGAGTTGTAAAGAGATATTAACTGAGAAAGGATCTCTGAATTTACAATTCAAATATATAAACCCTGGCTAAAATGCAATGAGACCCAATTTTTGTGTGTGGCTCTTGAAATCACTTGTTTAATCTCATACATATGTAATTCTATAGTCACACCCCTCGTTTGTGGAAATTCAAAAATATTTGTAGTCCTTCTTGGCTACCATTGATCTTAATCACCAATGGAGCTTAAGCAATCAAACTCACTTAGCCACATTTTAAATGGCCCTGATTCATGAACTTGCTCATTTCGGCCCGGTGGAAATAGTACTTATTTGGGATTCAGACGGCCCTGGCTTCAGATTCAGATTCTGCCATTCCCTGTACGATCTTGGACAAGTTACCTCCCTGAGCCTCAGTTTCCTAATTTGTCAAATGAAGAGGATTCATGTGGGTCTCCAGAAGTTGTTGGGAGCATTAAATGAGTTTATTTTATTAAAGAATTATGACGTAACAGCTAACACAGAGCAAACGTGTTAACTGGTAGTTTTTTGTTTTGTTTTGTTTTGTTTTTTTGAGATGGAGTTTGCTCTTGTTGCCCAGGCTAGAGTCCAGTGATATGATCTCAGCTCACTGCAACCTCCACCTCCCGGATTCAAGCGATTCTCCTGCCTCAGCCTCCCAAGTAGCTGGGATTAGAGGCACCTGCCACCAGGCCTGGCTAATTTTGTATTTTTAGTAGAGACGAGGTTTCTCCATATTGGTCAGGCTGGTCTCAAACTCCCGACCCCAGATGATCCACCACCTTGGCCTCCCAAAGTGTTGGGATTACAGGCATGAGCCACGGCGCCTGGCCCTGGTAGTTCATTTTAATGCTGGTGCTAGAAAGTGCTTTGTCTCTTCCTGACATATTTGGAAGACACAGTGAAAGACAAAGTATAGAATGGAGATAGAAGGGGAGAATTCCAAATAGAAATTTCCCCGCCGAATGTGTAAGTACCAATTCTCCATATTGTGGTTCAGAAACTTAAGAGTTGTTCCTGTGCCATCTCTTTTTGGGTGACTGGAGAAAATAGGAACATCATGGGGTTGTAGGTAGTAATAACAGCTGGCTATAGTAATAAACAGCTACTTCCTCCTGAGGCAGAGTCACAGAATGCCAGAGAAGAAAGAAGATCTTAGAATTCTTTTAGTGCCAGGGAAACTGAGGCCCAAAAAGATGATTTGACAGGGAATTAGCAGCAACGCTAGGCCTCCAACTTGGGACAGCCACTCTGACATCCCTCCCACTCTGAAATGCTGCCCTGTGGGCTCTGAACCCACTGCTGCTCAATTCCTTGCCTTTTCTTGGGAACAGCAAAAGCTGACATGCACGTTGCATGCAGGGACCTCCTCTTTAGTCTGGACTTGTTGAGTATTTCCTAATAGGTTGCATCCTTGGGCCACAAACATGAAGAGTCTAAACAAGTGAACTCAAGAGAACTGTGAAGCCCCAGCTCTCTTTTCATCACCTCCATCCCCCTCCCCTGAGTGAAGAATCGGTTCTTCCTTGCCTGGACCCTTCCCAGTTGGTCCGAAGGGGCTGAAGCTCAGGGTGTGCACACGAGAGGCAAGGTTTCAGCCAACAGGAGTTCTAATTTGAGGCATAAATTAGTGCACACCTGAACAAGTGACATTATCCACATGATAAATTGCTATAGGCACAGGCCATTGTGTTCATAAGGGTGATTTATGGCCCGGGTTTGGAAATGAACAGAGAAAGAAATATTTAAATATAACCATTTAAAAACCAAGCTGTTGGGTTTAGGACTGTCTTCAGAAAACTGAGGTGTCTTTCTTTTGTTGGAGTTGTCCATATTAATCAAAATAAAGTGGTATGGCTTTAATTAAAAAAAAAAAAAAAAGAAACAAAACATTTAGGTTTTAAATAGGACATGTGAGGGTTTTCCTTCCTATTTTATTTTTTCTAGAACACAAAACCCAGAATGAAACCTCCAGGAAACTGTACATACTTTCTTAGGTCTTCTCTCAGTGTCTTATCTTTTGTGCTAAGCAGTAAATGAAAACCTTAATTGATTTCTTGCCTTATTGAATCTGGGCAAAGATTTTCATCTCTGTAGACACAGAAATATTTGAAAAAGACAACAACAGGTGAATATGATTTCAAAAGTAAAGAGGAGTAAAAGACATAAGCCACCAGGCTCGTGACATGCACACACACATACACCCCACGTATACACATACACATACACACACGTGCCACATACACGCACAGAAACACACACACATTATGCCTTAAAAGGCAAGGTTCTTCCTTCTGAACATGGAAGCCAGATACTTGAGCTATTTGTCCTTGGCAAAGTTTCTACAGGGGAAGAGAGAGGTGGGCCTCATGAAATATTCAGGAGAATTCCCACCCAGGCAGAGTCACAATGAACAAATGAAATGAGTCCCTTTACAGGACCAGTAGCCCTCTGTAAAGCTAGAAATAATGGCAAAATACTAATGGCTACCACTTCTTTGGTTCCTACCCTGTGCTGTAATGGAGACCAAACACTTGGTCTGCATATTAACCCATGAGTTGGGAATTGTTATTCACATACGCAGATGAGGAAATTGACCAGAAGGTTGTCATCGTTGGCCCATGATCATGTAGCCCGTCCTTGTCAGGACCCAGGTGCAGAATTGGGTCTGTAAGGATCCAGCACTTGTGTTCTCTCAAATCTTCCCCACTTACCAGTGGTGCCTGTTTTTACTCAACTTCCCACTCCCACCAAGCCTTGTACAGTAGCTCTGGGCTCTGGTGCCAGACCATTCATTGCCTAGCAATTAGACCTGGAGCCAGCCACAACCCCTCTCTCAGTCTTCATTTTCCACATCTATAACATCAGTGATTCATTTCCTACCTAGCTAACGTGGTTGCGATATCAAATAAAACAAGATGAAATGTATGTGAAGACAGCTTCTTACACTGAGATACACCACCATCATCATCATTATCATTTTATACTAACACATTTTATACCATACAAGCCTGCTTGCATTCTATTAGGAGACTTCTGCAAGCTAAAAAGCCCACCAACAACCACAAAGCTCATCTGAAACCGTGAGTTTTCTCTGTGGGGTCTGCTCACAGATTCCACACTGTGGCGTGCCTCTCCCAGGCTTTCAGGCGACTGCACTGGGGGCATTTGAGGCCAGAGAGCTTCATGTCTTTATAACATTATGCATTAAAGTCATCTGTAAAATGCAGAGACATTCCAAATAGCCCTTATGTTTTTTATTTTTTCATCTTGGCACAGGGATACAGAGCAATTTTCCAGAATGTTTTAAATAGGAAAAAAATGCTCATTCTCAAGACAGCCATTCTGTAGTCCCGAGCCTCTGGGTCATATTCACATTCAGAAATATCTAAGCCACTAAAGTCTGTGTTTCTTTAAATGGGCTGTTTCTTTATTAAAACAAATGAAGGCAGCATTCGTTCCTTATATAATATTCTTACCTCTGAGCCCTGTGGGCAGGGAGGGTGTGGAAACCTGGAATAAAGCTGTCGGAGGAGGGGGGAGGGGGAGGCCACGACTTAGAGAATATTTTCTGTAATTCCTAATTGAGCCTTTCCCCCCAAGTCCACCAGGTGTTTTCACAAATTTTACCTAGCGGTGAGGTGATTAAATGCTTTAATAGGGTCTGCGCCAGATAAGGGCTGTTCCTAAAGGTTGGCAGTAGTGTGCCACTCTATTTTGTGGTCTGCCCTTGGTAATAACTCTTTACACTTTATGGATTACATTTCCAGTTTAAAAGTCCCTTCACGTCTAGTTTTTCAGTGGTTCACTTTAATAGGCATGCAGAAATCAATTGCTGTGTGCCAAGCACCGCAGAAAGTACTGGAAATGCAGGCTCAACATGGCCCCTGCCCTTGAGAGGGTCACAGAGGGACAGAGGAGTGACCAAATCGATAAGAACTAACTGCAGCCCATAGTAAATGCTGGAGTCGAGACAGGAAGGACCTGGAGAAAGACCTGCACACTGAGGGAGCAGGCCTCTTCCCAAAGAGGTGGGGGCAGCATATGAACTGGGTCCTGGAGGATAAATAGGAGTTTAGGGGGCTGGGAGGTAGATGCTTTGTGGGGTAGATAGAGGAGGTGCTATAATAGTTACTGGTCTATAGCCAGGACACTTGGGCTCAGGGAAAGTCTCTTGCCCCCTGAGTTCACCAAGAGGAGGCTGCTATAAGGGACTGCTCTCTGCAAGCCTAGCGTCCCTCCTCTCACAGCGCTGTCCCAGCCTTCAAGAAGGTTGTCTTTTTAACATCAAAAGAAGAAACTATGTGAAATCTTCACCTCTTCCTTGTGGGTTTATAAGGTTGATACTTTCCACCAGAGCTGAGTCAGAGACACTGTTACCAAAATGAAATTTTGTTTTAAATTAGTCTTCCTGGCATTTCCTTCTCTGCTTCATAACTGAGTCCCAGGGCTTGTCATCCTGTTGTGGAGAAGAACGTACAGAGGGGTTTGCCATGATTAGGGCCAGAGAGGTGTTGGAAATGGTTGAATTAAGTGGAACAGCGTGTCATTCTTCTTTTGTTTATTTAACAAATATTTGTATCAGTGGTGTGCTGGGAAATGTTTAACTCTACAAAGTTGTTCTACTGAGCAAGGAAGAAAAAAAAAAAAAAAGCCCTGATGTCTAATGTTTGCCAATTTCTGTGGTGTAAATACTCTCATTGTAGCCAATTTTGGGCAACCAACGTGAGGGTGGCTGAATACGAGGTTGGGAGGAGAGGCAGACTTGGTGTAGCATATCACTGCAGGCTCAGGAGATAGACAAGTGAATAACACAGCCCTGGCTGCAGCCCTTTGTAGGAAATAGAGCCACCAGTTATTGGTCAGGCAAAAGAGAGACAGTTTTTTTCATTTGATCTTAGCAATATTTCCATTATTATTTTGAAGACATAGAGGCACCGAGAGCCAGAAACAGAAAGCAAGACAAAGAATGATCCATTCCTATCTACATATCTTGATACATTCTGAAATGCTTCAGCCATTTGTCTCTTCCCTTGCCCCTCCCTCCTTATCTACCTCTCTGCGGTTTCTGTCTCTGGGACATGGGTGTTTAGAAGAACATCAGATTGCAGGGAAAGGTAAGACCAAGAAAAAGAAATGATTTTGATTTTTCAGTGCTTCTTGGCATGAAGCATGTGGTATACTTAGTATTTTGGTGGTGGGACTTTTTGGCATCTGAACTTGTTTACCTTAGTGACTCCTTTCCCCCGCAATACTTTTGGACCAATGCAGTTTATAAATAAAATAAATAAATAAATATGAATCGATCAGAAGAGGAGTTATTATGTTTTGAGTGGATGTGTATCAGCATGTAACTCTTATAAAGATGTGCCAGACAGCAGCAGCCAATGCTTGGGCTCCATGAAGGGCCTCAACTCCATATTGTCATGTTTCAGGCTAGCCATGAAAAAGAAACTGCTTACAAAGTCTAGTTGAGAGGACGCCAAGAAGGCCCCCAGACCCCAAGTGAATTCCTCATCGGTCTGTCACCTTTGCTGAAACGTCACTGTTCGTTTACAGCAGTTCCCTCTTGCTAACAGATTCCCATGAAAACTTTTCTAGTATGGAACACTGACACCTTAAGATAAATTAGTTTATTGGATAACTTACAGAATAGGTAGCTGCAAGTAGCTTTCAAAGAGAGAGAGAGAGTCTGAGTATAGTTCCAGAGACCAGCACGAGGGCACGGAGGCCTGAGGTATTGGGGTCCTGGGGTAGGTTAAAGGGAAGGTCTCTGCCCTCTCACTGAGGACACAGCTATATGTCAGCCCTCTCGGCATGACTCAAGGTTCTCATTGTGAGCATGAATAATCAGCCCACGCCATAATACACTGTCCTTGAGTCTTACAAAAAAAAAAAAAAAAAGAAAAGAAAAAAAAAAAAGTCCTTTACTGAGCAATAACTAGATGCCTTTGTTAGCTCATTATATAACTTATCCCATTTTCACAAAGCCCCTGTAAGGTACATATGCTTATCCCCACTTTAGAGTGGGGATGTATCATTCCTTTTTAGAAGGAAATTAGGGGTCAGAGAGAGGAAGTAACTTACACAATATTGCACAGCTAATAAGTGGCAAGGTCTGGCTTTCAGACCTGGATCTGTCTGCTTCTTTTTTTTTTTTTTTTTTTTTTTTTGAGACGGAGTCTCGCTCTGTCGCCCAGGCTGGAGTGCAGTGGCGCGATCTCGGCTCACTGCAAGCTCCGCCTCCCGAGTTCACGCCATTCTCCTGCCTCAGCCTCCCGAGTAGCTGGGACTACAGGCGCCCGCCACCACGCCCGGCTAATTTTTTGTATTTTTAATAGAGAGACGGGGTTTCACCGTGTTTGCCCGGATGGTCTCCATCTCCTGACCTCGTGATCCGCCCACTTCGGCCTCCCAAAGGTCTGGGATTCCAGGCGTGAGCCACCGCGCCTGGCTGATCTGTCTGATTCTTAAGCCCGTGTCCCCTCCCAGCGACCATGCTGCCTGTTAGGGTGAGAATGGCACTTCCCATGGCTCCAGAGCCTGGATGATGCCAGTCATTTTTTTGGTGACTTCTGCTTGCTTTTAGTCCTCTCTGTTCTTCCCACTCTGGTGGTCAATACTCACTTGTTGCTTAAGGTACCTTGCTGGGGTGCTCCCTGTCTCCCCTTTCAAGTGCTTAGGAACCAGACACTAAGCATGTTATTTCTAAAATAAGAGTCCATGGATTCTAAGTAGAGTCCTAAGGTTTCTCCAAGTTCAGTACTTGATTCTGGAGACAAATCTTGAACAAACCTTTTAAACTCTCATTTTTGAATGCTTTGCTACTTTCTAAATAAATTATGAAGTATATTTTATAGGTAAAATAGTCCATACATATTTTGTAAGTACACTACAGGTGGTGTGTGTGTGTGTGTGTGTGTGTGTGTGTGTGTGTGTGTGTGTGTCTGTGGGGGGAAACGAAGCGGAAGGGGTGGAGGAGAGCTCCTGAGCTCACTTCATTGTTTGGGGCTCACACATTAAATAAGGTTTTTTTCTCATGTATGATAATTAGTTTAGTGACTATTGCCAGATGGAAACTTTTGAAATATGTGTCTCCTTAATGCCAGAGTTCAAGCTCAATGGATCAGATTATTTATCTTCCTGGTGGGGGAGGGCTGGTCTTGTGGCAGCATAGCTATAGGTCAGTGATGATCATATTAATCTTCTACACATCTGGTTGATTTTATAGCTTTCCGTACACCACACCAAAAGATTAACCTAACTCCTGGGAAAAGACTGGAACTTTTAGTTGAGCCAATTTGCATGGGCAAGTCCCTTCACCTCGCTAGGGGCCTCACCGGCCCCTTGTGGAGAAGGAAGTACCTAGCTGCTGAAGCTGGCAATTGCTTGATGAGCCCATCCAGATGTAGGGCTCCTTGTCAACCGCGTGCTGGTCTTGGTGGGAACCAGGGTGTGCTCACTACTTTATAAATGATACCGGCGTCCTTGGCTGGGCCAGTAAGGAGTTAACATCTCATACGCAGAGTGCGAGAAGTCTTACATAACTCATTCAGTCTCATCTCATGGGTGTTTTTCTGTAAACTCTGCCAGAACTAATTTCACGGTTTTAAAACAACTCATGGTACCCAAAGAATGTGTAATAAGCTGCCATGAGATATGATTGGTTCCCGTTTGTAAGGAAAAGACCTGTGGCTTCCTGGTACTTGTTAGGAATCATTTCTCAATTAATGCACAACCCAGGCCCTTGGAAAGGCACACACAGTGCAGCAAAGATGGCTTTGGAAGGCTGTCCTCGACAGGAGCTCCAAAACTATCCCTTCTCCCAGCCACCTCATTCTCACCTTTGTATGGCTATCTTTTTTTTTAATTGTACATTTAATAATGTACAGTTTACCATTGTAATCATTTTTAAGTGTGCAATTCAGTAGCATTTAGGGGAATCACAAAGTTATGCAACCATGACACTATCTAGTTCCAGGACATTTAATTATCCCAAAAGGAAATCCCATTTCCCATTCCCCTCTGCCACTGGCAACTATAATCTGCTTTCCGCCTCTGTGCAGAAATAATAATAATAATAAATATAATTAATAAATATAAAGATAATATAATTATATATTATATAAATATAGAAATAAATACATTTAGGCATAAATAAAAATAATAAACCTACTCATGGTATTTGTATAAATGGAATAATATATTATGTGGCCATTTGTGACTGGCCTCTTTCACTGAGCATAATATTTTCAAGGGTCATCCAGGATGTAAACTGTATGGGTCCTTCATTCTTTTTTTTGTGGCTGAATAATGTTCTTTTGTATGACTGTACCACATTTTGTTTATCAACTCATCAGTTGACGAGTAATTGAGGTTGTTTCTACCTTTTTCCAATTGTGAAGAGTGCTGTTATGAAGGTTTGCACACTAGTTTTTGTTTGAACACTTTCTTTCAGTTCTTTTGGGTATATACCTAAGAGTGAAATTGCTGGATTAGATGATCACATGGTAATTCTATGTTTGATTGATTGAGGGGCTACCAAATTGGTTTATATAGTGACAACATTATATTCCAACCAGCATGTACACATAAGGGTTCCAGTCTCCTTACCAAAACTTGTTATTTTATTTCTTTTCTTTTTTTTTTTTTTTTTTTTTGGAATAGCCATCCTAGTGGGTATGAAGTGGTATCTGTCTGGCTTTCTTTCAGAGTAATTTGTTTTTCCAAATAGTTTAAAGATTTTCAGAGGTGAAAAGCTTATACCCACCTGGTCACTGCCGTGGGCTGGCCCAGCCTGACCTGCTAGGTCTCATTACCTCTCCAAGTTTAGAATCAGGCTCCTCCATGCGGGGAAGTCACAAGGGTGAGTGCCTGGAGAGTCGTGTGCATGGGGAGGCTCTTGAGCTCAAGCCTATTCCAGCTTACAATCTGTGTCTCCCAGTAGAGCTAGAACACCACCCTCACTGTGATCCAGAGAGGCACTGAGAGCAGAGAGCCTGGTTCCTGCACCCAGGAGGAGACATGGCAGAACCACAGCTAAGCCCTGGCTCACTCCTACTCCAGGCTTCTTTCAGTTCTGTCAAGAACCACACATTCACTTTGCACTTCCCTTTTTTGAGGACACAAAGGTTAAGAAAATGTTATAATGTTGATGGTTATATTTGCATAGGCTTTACGCATTTTGATACCCACAGTGATCCTGTGGTGTAGGCAAGACATCAGGTAGTACGATCCCCATTTGAAAGCTGAAGAAACCGAGGCATGAGGCCTTTTGGGTAATTTCCCAGAGTTATCTCCATTACGTTACTTTGTCTTATGTAATGTTTTATGATGGTACAGTGCCTTACAGTCTACAGGGCATGTCACATCTGGTAGGGATGGAGGTGAGGGGAGAATGGTGGGCTAGGTGAGGGGAGTTACCATATATAGGGAGGCGCCATAAGGAAGGCCTCCTCTGATAGTCTGCGGTTGACAAATCAACATATCGTTTCTGCCTTACTCACCATGGAGGGAGGGACGGCAGGAAGTTGTTTGAAGTTGTGATCTTAGGAGATCAGTGGCTGTTCCAGATCCCTCCTTCATCATTGCGCCATATTAGCTACCCTATACCACCATGGTGTCAAACTGTTCCTCAGCAAAATACAGTTTAAGGACTGAGCCTTCCCTCAGGGAGCTTCCAGTCTAAACAATTATCAAATTCTTCGCTCAAAAATACTCTCCTGGGGTTTGGCTACCTTTTTCAAGACAGTTCAGAGAAGGAGAATATAAAGGCAAATTCTGTATCTCAAGTAGCCCATTTTGGGATGGGGTTTTATTTGCTGCTGCTGCTCTTGTTGTTTCGTGATGAGCACAGGAGTAAAGGTGAAGAGCTCCTGCCAGCCTACAGAAGGTGAAGTCAGTATCTCATTTGAAACATTGACTTCGGTTGCCATTTTGAATTCTCTCTATGGCTGTCTCCACCACCAACCACAAAATTCAGGTTGGTTCTTCAGAGGTAAGGACTCTTTTTCCCGGTTCCTGAGGTGGCAAACATCTAGTGTGTGGTGGGGATTTTGGATAGCTGATATCACCCTACATGCATAGCAAAATGGTGATAGATTGTAAATGCCAGTGCTTATGGTAGTGTTTTCTTGAGGTTTCCATGTAGTTGACAAACAGTGGGAAGGGGTGTCGCATTTTAGCAACGAAGGTCCAGGATTTGTTTTTAGATGAACCCCTCTGAGAGCGGAATCTCAGCACGGCCCACTTTCCACATTTGCGTGGCTGAAGGACAGCAAGTGGACAGGCAGAACTCCAGGCCTACGGTGCTTGTGAGCAGTGAGCCCTAGGATATGGGCGCATGAGCCACAGCACCCTTCTAAACAGAAAGCAGGGAAGGAAGCCAGGTGCTGTTTCTCTGCCTCTAATTTAATAACAACTCCACGCTGTCAGAATAGAAGTACTGTTATTTGACAAACAGTGGCCAATTGTTTAGAAATGAATGATTGTCATTTTGAACGTGTATTGGATTTTGCTGTCGGAAACCTGCAGGCAGCCCATGGGAATATTGGGGACTCAGTTAGCTGGTGACATCAGTGGAGGTTTGGATATCTAAAAGCAAGCTTTGGCTCAGCGGTATGCACCCAGTGTTTTTCCTTAGGACTTTATAGTTGTTTTTCTTCCAAAGGGCGGCATACACACAGGTGTAATGGTCCTCCGGTGACCATGTTCAAATCTATCTAAAAGCCATTTGAAAAAAGTGATATGTATACTTCATTATGTGCTATAAGTTGAGTAGTGGAAGCAAATTAAAAAAGGAAGATTAAACGCGGAATGTGTGTGCAGGAGGGAGAAAAGGTTTCTCAAGAATGCAGTGAAATAGCAGAACATTATTCAGGCTTTCCCCACTCTCTTCATTAAAGCAATGGTGTTGGGCTTTGAGATTTTCTGTTTTAGTCAGACCTTTATTTCATTTATGCCAGTATTTGTAAATAATTATATGCATGTGGCATTTTAAGTAGACCTGTTTCCAAACAGCACGTTATTCACAGTGACTGTTTTCTGTGGAAGAAAATAAACAATTGAACGCACGGCACTCAGCAGAATTGTAAAAGGGCTGCCAAAGAAGGGACTGTGTTTTTCTACCTTTTCCCTGTCACCTTGGAGAGCCAGCTGGGACCCAGGTCCTCGAAGAACCCGTTCTAGAGTGTACTGTCTAAGTCAGGAACTTCCCACTGCTTGCTTAATCCGGCAGAAGCACAGAGGCACCGAGGCGGAAGAGAAAGGCTGCACGGCTCAAATGTCACAGAGCATCAGGACTGAGGAAGGCGACCCCAGGGCAGCCTCCCAGGATTTGGTGGCCAGTAAGCCTTGGAGTCTAGCCTGGCTTAAGTCCATCTCTGTGGCAAATCACCAGAAAGCTCTTTGAAGGTTCCATAAATTCTCCCCCAAGTGAAACATGGACACACTGAATATTTAATTAACTGTTCCCAGTCCTTGGGGGCTCAGGCCTTCCTTACTCTCTGCTTGTCACACAGGCAAGACTTGTGCAGTGAACTTTCGCACTTGGCTAAGCACATTCTGATATGGTTTAATGTAGTTCCTTGGTGTTCAAGATGACTAAGAAACTGGCATCCAGCATCAATATATTGCAAACGTGAAAGGGAATCTGACAGTTGGGATAATCAAACCACCTTACCTCTGTCTGCATTGGACTTTGCAGTTTGCAGAGCACATGTACTGTGGCTTACCTCATTTGATTACTTCAGCCATGGAAGCATATTTTTGGTTATTTTTGAGTGGTGAGGCTCCAAAGGATGTTGGTGTATAAGACACTTCTAAGCCTTATTAGTTCTTGAATGAATTTTATGAGTTTGTCTGATCATGAAGACTAAGACTTAGTTACTGTAACCATAATAATAGTAAAAATTAAATGAAGACTACTCCTAACATACTGCACCAGTTTAGTCTGAATCACAGTATGTTCAGGCCAAAAGGAACTTTTGAGATCATTTACTCCACTGTTTCTTGTAATAAATGAAGAAACAAAAGCACCAAGAAGTTAACTTTTTGCCCAAGGTCACACAGCTAGAAAATAAAATCAAGTTTTCTTTTCTCTCTCTCTCTCTCTCTCTCTCTCTCTCTCTCTCTCTCTCTTTTGAGGAGGTGGTGGGGATGGGGAGGAAGGGAGCAGGAAAAACAGAATTTATAGAATTTAGGGGTTTTGTGACAAAGAGGCAATGTGTCATTTAGTATAGGGCAAAGTATGATTATATGGTATAAATTTGCTACCCACTGGAAAAATTAATAACTTCTTACATCTTTGAAAAAACATTTCCAGTGATCCTCACTCCTCCCTGTAGACCTGAGTTACCATTTGGTGTCATTTCCCTTAAGACTGAAGAACCTTCTTTTCCAGTTCTTTTAGTACAGATCTCTTGGCAATGAATCTCTCAGTTTATCCAAAAAGGACTTTATTTTGTCTTTATTCCTGAAGACAAAATTCTGGGTTGACAGTGTTTTTCAGTCTGTACCTTAAAGGTGTTATTCCATTGTCTTCTGGCCTTTGCTATTTGTGAAAGAAATAGCTATCATTCATATTATTGTTTCTGCTGTAGGTATCTGGCTGCTTTTATGATGTTCTCTTTATCTTTGGACTTCAGAAAATTGACTGTGGTTTGCCTAGATATTGTTTTCTTTGTATTTGTCTTGCTTAGGATGTGCCGAGTTTCTTGAATCTGTAAGTTGATGTCTTTAACCATACTTGTTAAATTTTCAGCCATTCCTTCAAATATACTTTTTCTGCTTCATTCTCTCTCTACTATTCTTCTGGGACTTGCTATTTCATGTATGTATACTGCTTGATGGTTTATGATGCTCAAGTCACTGAGGCTCTGTTCACTCTTCTTCATTTTTTTTTCTCTTTGTTCTTAAGATTGAATACTTTCTATTAATTCATCTTCAAGTCCATTGACTCTTTCCTGCCATCTCCAGTCTGCTGTTAAGCCCATACAGTAATTTTTTTTTCATTATATTCATTATACTTTTCAACTCTAGGATTTCTATCTGGTTCATTTTTATAGTTTCTGTTTCTCACTGAAGTCCCATATCTGTTCATTTATTATGTATATGTTTCCTTCAATTTGTTGAACATATTTATAATGGCTTCTTTAAAGTTCTTACCGGCTAAGGGCATTATCTGAGTCTTCTTGGGGTTGGTTTTTAATTGCTGCTTTTTTTTTTCTTGAGTATGTGTTACATGTTACTCTTTATTTGCATGTATGGTGACTTTGGATTGGCCAATAGATAAAACAAATGATTGTTGCAGAGACCCTAGATTCTGTTTGTTTCTCTGAAAATAATTTTTGCTTTAGCAACCACTTGACTTGCCTGGACTCAAATTCCAGCTCTGTTGTTCCTGCGATCGGCAGCAGATAAAGTCACTTTTCTATTCTTTTAGCTTCCAGCTGCTTCTTTGTGTTGGGTCCCTTGGAGGCTCCCTCATGCACATATATTTTGCAGCCAGCCAAGGATTGGGCAGATTTTGTACACAGATTTTTGCAGCTCGCTGCCTCTGCAGTTCCCGCCTTTCCAGAATTTCTCCCCTTATGTTCTTGTTCCTTTCCTGACTTATTTCTCTAACAGTTCAAGCTATCCAGAGCTGAAAGCTGACTTGGGAGTGCTCCCAGACAAAACCCCACAAATTCATAAATTTTACTTGGTGAAAGTTCATGTTTCAGGGGACAGACTCCCTTGCAGTTCCTGTCGGACTTTTGACTGCATTCCATTGCCTTCAAAATGGTTTTTAAAAATTATTGTGTGTAGATAACTTAATTGTTATCTGTAGGGGGTTAGTAGATTATGACCAAAAGCCAGTACCCCTTACATTTATATTTAGATATTTCAAAACACTTTATCTCCATATCACAGCTCTGGGAAGCAGAACTAATATTATCAAGTCTATATCGCAGATGAGATGACTTAGGGAAGTTAAGTGACTTGCCCAAGTAGTAGCTGAATCAGGCCTGAACTCAGAGCCCATGACCTCAGCCTGGGCTCATTCTACAATCAGTTTTATGTAGATTTGATTATAAAAGGGTCAGACTTTTCGATACCAAAGCATCTATCACATTTTCTTCCCAATAAACACCACCAAACAAGCAAAAGACAATGAAACAATAGACAGTCCTGGATTTTGAAGCTTTTTTGTGGGGGCAGGGGGGTATCTAGGGCCTCTGAGGGTCATAGACGTTTCTGAAGAGAAAAACTTTACCATGATGGTGTTGAAAGGAAAATACCGTGGTAACCCTGGAACCGTCTGGTATCTACAAGCCCCAGCATGCGTAATTGTGAAATTGAAGCTAGGCCAGAAGTTTCCTTCATGAGAAGCCATGTACAACCAGGACGAGAGTGCTGTGCATTACATATCCAGGAGCCATCTCTTGAAATTCTTAATAGAGCAGAGCAGAATACTCAGCCAGCATTGGCCCCTGTGGTTGAAGAAGGTCTTTGGTTCTTCTCCTTCATGGGGGACTCAGTTGAAAACATCTGCAGGTTGAAAGTCGCACAAAGACGAGGGGTGTTCTCAAACTGGTGGCTTGCCTAGGTACTTTAAAATATGTCTACAGCCTTCTTACTCATCAGGTTCTAGACTTGCGGTTTCCATTCTCTGTCAGTCCCCAGTCTTCTTTAGGCCATGGTGCCACATCATGTTAAAGTCACGTCTCAGCTTCTTGAAGGAAATACAGCTTTCCACTCGCCTCTCCATTAGCTCTCACCCAGTTAATTCTCCCGGTGCACTTCCCTTCAACATCAACGTTTGTATTTGAGTCAAGGTTTCTCAAAGCATAGTGTTAGAAAACCTGCACCAAGATTGTGAGTGGACACATTTAAAATACAGATCCTCCAATTATACAGACATAAGAAATTCAACTCTCTGGTTTGCAGGTTGGAGAATCTGCCGTGGAGCAAGTGAGTCAGGAGATTTAGATGCTTACGAAAATGGAAGAACCACTGGTCTGGGTGAAATTGTGAGTGCTAAGACCTCTAAAGTCTAAAGACTTACCTGTGTGGGCCACTTGTCTTTTCGCTTGGGGTATTGCTTCTTTTTCTCTTGGGTCATAGGGTCTCAGATGGAGGAACGTGATTCTTGGAAATCAGTTCTGGCTTCAGCACTTACCGGCTGTATCATCAAGGCTGCTGTGCTGCTGACAGCAGAATATCCTTCCCAAAGTTCTTTGACTGTGCCTGTCACAGACTGTGCACCCCAAAGTAGTTCCTTTTTCTTTATTCATTTAATTCACACTGCCTATATTTATTGAATGCTTCTTACAAGCAAGGCACTGCATTCAACAGACCAGAAGTAGACCCACCTCAAAGCTGATAAAACTTGAACTTCAGGACCCTTCCTTTGCACCGGCCGCTCCTAAAGCCCTGAGAATGCCCCTAGTAATTTATTTTCCAAGTTTCTGTAATATTTACAAAAGTTCGATATTTTAAAATTCTTTCTTCTTAAAGAAAATCCCCTAACTTGCATAAGCTTCAGCTGCCCCAAACCTAGATCTGTCCCTGAAAGAGCTCACAACCTGTGGGATAAAGAAACATACACATAGATTATCAAGAAATGGTATGGATAGTCGGTGCAATGCAGACCCAGTGCTGGGAATTCTGGCAACACATTTGTAAGGAAGCAGGGTGTTCAGGGAAGACTTCCTGGAGGAGGTGATGCTTGAGCTTGGCCATGGAATAGAAGGAAGACTCTTCTAGAGAAACAGCTTGAGCAAAGTTACAGAAGCAAGATATACCATGTGTTTGTGTATGTGATTAAAACACTTTTCTGTTTGAGGGCATTTTCTTTTAGGCTGGGCTGGCCTCTGATGCCAGGATGAAGTGAGTCCTTTTCCAGGGAGCAGTATGGACTGTGGGGCTGTGTTCCTTGGGAACACCTGACCCTTGGGATCCTGGCCTCAGCTGGCTCCTCTGCTTGGCCTTTGGGAGGCCTACTGGTGACAACATCAATCATTGTTCTTCAAGGAAAAATCGCTCTTACATCCCTTGCTTCTTCTCCCATAGCCCTCCAACCCTTCTTTACTGTCAGCCTTGCAAATCAATATTTCATTTTGAAGAGCCTTGTTTGATGCCAGTTCTGCTTATTTGCTTCGCAGCCACTGTGGGTAACGCTTTGTAGGTCTGTCAGTATGTAAATTAAACCAAGCATAGATAGCTTTGTGTTGCTTAATGTTCAGCTGATAAAAATTAATGTGGTGTGAAATGAGCATTTTATCTGACTGCAGATACAGTGACGGAGTTAATTAGACAGGCAGAGAGAAAATGTTATTAAGCGGGACAGGGGCTTTCTCATGGAAGGGGGCTCTGACCCTCAGACAGCAGGTTTGGATGGGCCGTGGGTGTGGCCGAGGTACTTGGGCTGAGGCCAGCTCGGAGCAATGAGGCAGGGAGGGTGCCTTCTTTAAGCAATCAGCCCGGTGGTGCTGATGACTGTGTGGATCCTGCCTGGGGAGGAAAGGAGGGAGGCACAGGCCAAGCCAGGCCGGGCACTTCCAGCTCACTGCAAAATGCATGCGTCAGCATTTGCTGAGGCGGCTTCTTCTTGGTGCAGCAATACCGTGATTGGTAGAGAAAGGAGTTTCGTTCTTAAGCAAGAAAAAGGAAGATGATAGGTCAAGCACACCTCACATAGCAGTCAATCAAGCGGTGTTTGGAACCCTTAACTTCCCACTAAAACGTCTTGAGCTCTGCCTTCCTGGCCTTTGCACACACTGTTCCCTCTAATGGGAAAGCATTCCCCACCTCGCCAGCCATGAACTTAGCACATCCTATTACAATCATCTGTCTCCCCACTCGACTGTGTGCTCCTTGAGGTCAGAGATGTGTCTTGCACATCATCAGGGACCCTGGTGCGACAACATCTTCTTCATAAATGTCAGTGGAGCGGGTGAAAGCGCATGATGCTCGCTCAGCCCGGAAATCTCAGCCTACCCTTGCTTTCAGCAAGCATCCTTCCTGTCTCAGCTCAAATGTCACATCCCCACCAAATCTCCTTCTGCCTCTCAGACAGGATCAGCTCCCCAGGTAGTTACTCTTGAGACACCTTGTACTTCTCCTTCATAGACCTCTCCAAGTTTGTGATTCACTGTTTGTGTGCCCATCACCCCCACCAGACTTAGCTGCATGAGGGTAGGAACTGGGCTGTTTCACCCACTGCAGTATCCCCAGCAGCCACAAGGGTGTTCAGCACAATCAGTGCTTCTTAAGTATTTGGTGAATGTGAATAAATCAATGAATGGTTTTCCCGATGCCCGATGAACTTCCACTCTTTCATTAATGCCTTGCTTGGGGAAGGTTTCCTAGGCTCTTCCCACAGAGTTTCTCCTTCCCTGAAGTGCCCATAGCACCTTGTCGATTGCAGTGATAGGCTTGCCAAAAGGCAGCTGTAAATTTTGGGTTGTATCCTCTCCTAGCCAATTAGGAAAAGAGCTCCTTGAAAGCAGTCAAGGTGCCTTATTCAGCTTTGCATTTTCAGTATTTCTCACAGGGCCTGGCCTTTGTAAGTGCTCAGTATGGGTTGCAGAATCTGTAAGAACAATTGTATGTATCCCTTGGTTAGTTAAGCTGTATTTCTGTTAGATAAGCAAATTCTTAGCCCACTAACGTATGCTGTCCCCACTCCACCCCTTGCAGAGGAACGCTCAGAAAAGATGACTGGTTGTGGCCATCCCTCCTCCGCCTTGACCGCAGTTGCAGGGGAAATGTTGTGAAGAAATGCCACGGTTAGTGGCTCCTTCATGATTGCTGTTATCATTCGAGGCGGGTATAACCTTTCCAAACAAACAAGAAAGGGACTGTTGCATTGTTGAATCGCATGCATGCCTGCCACATCTGTGTCTCAGGCAGCCCAGCATCCTGGAGCTCGCAGGCTTGGTGGCAGCTGCTTAAGCAGTAATAGGGCCTTCCATTCTGCTGGCCCCATGTGGTTCCCCAGCCTTTCTCCTGAGTTTTCCCGTTAGATCTCTTTCCGTGGACTACACCTTTGCAGCGTTAAATGACTTGCTGCAGATTTGCTTATTAACCTCTCTGTTTCTCATTTGTAAAATGGGATGACATTCTCAGAGCCAGAGATTGAAAGTCTAAGGTATCTTCACAAAACACTGACAAGATTCTACTCATACACCACCCCATGGTTCCTGAGACACTGACCCTGAGAAAAGCCGTGGTTCTCACTGTGTGATCATTCATCCTCTCCACACCTCCGCTGGGAAGGTTGCTGAATGATTATCGCAAGCTGAGACTCCAAGCAGACTTCACGTGTGCTCGCACAGCTGTTGCTGAGTGAGGTGTGGATCTAGTCAGGTGAGCATCAGGGAGGGAGGAGGTTTCCTGTTTGTTTGCCAGTCCCAGGCACGACAGGGCCCAAGGACCACTGGAGGAACGACAGACCTCAGGATGGATGGCCAGATCCTGTTTTGCAGCAGGATCTGGCCCTTTGCTCCTCTCCTCTGGTTCTCTGTGCATCACGAAGCTGCTCAGTAGTCCTATTTCACGGAGGCCACCTGACCCACTATCCGCCCTGGCTGGCCCTGGTGGCAGAAGGTTGGTGTCCTTTAGCTCTCTAGAGTAGCCCCATCTCTGTCTTCCCACCTGCCTGGACTGTGCCCCCAACTTGACCCAGCCCACTCCTGCTGTGCAAGCTGCATCTCACAAAGAGACTGGCTTCCATCATGTTTCTCTAGCGAGGCTCAAGACTCTTTGTAGAGTTGGTTAAGGAGGTGGATACTTTTAGGTAAAAGGTATTAGTAATATTTATCTTTTTGAGGCATTTTTGTTTCTGTGTTCTTGTTTTATCCCCTGACCTTTCAACAAGGAGCACGCGGATATTGTCACCATTTGGCCAATGGGGAAATGGAGGGACAGATGTATTTAGTGGCTTGTCCAAGGTAGAACATGCTATCCAGAGCACTCCTGTACACTGATACCATGTACTGCCCAACTCTCGACCGTAGTGATGTTGTGTATGTATGAACATGATGTCTACAGCTGATGAAGCCCCCAGAGGCCTGGAACCATGTCTTCCTGGGCTACTGCATGCAGAGCACCTGACATTTCCTTGTGCCACATTCATTTGCAGATGAATCTGTTCAATAGCACCATGTCTTTTGACTTATTCCACAGGGTTCCTTGCAAGGGCAAGCCTTTAATAAAAGATTTTGGTGAAGTTATTTGTCAGGGATCCATTCATTCCATTCATTGAGTGCCTAACAAATAGTTACTGAGTACCAGCCACGTGAGGTGCCAGAGATGAGGTGGAGAACAGAGACACAGGGCCCTGCTGTGTGGAGCATACAGTCTCTTCTGCAGGAGACAGAGCTTGTCAGATTGCCACCAAATCAATGTAAAACAGCAGTGACAAACGCAGTGAAAGATTTGTCCCCTGGAAACACTTTAGCCTCAATATGAAGGGGAGGAATGCTTCCCCGAGGAAGAGATGATTGGAAACATGAGTAGGACTGAACCAGACAAAGGGAGTGTGATATGCAGAGGCCCTGTGGATGGAGGAAGGATTATGGATTTGACTGGTGAAGGCTACCAAGGCTGCAGCCTAGAAACGTGAGGAAGAGTGTTGTGAGATATAGCTAGCTCGAGGGACATGCGAGAGACCTGACTTGAGCTTCCTGGGCTACTGCATGCAGAACACCTGACATTTCCTTGTGCCACATTCATTTGCAGATGAATCTGTTCAAAAGAATGCGTGAGATCGTCCTGGCAGTTACAACTCTCTCTTTTCCTTTTTATGCCTCACTTACTAGCAATGAAAATTCAGATCCCCTCTCTGTTTACCTATTCATTTATTTAAAATGTTTATCACTGGAAAGGGGAAGCTGAAAGTTTCTCCTTCTTTGTTTCCATCCGTGACCTCAGGAAGAAAGTTTCAAACCCACACAAGTCTGCCTTCTGGTAGACCATCTAAGGGCATGGATGAAGCCTGTTAGAAAGATGCTCACTGATGTTTACTTTTTGAGTGCATGAAACCAGACACTGAAACTGTTCATTAAAAATTCCTATGTTCACAGACAAAGAAAAATCATTTCAGAAGCTCTGTAATGAATGTACAAGTGGGTACAGGTTATCTTGTCAAACACAATAATCATGAGTAAATGCAAATGGATGCTGCTTATATTTGATTTTGTGTTTAATTGAAGCATGCTGACAGCTGCCTCTGGACTTCCACCTCCTTGGGTTGGGGGATCTAGCTTTTTGCTTTGTGATTTCCTCTGGCCAGGGCTGGGACAGGGGTGACATGTAGATATGAGAAGCATCTGGTCAGGGAATAAAATGGAGAGAAATGAATGAAATTAACATATATGTAGAGGCACTTTCACATGACCCTTCACACAAGGACACAGCTTGGATACTGGTAGAGGGCACAGGCAACATTTCTACTTTAGAGAGGTTAGGTTGGATTTCTACTTTATAGAAAGGAAATTAGTATGAGAGAGAGTCACTGCTCAAGTCATACAGCTGTTAAACGGCAGAACCAGGATGCTAATTAGGTCTTCTGAACCAACACCGAAAGCTTTCCCTTCAATTTTACAGCTGTTCTTTGCATTTCACCCATATTGTACATCCAACTATGGATTCAGTCTAACAACAGTATACTCAGTGCTGTGCTAGTCACCAGAAACGGAAGGGTGAATCAGGCAGTAGTTCCTGGGCAAAGATGCTCACAGCCAAGTAGGGTAGACAGACAGACACAGTGATGGAATCAAAGCTCTGTAATGGTTGTACAGCACAGTTTGAAATACCAACAGGACCAGAACTTTTTGCCAAACTGTTTGGAGTGGCCCAGTTGGAATATCCAGAATTTCCATCTCCCCCATTGAATGGGAGATCCAAGGTTACTGTGCTTAATGAAGCAGTATGATTGCATTAACATTTGGGGAGGCCAATATAGGGTCCCTATATTTTATTTACTGCAGAGGAATAGCATGAACAACAACAGAAAAATAACTCCATCTATTTTTGTCATCTTTCTCCAAAAACGTGGATTTTGGGGACTGAAAAAATAGAAAGGACATTATCTTAGCGTTAGGAATAATTCTCTACTTTGAATATATTTAGCTTCATGAAAACTTATTATGTTATCCTTATTTTCCCCAATTAGATACAGACCAGTGAGAACCAAAGCATGGGCCTGCCCACACTGTTTACTGACCAGCATGTGGAAGCTGCTGATGTAAAGGAAGGTTGGCTCCCCTAGGTTTGTCCAGAAATCACTGCGTTAAACTAATTGTGGGAATGGTTTATTATCAGGCATAGAAATTCCCTTCTGTACGAGTCTTGAAAAGATGATTAGACACATGGATCTAGGTTTCCTTCATTTCAGGATGGATAACAGATAGGTTGTTGATCTGAAAGGTTCTGAAACCTGGCATTTAAAGTTTTCTCAGGCCCTTACTGGAGGTACTTCCAGGACCTGAATGGATGTGAGCTTATATGGCTGGCAGGAGGAGAATGGGGCCCCATCTTAGCACCTTTCAAAGCCATCCCGTGTGGGAAAATGGAAGAGGTCCTCTGCAAAGGTGAAACTCAAAGGCCAAGGACCTGATTTAGGCCAGAGACCCAAGGATGCGATGTTTTAAACCATCTTTCCGTACCCAGCATGACCTTGGTGACCCTCTGTATTTCATTATTTTCCTTTTCAAAATCCTTAATAAAAGCCCCTTTGTGTTTTAAGCATTCTCACCATAAAAAAATACTGTTTGGGAGGTAATGCATATGTTAATTAGCTCAATGTAGCCATTTCACAATGTTTACATATTGCAAAACATTGTGTAGCACACAATAAACATATATAATTTTTGTCAATAAAATTTAATTAATTTTTTAAATAGAAAAGAAATAAACACCCCTTTGCACAGATCATGTGGACAAGAAAACAATTATTTTAAGGGCCTCCTAGTACAGTGTGTACAAATGCCTTTATTTCTTTTATATATTAAAAAAAAGATAAAAACATTCCAGTAAATCCTATGATTCCAGTGACATTAGATCTTACATGTACCGCCTTTGTATTTTTTTTTTTTTACTATTGCATTAACAATATACCAGAATTTGCTAAGCCATCCCCCATTATTGAACATTGGGCTCCTTCTGGAATTGTGTGTGTATGTCTGTGATTAGATTGGATCATTAAAGGCAGTCCTACAATTTGTGTAGCATTTTGCTTCTGTCAGATTCTTTCCTTAGTGTACAGTCCTAGAGAAGGCTACTTGGTCAGGGTGTGCACATCTTTATCATTGTGGTTACCAGTTGCCATATTTCTTTCAAGAAGAATTACACTGCTTTAACTCAATGCGTATAGCATTTGAGTCTGTCAGTTTCCGTGCAACTTGGCCAGCATTAGGGCATTATTTCCGAAAACTGAAATGTTACCTTTTCAAAGTTGCTTTAATTTGCATTTTTTATTACTAGCGGGGATGAACATTTTCCCACATGTTCACTTATCTAGTGCTATTCATTAAAAATGTTTTAGGGCCACATTTGAGAGAGGGGTTGTGTTCGGGAAACTTTGCTTCTCATAGCCAGAGGGGGCAGATGGCAGCTGTGGAAGAGTCTCCATGAATAAAACTTGAATTTATTTCTGTGATATGGAGTGACTTCGTATCATATGACCACCTTTGCAGTTAAAAAAAAATGAAAAGATGTTGCAATTCTTGTGGCCAAAAGAAACGGACTTACCAAAATAAAGAACGTGAAAGGAGAACTCATTTGTTTACTCTGCTGCCCTTATTGAAAGGTTTCCAGAAGTTTCTACAAGGCCGTCAATCTCAGGTCTTTCCATCTTTCCAGTTCTGTACTTAAACACTTTCAAAGCAAAAGAGTGGTTGCAAAAGGTATATGGCACACTTCCTTAGCCGTATTTGTGCATTAATTTTCACATGCTCTTAATCATTGGTCTTCTGAAAATAGTCATACAACGGGGCATTTCTCTTTTTGTTTTGAGTTGGAGTCTCGCTCTGTCACCAGGCTGGAGCGCAGTGGCCCGATCTCAGCTCACTGCAACCTCCACTTCCCATGTTCAAGCAATTCTTCTGCCTTAGCCTCCTGAATAGCTGGGACTATAGGCAACTGCCACCATGCCTGACTAATTTTTGTATTTTTAGTAGAGGCGGGTTTCACCATGTTGCCCAGGATGGTCTTGATCTCTTGACCTCGTGATCCGTCTGCCTCGGCCTCCCAAAGTGCTGGGATTACAGGCATGAGCCACCGTACCCAGCCTGGGACATTGCTTAAAGCTAAATAAGCTCACTGCCTGAAAGGGGCTGAGCCCAGTTCACGCTGCTGGCCTCCCTAACCACAGCTGCCCGGACTCCAAAATCTGGGATTTGAAGATTGTAGAACAAAATGGGAAACAGACAGCTCCAGACTCAAACTCTGGAGGATGTCAGAGTCTGTTTTCTTAACATTATACTAATAATGCCTTTCCTGCTCCCCCATTGCCCGCCCCCACCCCCCACCCCAGGGAGGCACTCAGCCCAGGGGTTATATAACTGTGACTTGACACCACAGCCAAGTTAAGGGAGCTTGCACTCTGCTCACTGAACTGTGGCAAAGCGTGCGTTCTCCTTCCCTGCACTTGCCCGTGGAGCAGCACGGTTAGGGGATAAATAGATGACTTGGAGTTCCAGATCAGCTGCACTTAACTCTGTGGGCTGGTTGGGTCCCCCCCGTGCTGCAGAAACACTGGTAGGCAGGCCAGGCAGAGTCCTGCCCCGGGAACTGGAATAAGTGACTCTCAGGCACCAAATTAAGCCCCAGCACGTGTACTCTGGGCTGGTTATGTTTTCTTTCCTCACTTAAGTGTGTGGCCTCAAAGGCACTGCTAACCATAAAGCCCGCAAGTTCACGGGGAAGGGGATTCCTCAACACCAATCTTGAAAGCTGCAGGCACCAGAGATGATGAGTTTGTTCTCACCTGGAGCAGCAGAGACTTAACAAGAGACAAGGATATGCTCAGTCATCCCCACTCCACCCCAGCACGACCAGCCAGCCTCGGCATACCTTCTATGCACTTAGAAGCAGAAGGAGGGGGATGTATATGTTTGATCTACTGAGTCCGAAAGATGCAGCTCTCCTTGTTACAGGTTTTGTTACCTTCAAGAAGTTACTGAAGTCCTCTAAGTCTTAGTGCCCCATCTGTGAAATGGGGATAATAATAGAACCCACCAACTAAGGTTGCTGTGAAGATAAAATGAGGTATGGAACAAAAAGCACTTGGAAGATTGCATGACCCCTGGTAAGACGCAAATAAAAACCAGCTTTTATCAGAGTGCTTTTTCTCTTTGGTTGTCCCTTCCCTTGCTAGACTGGGTGACACTAGCATGTAGGGACCCTGTCTGCATTGCCCTGGCACTACTGGGTTCATGCATAGTTCCTGAAACACAGTAGGCCCTCAGTAAGTTTTCCGACTGTATGACTACGCGGATGTGGATTGCAGATAGAGAAATGTGGTTTTTGTTTTGTTGTTTTAATCATTTTTCATTTTCAGTTATTTTCCGGTCATAGAATCCCTCTTTCCGCTTATCTATCAAGCACATTGTTTCTTTTGAGTCCATCTAAACGAAAAAAAGAATGAAAGAGTTCTTGTTTTTAAATAGTTTCTCACGTGAAACATCAAATAAAACTACATTATTAATTGAACACTGATGCTAGTTGGAAGCTGTTAGGTGAGGAGAAGCATGCCTGGTTCTTTTTAAAGGAACTTCCCTCTTAAATGTTCTCTGACAGGTCATGTATCTTACATGTGGATGTTCACTGTCTACACTGGGCTTCCTAGACCAGCCCAGTGGTTCCCAGGCCTGTCTGCACATCACCAGTCCATGTGGAACTTTTTAAAAAAATTCTCCCACGTAGGCCCTACTTCTAGAGAAGCAAATTCAGTAGGACTGAATTGGACATAAGAGTTTCCAAAAGTTCTCCAGATGGTTTTGATAAGCAGCCAGGGTAGAGATCCACTAGGCCAAACTTTTCCACTCCCAGCGTGGCAAAAAAGAAAGAAAATTTTCTCCGACTTATCTTTAATTTCTCGTATTCATTATAGCTCAGCTAAAACTCCTCCTCCCCACCCTCTCCCCACCTAACAGACACATTTCACATGTATTCTGTGAAGTATGAGTATTTTCTCTTCTTACTTTCATGAGATATATAAAGATTTGCTGAAAACCCCGAAGTGCTTTGGAAAACACGTATCCAAAATGAGGAAATGTGTTTCTGATGAGGGAAGGCTGAAATCTGAGTGTCTCCACCCTTCGAGTTGAGGCAAACCTCCTGTGTGTATATGAGCCACAAAGATCATTCCTCCCAGGCCTCAGTTGACTGTACCATGATGTTTTAGTCGATGGAAAGAATATCACTGCTTATCAGTTTACAGCAATTCCTGGGGAAATGTAGAACCATGTTAAGGTTGTTGGAAGCTTCATTGCTAGGATTGTCTTAAGAAAAATCTTGTAGAGTTTCCTGCAAAGTGACCACCAGCTTGACTTTTGTAAAAGTGTGGATTACTAACATTAGCCAACAGGTTCATATAGTGAAAGGTTGCAAGAGGTGTTGGCCTGTTAACCTACCTATTTACTTACTTGTGCCAAACAGCATTTCCCCTTCTGTGGTCCTTCCCACTCCTATTACATCTTCCACAGCTGCAGGTGCAGTGAGCAGCCTGGACTGCAAATGACTTCCATGGCAGAGCTGGGCTGGTAAAACCCAAGCCTCCACTCAGGGAGTCTTATGGGCAGATGCGTTAGACAGGCTTGGGCATTTAAATGGCCCATTGGTGAGCCTTTGATCTGAACTCCTTGTGGTTGTATTGGAGGAAGGCAATTCTTTCTGGCCAGAAAACTGAGGATGCAAAAAGGTAAGAGTTGAACCAAGCGGGGAGAGGCCACTCGGATCACTCCAGGGAGACAACGAGGCTTGAGTTCCTAGGACGGGTTTTCATTAATTTTTGTGAATGAGGAAAGTCTGATGAGCCTTCACAGTGCACAGGAATCCAAACTCCTGGTCCCTCCCTGACTAGAAGTCCAATCTAGGCTTGAAACAAGTCATTCATGCTGTCTACCTAAACATTCTCATCTATAAAATGGGAGTAATTCCTACCTCACACAGTGTTGGGAGGAGGCATTGATTAATTAATGTTTACAGTCCACTTTGAACTTGAAACGTCTTCTTGGGAAGTTGTTATTAAGCCTGTATCATTTTTACTTTGAGTTCTGGGGTGTGTCTAAACCTGAAACTCAAAGGAAACCTCACAGTCCGTCCCGCTCCCTCACCCTGAAGGAAGATAAAATGTAATAAGATTAATGCAAATTCCCTGAAAATGGTTACCCTTTAACCAGTAGACACTGTGCTCTTTTAAGGCTCTCCGGGGATCCTGACTCAAAAGGGAAAGAAAAAAATAGTAACTATCTTCCATGCAAAGAAGCAGGAAGCAGTTCTTTGAACTGAGAAGGGGTAAGGGTGGGAGGATTCTGTTTTTCGCTAAAGGGAGCTGTCAGTTGTCAAAAAATTTAGTTCCTGACCCCCCGCCTTCAAGTCCCTGAGGAAGCCAAACAGAAAATCTGACAGCCAGAAGAGTTTGTACTTAAGGCATTGAAGAATACACAATATAATTTAATTTTTAGCCCTGCTAATCCATTCTGTTGTCAACGGCAGAACAATCAAATACAGCCAGTTGTCTGCACCAAGGTAATTGGGTTGTAGTATGAGGTTAAGTTTGCCACATAACCTAAGGTAACGTATGGCAGAGGGCACATTAAGGGGCAAGGGCTCTTTGGAACTCAGTGGGGGGTGCCCTTTCGTTAGAACAGGGAAAGAAAGGCTGGTCCTTTTGCATGAGGAAAAAAAAATCACAGTAACCTAATTCCTTTAGAAAGCCATCAGACCCGTAAAGATTAAAAAAAAAAACCTGTGCCCAGCTGTTCAGTAAGCCACATCAGAAATTATGAAGCACATTGATCCCTCAGCACTGACCATTCGATAATTGTTCCTTGCTGAAGAAACAGCTACCTGTGATATGTATCAATACCGGGCCTGCGCGTTTGTGTTACATTTTTTCTTGCCGGAGGCTATAGCTTGAGTTTTAAGTCAATCGAGTCTATACAATAGAAGCTCATATTGACTATTGGATTAAACAGCAAGTCAATTTATTTTTCTGGGTTCAATATTCAAGGATGCAAGAAAGCAAAGAGATCCTCCAGATGTGCTTTTGTGAGGCAACCGTAACCCACTTACATTGCTGTGATGCTTTTTAAGCCATTTGAAATAGTATTTGCACACCCCTTGCTCAGCAGTTCAATATGCTCCTCGACTATCGGTATCTTACTCATTCCCTGTGCCGCCGAGATTGCGGTGTGATGCTCAGTTCTCCAAAGTGGCTACTGGGGGTGAGCACCTGGACTCTGCTGCATGCAGGCACTCTTTGGACTTCACCTCTTAGAGTAAATGCCTACCGTGCTGAGTAAGGATGTTGAAATGAAGGTGTAATCCATCCGGGAACTGCAGCCCACGGTGATAGGAGGCAGGGCATGCAATTTTAATTTCTCTCGCAGAAATGATCACATTTAGGTAGTGGGCTATTTTAGCATCTTAATGGCAGGTGGCACTAGGTAAGATTATGCCATTTTAGAGACAGAAGTGATGAAATGAATACACGTTAAATATTTGAATTGAATCAAACTTAACTGGAAAAACTGAGGCCCAGAGAGGCAAGGTGATTTGCCTAAGGTCACACAGATTTATGCAAAGCTGGGACTGCAACCAGGGTCTCCGATATCTAGGCCATCAATTTTCCATGATACCATGAGGCTGCTCCTTGTGATGTCTCCGTATCTGTGTTTCTTCCTGAGCTAATGTTCTGGGTCTCATTTTGTTTTGCATTCAGCTTTTCACTTAACTAATTGGAATATACTTTGTTGGAGAGGACTAAATTGTGAACATTCTTATGCTTTGTTTCTGCGTAGTTATTTTGGCTTTGTTTTGGTTCATCTTAAAGGGCTCCTGATGTTTTAGAGTATGGGACTGCTTGTAAGGAGTAATAACATTCATTCATTTATTCAGTAAATATTTATTCAGCACCTATTATTAACTAGGCACTACTCCAGGTACTAGAGATATATCAATGAAGATAAACAGACAATTACTCATGTCTTTGAGGAGCATATATTTCTGCAGAGAGAAGACAGACAATTAGCAGTAAATACAAGAAATAAATAAAGTGTATAGTGGTACAAGGTGATAAGTGCTAAGGGAAGAAGGAAAAATAGGGCAAGGAAAAAGGGAGGCAGGTTGCAGGTTTAAACAGAATGGTAAGGATAGGACTGCATAAATCCAAAGACGGTAATTGCACTGTTACTGATGCCATGTCTAGACAGTCGCTGGTACAGAGAAAGATTTAAGGACTCTTTACAAGAACTCCACTCCCCTAACCAGACCTGGACCCCCAACCCTGGGGTCCCCATACCTTGTCTCTACCTTTTACAGCCATGGCTCAATTGCAAGCTTCTTACCCTTTTAGTGGAGGATCTGTGCTGTGCTGTGCCTATCTCAGTTTGGTTTGCATAATTTAAAAGGAGCAGAAGAGCACATGTACTTAAATAAAGCCTGGTTGTGAAGTCTTTGATGCTCCTTCCTTTCTTTCTCGCCAGCACCCAGCTCTCTGTTGCTCACTGGCTTCCCAGCCCTTTGCTCCCCACCAGGCAGCCTTTTGCATCTTTAAATGCCTGGACAGAGTTTCCCCTGTTTCAGTTCCCTCCTCTCCTGAAGACCTTGCCAGATTACCTAGCCATCTGACAGACTAATCCAGGATGAAGGGGAAGGGGCTGATACTGTGTAACACATCCCTCCTGCCTGGCATTTGTATTTGAACAATAACAACAACAGCAAACACATCATTCCCCTTTGATGTGTGCCAGGTACTGTTCTCAGCATTTTTACAATATCAACTCATTTAATACTCACAGCAACTATATGAGAAAAAGATTGTAGTTATCCTCTTTTTACCATTGGTGAAATGGAGACACAAAATAACTTACACAAAGTCACACTGCTTTTAAGTGGTAGAGCTGGGATTCAGACCCCAACAGTCTAGGATTATTCCATGAACCCAGAACTGTGAGTAGGATTCAGGTCCCATATCAACTCCATTTGATTGGTAGGAACTGCTTAAAGTACTGTGGTGAGAAAGATTTGTGGGCTATTTGTGTATTAATGGGAAAGAGTTCTGTGATCAATTAGCAATGTCTGCCATGGGTTCAGGATGGGGAAAGGTCAGGTTCAGCATGGCCAATGAGGGGCTGGTCTTTATTAACTCATACTATAGAGTCTAATTTACCAGCTGAATCCATTCTTATTCTCTTATTTTGTACTTTTCCCCCCACAAGAGTGGGAAGAGTGAGGTCGGGAGCACAGAGGATTCAGTCTGAAGTGTGTCTAATAAGAGTGGCGGGGAGAGAAGGGGAGTATGAGTTGGGACGAGGCCTGCTTCTGCAAGCTGGTCATGAGTGCCTTCACCTCAAGCTGGTTGGTTATCACAATATCATGGGTGCTGTCTAAACTCAATTCTAGCCGAGCCAGCAAAATACCTTCCCCTTCAACAAAGTTTCGGGTTCCCATCGAATTACCGATAAGGACTAAGCCACAGAATTGGAGGTTGAACTAGTTCACACACAAATATTGCTGACTTCTGCAGATCTGACGCCTCCTCTGGCACTTAGGGATGGAGGAGATGGAGTCAAAGGGTAGAAGGAGTCGAAGTCCCAGGTAGGGGAAGTTTTTCCCCTGCCGCACTGTATTCCATAATGACCCAGCCATGAAAGGACGGGGTGCTTCACGAGACAATTCTTCTATGTCAGTAATTTTAAACCTAAAGAGGTTTGATGTCCCATAAGCATATTCATCTTTCCATGTTTATTAAATTAAGCCCTCCATGAATCTGCAACAACATACTGTTCATTAATAGGAAAAGAGACCATTGTTCCCCCCAGGGAATATGTTGGCTCAGATCTGTTCCAAGGTAGGCATAAATGAATCGTGCATGTGTATGCACGTGCCTTGAGTAGGGGGTAATCAGGGAAGGGAAAAGAGCAAAGACAGAAAGAAGGAAAAGGGATCTTAAAGCTTAGACCAGAAATATCCAAGAAGGATTTTTATCATAACTAAATTTCAGTAATCCTGGCGGAGTGCCTAGCAAGACATTAGTTTTTATAAAGAGAAAAAGGAACGTGTAATTGTAGTGTCTCCATAGGAAGAAAACTGCAGATCTGTTCAGGAGAACCCCCACGCAAATTTGAAAACAGCTTACATATAGGAAAATCAGGGGTTTTTTTCCTTCTAGCAACATTAACATAGTCAAACAACTGAAGAGAGAATTCTATTAACGAAGTCAGTCCCATCAAGTTAAAGCCTAGCAATACCACCATCAGGGCTCGGTAGGGAATCTAATCATTGGCAGCTTGGACCAGAATAACAAGGAAAACCCATCCGTTACTACTAGTGCTGAAGGCAAATTCAGACCCAAGTTTAGGGAACTTAAGAGAGAAGGATTGAAAGAAGAAAGAATGTAAAAGATATTTTGGCAGCCGCATGAATCATAGGTGAGAAATCTTAGACGTGTGGGGTGTCTTAGGCCTCACTTGTTTCAGGACAGCACACTTTCTTCAACGAGTGTTACAGTAACATATTCAAAATATCAGTCACAAAGGAAGTTGAGGAAATGTGTTGAGTAATCGTGAATTGATACTATAATTACCCTAAATTTTCAAGTTTCCAGTTAAAGCCAATGGTTGTTTTGTAACAGAATCTAAGGAACATGGTTATACTGTGGGTTCAACAAAAGAGAAAGCTTTCGTTCTCAATTCTTATGCTCTGCTGTAGGATGAAATTACCACGGAAGTGGCAGACTACAACCTTTAGAAACAGACCAGCAAATGACTTCTGTCCATTCAGAAATACTAGCGGCCAATGTGGTATATCTCAGGACTTTAGCGTAAAGGAAGATAAAGACTGTGGGTGTTTGTGTTACCTAGATATGGGTGCATCCATTAGGACTCCCAAATACTACTAAGACTGGTAGGCACCCAGGGCAGTAAGCAGGGTAGGGAAAGCAGAGAGGGGCCTTCTCTTTTCTTGGCATACACTCTTCTAGCAGAAGCAGGAATACCCACAGCCATATGAGGAAGAGTCCTTAGGAAGGGATGTCTGGTGGAGGATCTGTGCAGGAGATTGGGCCTCTGTGATCCTTCTGAAGTCTCTGTTGATGGCCTCTCAGGATAAAGCCATTTCCAGTGTTGGCTCTTGGATTAGGACAGATTCTCAGATGGAGACATCACAGAATGGAGCAACACATTTGACGATGCATATCATGACTGGCCTTGATGTTGAAAAGTACTACGCAGACTCACCTGACCCAGATACTCTGACAAAAGCCCACCCATTCAGAGCAATAACATGATCAGGTTCCCTGAGGTAGAAAGCAGGGAACGGCCCTATTAGGAATCCCCAGAAGCCATGGCTGTGGGTGTCCACCAGGTCCTCCAGTCTGAGTCAGGCCAAAGGCACGTACTATGATCAAAAGGTCTCACATCTGTGCCACGTTAGTGATCTCCACTCTGCTGCTCAATGCTCCTGACTTATGCCTCTCCAGACGGCCAAACGGAATTCCATGAACAATTCGCATCTTAAAGCTGGGAGAAAAGAAGTATTTCAGTGAAACAGGTATAGCTATCATCAAGTCTTTCTTATGTGTCACATAAATGTGAAGCATACCTTTTCAAAAACAGAGCTCTTGGCCTCTGCCCTTGGGAAATTTCCACATCTAGGTAGGGTAGTGTCAAGTCTGCTTGGCCAGGTAGCTCTGGATGTTTCCAGAGTGGATACTGACTTGACCTTCCTTGAGTCTTTATGCGCGTATCAATTCAATGGCTACAAGTTGCCCGTGAGTGCTTGAGTTTGTCTGGACTCTTTTGCCACTGTGTGACCTTCACTAAATTACTTCTCTTTTCTAGATCTCATCGCTTTACCTCTAACATGGAGAGTTCTCTTGCTCTCAATTCCCACCCATTTTTTGTAACCAGACTTAATAGTTATTGGGTATCACTTAGTGAAGTAGATTTTGGAGTAAATCAGTACTGGTAAAAGTATTGGTAAAATCAGGATCGGTAAAAAGTACCAATGTAAATTTTTGAAGTTCATAAGTCAGCTGTGGTTATGTAAGACATTCCCATTCTCGGGAAACACACACTGAAATGTGTAGCGCTAAAGGACCATGTATATACCATATCCTCAAACGGTTCAGAAAACAAATATGTGCATCCATGTAGAGCAAGAGAAAGAGAGAAAAAAAGATTTTGAGTAAATCACTGAATGATAAAGGCAGCACCGAGTATATAAAGATCATTCTTCAAGTCAAAGTTCACTGTAGATATTTAAAGCCAAGAGCCCGCTGGAAAGCCTGTGACTCCCTGTGTTCCAGTTTTCATAGACTTGTCAAGATGGATCAAGGTTTCATCCCCCACAACCTTCAGGTGCAAATGAGCTGTCAAGGGAGGTTTTCAGAAAGCAATAAAGAGCCCCTTCCTTAGAGGCCAAGAGAGTCTGGGTCTCCCATTGTAGTCAAAGAAAACTAAATGGAACTTGCAACTCAAAATATGTAATGATTCACCCCATGGTAATAAAGCAGCCCTGGAAAACTCCCTAGCGGGATTAATCTTAATCGGCAATTAAGATAAAGTCTGGGCACATGCTAATCCAGGGCTTAATCGGAGACATTTTAATGTGCTGCTGTGGGGTGGATATAAGACTGGGATTCCACTAATTGAGCCTGGAATGGGAGTGTAAGGAGGAGGAATCGCAGTGCATGGGTTGCCTGTAGATCCAGCAGTGAAATGAGGTTTTGCAGGAGTGTTGGGCAGTCTTGGCTAGGACGGCCCCTACGTGTGGCTCACCTTGCCGTTAGGCACATGGGTGCCTGAACGCCCTACCATCTTTCCTGTAGTGCAACAGGAGCAAAAAGGAAAAGCAAGTTCCTAACAAGATATACAGTAGATGTCTTGCTTTACTCATGTTTTGAAAGCCCTGGTGCATGAGATGATGACTCACACAAGGTAGGTGTGGGGAACCATATGAGGAAAAACAAGAGTTTTTTCAAAGAGAAACATTTGAAACAGTTTTTAGAGAAAGTTAAAGTTGACCTGATTACTCTATTGTATTTTGCCAAGAAATTTACTTTTTGCATATTTCTAAAATCCAGGCAATCATATGAGGTAGTTTGTAAGTACAAATTTCCAGCGGCCAAGACTTAGTACCCTAGGCTAGCAGGAGAATCCTGCCACCTGCTTGCCAGCTACTTTTGTCTCCGTTTGTATCATTTAAAAAAATCCCACCTTAAATTGAACAATGAGAACACCTGGACACAAAGCGGGGACCATCACACACCGGGGCCTGTCGGGGGATGGGGGTCTGGGGGAAGGATAGCATTAGGAGAAATATCTAATGTAAATGACGAGTTGATGGGTGCAGCAAACCAACATGGCACATGTATACCCATGTATCAAACCTGCACGTTGTGCACTTGTACCCTAGAACTTAAAGTATAATAAAAATAACTAAATAAAAATAAAAATAAATAATAAAATAAAAATCCCACCTTGTCAGCCATGATTTAAAAATTTGATGCTGGCATGTGCCCTGAAATTCTCATGAGAAACTCAAGCATCCAGTTTAAACAGAATATACTTAGAGAAGTTTATTCCATGTTCTTGGCCTCATCACTAAATGCACTGCAGCACTGTGCTACCTGTGTTTTCCCAAGATCTCACATATCGTCATGATCCTGAGAGGTAGCAGAGGAACCAGGCCCTTCTCCCAGATGAGACAACTGATCTACAGAGAGAATAAGTGGCTTGCCCATATAAGACTGGGTTTTGCATTACTTATTATTCACTTGTCCATGAGAAATGAATCTGGCTATCAAGTTTTTAATGAGGTGTATGATGAAGTTCATGTATGGGGTTCATGCTCACATTGTGGAGAATGGGTTGAGCCTTCCCTCAATGCAGGGAAATAAGTGTGAGAAATATGAAGCTGCAAAAGAGAGCAGCTCGGTGACAATCAATAGTGGCCTTTTCTATCAGTAGGTGTCTCGTGAGCACCAACTATGTGAAAGGCCTAGTACTGGACACTGCAAAGCACACAAAGAAACGTAAGGCAAGGTCACTGCTACCCAAGAGCTTGTGTGCTCTTGGAAATAATACAGTATAGAGATGAAATGATAGCTAAGTGCCCAGGCAAGTGTGTGAGAGGTACCAATGAATGGTCCACACAGAACAAGCTCTCTGGTCTAAAAGGACCAAGAGATTTCTTTTGGCTGAGTGTTCAGGGAAGGCTTCCCTGAGGAGGCAGTCTTGAATAATCCAGGGCGAGAGAAGGAAAGAAAGCATTCCAGATGGGAAAGTAACGCAGACTCAGTGGAATGGAGGTTGGGAGGATAGGGGGAGTTGGATATAGCAGAAAATAAGGCAGAAAGAAAAGGGAGTCAGTCTGTGGGGGACTCAGAAGGCCTACCTTAAGAGTTAAAGCTTGTTCCCTTATGCGCTGTGGATAGGGTTGCCAGATTTAGCAAATAAAAATACAAGATGCCCAGAGAGGTTTGAGTTTCAGATAAACAAAGAATAATTGTTGATATAATTATGTCCCAAACATTGCACGTGACATACTTCTACAAAAATATTATTTGGTGCTTATCTGAAATTCAAATGTAATTGGGTATCTAGTATTTTACCTGACAACGTTAACTGTGGAGTTCTTGAAGATTCTGGAGTAGAGGAGTCCCATGAAATTAAATCTCTTCCAAAAAGGAGCCTGAGAATCATACATCAAGAACTGTGAGAACTAACCAGGCCTGGTGAAGCACTCCTGTCGTCTCAGCTACTTAGGAGGCGGAGGCAGGAGGATCTCTTGTGCCCAGGAGTTTGAGGCTGCAGTACACTATGATTGGGTCTGTGAGTAGCCACTGAGCTCCAGGTTGGGCAACATAATGAGATTGGGTCTCTAAAAAGCAAACAAACATAAAGGAGCATGAAACCTCACTCATCCTACACTTTCCTTTTTGGGAAAACTTATTGGAAATTTGATGCCCCATCTAAGGGGTTCCCTGTAGCTGAAACTCATGAATTACTCATGGTTATATCTCATGGTTATGAGATATAAGCTTAATATGAACCATGAATTCAATAATGTCGCAAAGGAAGCAGTTGTCCCTGGGAAGGCTGGTTAGTGTAGAGCTGAATTGGGCTTTGAAAACATCATTTCTTACAAACCCCTGACTTCTAGGCTTTCCACACCTGCCTATATGTGCTGGTCAGTTAAGAAACACAAAACGAGATCAGACATAATAGGCACGACATTAAAAACATAATAGGAAAATTACATTGGACTACTACAATTTTCATTAAAATCTTTTTTCTCCAAGAAAAAAGGAATTTATATTTTTTGAACATTTGTAGTTTTTAGAATTTAAATGGGCAACATTCAGAAACAAAAAGCCCTTTAACGAAGGTGTAAATTGTGCCTTTTTAAAATGACTTTTCTTCCCTATCCTAGTACCCACAGTAATGAACACTCCTACCCAATCAAAATATGAAAACAAAATTGGAGCTGTGTCAGCATCTTGGCTGCAAATAAAACTCAAAACAGGTTATAGCACATGCTAGGAATACAAAATAAGGTTAGAAATAATGCTTCAGCTGTGAGTTCTTCAGGCTGTGGAAATAATAGAGCATAATTTAGTAGAAGAGGAACTAGGCAGTCAGCATACACAGGAAAAATGAAAGAAGCAAGAAAAATGCAAGGGGTAGGAAATAGGGTTGGAAGAAATTGGAGGGGGACAATGGGTGGCTAATTATTAGAGGAAAAGAGAGGCACAGCCTGGTCAGAGAACATTCAGGAGCATAGAGGGTGGCCTGCTTGAAGAAACTGCTGGTAATAGTGAGTTTTCCGAGGTGATTCCAAATGGATATCAGACTTCAGAGAGGCACACTCATGGCATAAGAGTTTATAACATCAATGTCTAACTCCCGATGAGACCAGAAAGAAGGAATCCACTGAGACCTAAGCAGGCTTTTGCTACCTGATGACTAGAACATTCAAGGATGGTTTATTTTATTAGTCTAAGATTATCCCCTAAACCCTAACCAAATTTGCAGAGCAGCTCTGTAATTATCTTGGCTTACAGGTGCATATGTCAGCTCACACTGCTCAACCAAATGGGGTTTTTTTGTTGTTGTTCTTTTTGCAATTTCATCAAGATAGTACTAGTCCAGATTCCCCCTACCATGTAAGAGCAGCCAACCCTGGTGAATAAAGACCAGACGAGTTAACAGGTTTTCTGCTTCGTATTATATTTGCAAGAGGCTTATCGAGACAGTTATCTCAAATAGCAGTTTGCACATGTACTTCCATTCTAACTCAAAGAGTATTTTTCTTAAATATTTATCATGGAAGTTCATTTGCCTTTGCTTTACTTCCTGGGACTAACAGTTAAGAACCTGTTATTAAGGGAAAGGGGTGGCCCTGCTTTACTCTCTGTTCACCCCAGGGAAAATAGTTCTAAAATGGGGTCGCTAGCATACACCGATCTTGAATAGGACATTAGTTGCCTGATTAGGATGATGACTGAAGTTTCATAAGCTGTGTTCACTGTGCCCTTTTTAAAAATAACCACACATGCAGTGCATATTCAGTGAAGATTTGTTAGGGAGGAGAAATGAAATAATGCCGATTGAAACTCCCGTAAATGTACTACAGCCTCTACTCTGCATCCTTTCTGGAAATAATCATTTTGTGGAGAAGACACATCATTGCCAAAGTCAGCTCCTCCCTCCCACCTGGTCAGTCCTTTCTCATTGTCTGCCTGTGATGAGTTCATTAGAAATAACCAAAATCTATTTTATCAGGCCAGCCTTCACCTCTGTCTGTCAGTGCACCTGCTCTTAATTTTACCGCTTATGATTCAGTTGTGAGATGGATTTTAAGCTTTGGCCTCTGGTTTGGTTTATTCCACGCTTGTACTGCTCCATATTGATTTTTGTTAAATGAGGCCTTTAGTGGTTAGCTGCAGAGGCAATTATTTAACACTTTCAAAAATAGTATGGGAGTGGAAAATAAAAACTGAAAGTTCAGTTGAGGTCCAGCCAGTGATTTGGAGGCATATTGGTTTCCCATAACCCACATGAGAAAGACACATTCAGCCAGCCTACGGTTCACACCTGGGCAAACCTGCCCATCCTTTCAGGTACGTTCACGGGCTCTTGGTGGAACTGTTTCTTTCTTGATTAACTTTACAGCCCCATCACGATCCCACAGTGCACATATGCCATTTCCTCATTACCCATTCCATGCCCAGCAAGTTTCTGATGTGTTTCAAATTTGAAGTCGCTTGATGGATGTATCTGGGTGTTGGAAGTAGTGAGTGCATTGCCATCTGGCAAAAGAGGGGGGAGCGGCAAAGTCTTGTTAAGCAGAAAGTTTGGAGGATAAGCGAGGGTGTCATGATGGCGGATGAGAAAACAAATGAAAACACCAATGGAATTTACTGTTGACCCTTGCAATTCAATTTCACTTCCCCCAAGGAGACCTTGATAGGTGTGTGATTTAGCCCGGTAAACTCCACCCATAGGCCACGCTGAGTGGAGTACTTCCTGCATATCACGCATCTGTGCAGGGCATGGTGGTGTAGAGTGATGAACGAGATGTGGCCCTGCCCTTAAGGAACTGACAGTCCAGTGAAAGCGACCAGTATATGAACCTTTTACCATGAGACACTTGAGTAAAAATGGAGGCTCTAGGAGGCCCAGTGTTAGAAAAACTGACCCAGGGGTCATGAAAATCTTCATAAAGGAACTAACAATTATTCTTGGTCTTGCGAAGCAAGAAGGGAGTTTGCAGGTACAGAAGGGAAGGTGACAACAGGGAATAGAATACCCAAACACAAGAAGTGATCAAATGACCAAGAATATCTAGGGTACAGTGAGAAGTGTGGTGTGGTTAGACTAGAGCAGAGTTGAGTTTCGGCTGGAGAAGACGATGTGGGATCTGGGAGCCCATGTTGCACCCTTCCTGGGGACCTTCTTGCCTTTCTAATTGGAAAGAAGGATACTTCAAAGCTGATAGCTCTAGTTCCAACACCCAACTCCTCTGTCGTCAGCTGTGTGAAATAGGGCAAGGTACTTAAAAACGGAAAGCCTCAATTTTTCATATGTAAAGTGAATATTATAATGGCAGATTTGTAGATGTGTTTGGAAGATCAAATGAGATGACATATTTAGAGTACCCGCTGGTGTCCCCCAAATTTTCCAGTTAGTACTATTTGCCTTTGTGCGTGTCTTTACTGTGGACTACAGACTCAAAAGGCCAGTGTCCCAGCAGGTAACATCAAGATACCAAGAAAGCCAAGGCTGAGGTGCTTAATGGTATCTGTCCTACCACTTCAGTTTAGAAAAAAATATATATCCCAACTAAAACAGGCCCCATGCAGGCAGGAAGCCCTGTTTAATCACACCTTCCAATTTTCCAAGAGAAGCTTGAAGCACAGATTTCTAAGTGAAATTTCCCATCTTTTCTGTGTTAGTTACTAATCTGAATTTAAAACACAGTGTACGCAAAACAGGGCATGTCTTTGGGCCGTACACAACCTGTGGGCTGCCAGTTGACAGCCTATGATCTCTATCTTCTCTCCCACCACATTATAGGCTCTTACAGGGCTAGTGCTCTGGTTGTTAATGATTCGTATCAGGGCTGGCTCATGGCAGATGCTTCGTGGTTGGAGGGCACTGACTTTAGCCACATACAGACATCGACACCAGGGGCGAGGAAAAGCAAGCCAACAAGTGAGGTGTTCAAAAGTGCAGAATTCAAAGAGTGACCCAATGCCATAGCACAAGCCCAGGAATGAAAACTTTTAAAACTCGGCCCCAGCAAGAAGCTCCTGGGAGAGGAGCAGATCCTTGGGAAAAAAAAAAAAAAGTGCAGTCTGTGAAGGGCAAAGTTTGGCAATCTATTAAACAGCAAGTTACAATAGGCGAGTGCAGAGATCACAGAGGCAGGGATTAATGTACACACATCTATACAGGGAACTTTGATGCTTTCAAATGCCTCCTCGCCATCTGAAAATCAGGCAGCAGGCATCGCCTACATATTTCACAGCAGTCTACCTGTCTGGGTGTTTGGGCTTGACAGCAGGAAACTCTTTGAAATGAGGCTGAGGCATTTCAAACACTTCTGCTTGAATATCCAGTTTGTATATTCTGTCGATGGCTTTTTAAATTGGCTTTATTTTACTTTATTTTATTTTTTTTTTTTTAACTAATTTTGGAATCTCTTATTAAGTCGAAAGTCTGCAAAAGAGCAAATTACAAAGCCAGGATGGCTTTTGACAATCTCAAGTGAATGATACGGACACAGGCTCACAGGCTCACAGGCTCACACACAATTCCATGTAACAAGGAAGGAGAGAAGTTACATTCACAGAGCAGAACTATTTTCAACAGCAGTCCAGTGAAAAGTGCCAAATGTTTGAACCTTTTGACTCCTGCCCAGATAATATCATAATGGTTTAGAGAGAGCTGTTTACAGCTTTCTATGCGTAATAAATAATTTAGAAGCCATTCATTAAAACCTTCTAAATTACAGACACTGCAGGCAAATTCCTTCTTTTAAGAAGGAAAGGATGACCTGAAAATTGGTCCCCAGTTTCTTGCCTTCTTCTCTTTGATTCTTTTTGTTTATTCTTCTTACTAGAAGCTAAGTAAGTACCGGTATTGGGGGGGTTGGGTGGGGGTGCGGGTTATACCACTATAAATACTTAGAACCACAGTGCACATAAAAATGAAGCTGGGCTGCCTTGGCCTGGTGAAATCATGCGATGGAAATCTGAAGATCTTACATTTTATTCTGAGGTCCACACAGAGGTCTTGTTCATGCTTCTCTGCTCATTTTAAAAAGGAGGTGCCCATGTACTGGCAGTGAGGAGGAGAGTGGAAGGATTTGCATGAGGCAGGTTCTGTGACTCAGGTTTTCAAAGCCGCCTCATGGAAGGCAAAAAATACTGTCCTCATCCGAATCGTGATGTAGGTGTGGTAACTTGGCTATGTCTTCTAACACCACATTGCAAGGTCTTGATTGTGGGGTGTGGGAATCTTACACAAGACCCAACCAAGCCAGAGAGGATTAGCTTTAATTTCATTCAAAAGCTGTAAGTAGGAGAAAAGCCTGTCAGTATCCTAAGGCAATACTTAGGAACAGGTAGAATTAGGTAGCATTGTTTTGGGAGTGACAGAAAGACCATGATTCTGACTTGATCTCAAGAACTCCCAGGCCAGGCTCAGTGGGCACACATTGAATTTGTTTCCCTTTGGTTTGGTGGGGGATCCTGGGAGCAAGCTACTTTGACTCATAGATGTAAACAGTAAGAAACCAAACTGTTGATTTGGGCCAAAGTCCTTCTCTTTCAAAAATAGCCTGTACCAGGGAAAGAGAGAATGGGGAATTAGACATGGGCCCTGGGTTCGAGGATATTCCCAGTGTAAAGACATCCTTACTTCTCATGTAGGCATTTCAGATTCCCATGGTTTTGTCATCCATATTGAAATTTGGGCACCAACTTTCCAATTCAATAGCAATCAAGGCAACACGTGGTGCTGTCTTTTGTGGTAGCTGGCTTCCTTTTGTGGAGGTATATACCATGTAGAGGACAAGCTTCGGGTTCCAGGCACAGAAGCCATCTCCAGCTAAATGGTGAACTCATTTTTAAAGACGTCCTTTTTATGGTTTCTTAAATGACAAGGCATTTCAAGTACAATGTGGTAAAGGGGCACGATCATAAAGTAATGTGGTTGGAAAGGAAGGGATTTCATTGTGAGCAAGGGTGTCAAAGCAGAGCTTTATCAATGAGTGGAATTTCCTGTAAGTAGAAAGATAAATGAATTAGTAACTCAGAGTAATTTTTAAAAAATACATATCCAGATGAAAGCTCAGATAAGTTTGATCCCTTTTAGCCAATGAAGTATGATCTCTAATTAGGTTTCCATGCAGACAGTGCAGCCTTGGAGTACATTTCTGAATCTAGTTGACCTTTTCAGCTGGAGAAGCCAAATGATTTCCATTCCATGCTCTTTAATTCTGGAGGAATTTCTAATTTGTTGCCAGAGATAAAAAAAAACTCACTCCAAACATGAAAAAAGTTTTAAATAGTCCAGAGCCCCATTTATAGAATATTAAAATTTTAGAGCTGAGAGAACCCTAAGAGATCATTTTGTTCCATTCCTTTATTTTCTTGATCATAAAATTGAGGACCAGAGAAAAATCAAAGACTCGCCCAAGGTCACTCGGGGACTTAGGACCTAGGATTAGAACCCATGCCTCCTGCTTCCCACCCCAGCGTCTCTGCGTGGCCAGTCTCTTATTTGCCTGCCAGGCTTTTTTTTTATGTGGTCCAGTTGTTGCCGCATCAAAGGCCCCTCACTGAACTCCACCATCAGACCTGCTTTAGGGAAACTTCCATGGGCCAACACCTACCCTCTTGCCTTTCTTAATGTCTTTTGGAAATTCTCTATTCTCTCACCTTATTAATGTTAAAACAAAACGGGTTCTTTTATTGCCACAGGCAGCAGGAAAGTGAAGTTCTTGATGGAGGCAAGTGTCTTCCCTAGTGAGAGCAAGTAAATTAGTTCTGAGGTCCTCTCACTCACTCTAACTGTAATGAGAGACGCCAGCCCTTCTTCATTAATGAGATGCCAATCACAAAGGGAGCAGCCTCAGAGAGCCTTTGGGGAGGGGGGCGGCGGGGGAGAGAGCAGTGATTGGCACTGTACTAAGAAGGGAGGAAGCAGAAAATAAAAGCCTCCAGAGGTGGGAAAACACACGTGGATGATCTCAAATCAGACGGGTAGGTCCAGCGGGAACCCGAGGGGCTCCTGAATGGGCGAGTCAGCATAGTCTATGGCAAACATCTTTGGGCAGGAGAACTGGGGAGCTACCCCCCTGGCATATTTTCCCACATATGCTTTCCGAGGCAAGGTTGTGTTCATCCTAAAGTGTGTCCCACATGGAGATCTATATGATTGGTGACAGTTGGGGCTCCTTAATGTCTGGGTTCTCTTGGAAGGTTGGCAGCAGCGAACCGCTTCCATCCTCTGCCTTAGATCTCGTCAAGAGTTTATCATGCTGTGTAACCTCCTAAACTTTGAAAAGGAAACTTTCTATAGAAGAAAGTTAAGGAAAAATAATTTGATGCTTAAGGGAACTTTTTTTTCCTTGCATGAGATAATTTCCCTGGTAGGAGACACTGTTCTTAAATTTGTCCAAGGACCGGTTAACCCAAGACCATGTTTCCAGGGCGGGGGAAACATCTAAATCATATTTGTACAGCTCTTGCTCTCAAAAGTGGCTTGAGAATAGGTTCTGCCCCTGACAAGATGAAGCTTGCTGTCTTTCCCTCTCAGCTACCCAGAATGGCATTTGCAGCAGCGTTGAGAACGTTTCAGGAAAATATCTGTGCAGTTTTCCCAACTCAGTTTTCACCATCTGCAGCCTGCCTTTGCTTTGGTAGGTTGGTTAAAAAAAAAAAAAAAAATCTGCGCATATTGGAAACAGTACTTTTATTTGCAATTAAATGCCTTTTTCCCTATTATTTTTTCCCTGAAAGCATTTTTTTATGAATATGGGTCTATATGAAGGTTAAAAGACTTTCAGCACTCAAAACAACTTAATAAAATGTCTGAGCACACAATTAGGCATGCTTATGTCCTTCAAGAATCAGGTAGCGGAAGTTCTAATTGGCAGAGCAGCACCTTGAATGTCATTTTCTAAACCCATTAGACCATGTCTAACAGAGAAAGAGTAGAAGCAGCGGCAGTTTACAAAATACCAGTAGTGTCCCCCTTGGAGACATAATTTTAGGGTAGCAGTTAGATGATACTGAACTTGTAACAAAATGTAGCTACAAAGCCACAGTAGCTTCAAGTAAAATGACATTTCTTGAGATCATGTGTAGGCTCACCTAGTAATAGTAGGAGTCAATATGTGTATAAGCAACCTGGAGATGCTCCTTTATTCCCTGTGTGTGTGTGTGTGTGGTGTGTAGTGTGTGTGTGTATGTGTGTAGTGTGTGTGGGGTGTGTGTGTGTGTAGTGTATGTGTGTAGTGTGTGTGTGTGTAGTCTGTGTTGTGTGTGTGTGTAGTGTGTGTGTGTTGTGTGTGTGTGTGTATGTAGTGTGTGTGTGCTTCAAGCACTTCTTTAAAGGCACACAGTCAGCTGTAATATGTCCTCCTTTCTCTGAAATCTGGTGACTTTTCACCATAGATTGGGCAAGGCCCAGGCCTCTGGATTGATAGAAATACAGCACATCTGTCTTCAGTTATTCACATCTGATACCATAACCTTCGTGTCTGGCTGCTTTGGGTCTACCACCATTAAAATTTAAATTAAGAACCAGAAGTTTTTAATAAATTCAAGCCAGAGTTGAGCCTCCCGGAGATGTTATCTTGCCTGGAATCCCCTCGTTTTAGTTTAGCAGTACTTTTGGAAAATCTGACGAGACTCACCTAGAAATTCCATTCTTTGTTGAAGACCAAAAAGGAAGAATCACCATGGAAAATAAAGATTCATAAAGCCAACTGTATTTTATTCTAGACGCTTTGTTTCTGCTAGAAACCTGTTTTTCAAAAACTTGGTTGACAAAGTCCCGTTTGTATATTTTTCCCCTTACGTTTTAGACACCTGGGTTTTTAAGGATAAAATTCTTGCAGATGTTTTGGATTAATCTGTTTTCGAAAGTGCTCAAGAACTTGATTTCCAAGTACCAGACTTTTTTTTTTTTTCATTACCAACTACTGTAGTTTGCAAAGAGGGAGAAACTTAGCTTGCGATTGGCCTGAATGCAATAGAATCACACACTCTCCTGTTTTTAAGGAACATTTGAAACTGAACCATGTATAAGTGTGCCACCTGAGTGAGCTTTCTAAAAAAATATTTGTCATCTTTGTCAGAGCAAACTTCTCATATAGTGTTTGAATTTAATTAGAGGCATACCTAAATGGTTAGGGGAGAAGGACAGAAGTCTACCCCAGAAATGGCTCATAGGAAAATGAGACAATTTCAGTTTTACTTACTCAGGCACACCATAGGAGAGGTACTTCTCCAAGCTCGTAAGTGAGCCATTTTTGCAAAAATAGAAGCAACATTCTGGGCAAGTGCTTGAAAGTAGAAAAGGCCTGGGATAAAACATTATTTTTTTAAAAACATATCATAAAAGAGAGTTGCCCAGCTCTTTCTTAACTAGTGAACTAGCTCTTCTACACATTTACCATAAGATAATTGATGTTTGTAATGCTGCCCCTAAGGCACTACAGGATCCTAAAGTGCCTTCTGAATCATCAAAGAATGATTCATTGCGTTCTGGGTGGTTTTCTTGTTGAGTGTATTTTATTGTATACTAATCCCTTTGAAAATTGATAATACATCTGTGATGGGTACCAGAGGTTTGCAATCAAGAGCACACAGCCACAACTGGTGAGTGGGAAGTGTTTTTGGTGTACAGGCTGGGTGCCACCCCGACATCCTCCATGCTGCCGCTTCGAAGAGGCAATGTCGCCCATGGAATCTGCAGAAGTTGGTCTCTGTGAAGGTTTCATTCAACTCCTCCCTCTCCTCCCTTTCCTGCTCAGCTTGCTAGTAGGAGCCCAAGTGTAAACAGCAATTCCATATTCCCACCCCTCCCTGTGCCCGAAAGGAGAAGGGCCAGAAACTTACGGTGGCACTAATTAGGCAGCATCATACAAAAACTCTGTTATTTGACCACTTTTTGTCTACAAAAGTGACAATCTCATATGACCAGTCGCAGTGGTTACAAATATCAGGCACCTGTGTGTGTGTCTGTGTGTGTGTCTGCGTGTACAGACATGCACACACCACTCAGTTACCCAGAAGACTTGATTAACAAGAACACCAAAGCTCCACTGGATCACACGATTGGCTGTCCCCTGGTTTGATAAATAACTTTTTCCTTCTTTGCTGTTCCTTAGCTGATAACCAGGAATGGAACCCCAGCATTTTCACAGCACTGCTATGTATTAGGTGAAAATGGCCTTCCTATTTCTTGGTATGCTCTGTTTATATTTTAATGCTGTTTACAGATGAAATATTCTATAAATATTCATACAGTGCCTGTACAAAGGAAAGGATCCAAAGAGCTCTTTATTAACAAGCTCCCTTATGTCAGGGTAACTATGGGAGAAAGGGCTTTAATCCATCCTCCCAAAGTTCTCAAACAAAAACTGAACTATCCTCTTTACACATAATATTGGGGTGATCTGGGATTTACCAGCTAAATTCGCAGCTAAAAGTGTCAGCTAATGAATTATTCCAAGTAAATTAACAGACTAAGGGAATCCTTTCTTCAGTCCCATACCGATGCTCCCTTCATTAGCAAATATGCTTAATGTGGGAGAGAGATCAGCTAGGTGCCAGAGAATGTTTAGCCCACATTCATCCTCTGCACACTTCCTCGACCCCAATGATCAATTGACATTTGTTAGAAGAACATTTTTTTCTTCCAAAGGAAGGCTCAGAAACATTAGAAAAAAATAAAAATTTAAAGCTCAGAGAGCTTGTAATGAAGTAAATTAAAACCTTTTAAAAAAACACACATACAAATTGAACTTTTTATAAAGTACTCAGGGGCTTCAAATTTAAAACTATAAAAAAAACACATACACTTCAAGGTTATGCTTTTAAAAAATTTAAAATACTGAGTTGAATGACTGACAAGTCCAAAATACTCTCAGACTAATCTTTGTACCAAAGAAATTAAATGTAACAAATTATTTTTTATCTCCTCGATGGGGGAAAATAGGATAGCAAATTGTATTTCCCCCTCCCATCTTTGTATCAAAGATGGTTAAATATTTCTTTCCATTCCATCAGATTGTCTCAACTGGCAAGATAATACTTGGGAAAAGAGTAGGTAGAAGGGAAAATGAAACTGGCAGCTCCTGAGATCCACAGGGCATCATTTGGCACGCACTTCTTTGAGGCCTACCCAAAAGTGGTTAATCAGAGAGTAGAGACGATGTCAGATTACATTAGAGGCAGATTTCTCTATGTTTATGGGCAAATCTGAGACGGCCAGTCTTTCAGGTCTGGAGCTGCGGTTGCACGCAAAATGTGATCCTAAAAATGAAATGCCAGTATTTAATCCTTCCAACTACTCAGCTTCCTCATTATTCTCTTGTGGGAATTGTGGTTGCTACTGACTCAAAGTTGCCCCCCGTTTGATGATGTATTCATTGCTAGAGGTGGCCCCCATGTCCCCCTCAACCTGGATTCCAGTTGAGGATCCTATAGTGAGAATTCAGTTAATCTCAAGATAAAATCCAGCAACAAGAACTTTTAAGCCTTGAAATGCACAAAGCTGTGTATGTATTTATGTGTGTTATGTTGTCCACCCTCAAACATAGTCTGGGCTGGCCTCTGAAGGGCAGGACTCTCAGTGTGTTCTCTCAGGCTCTCCTTGGGGAATATTTCTTAGCAGAGTGCATTTTTGTTACATGAGGCCATAGATGCATGTGGCTACTGAATCAACCATTTTGACGTCAGTTAGTTCTTTCCAGTTGTCCTAATGACTATTCATTCAGCATTTGATTGGATTAGGATAGGTTGATGCAATTCAACTGAATCAAGGTGTAGCAAGGAGAAAACCCACTGGATTGTAAATCTAAAGAATGGTTTGAGCCTCAACTCAGCTGCTAACTTGCTATGTGGCATTCAGATCTCTTGACCACTGTGGACTTCAGTTTCTTTGTCTGTAAAGTGGTAAGTGTCTGGCCTCTCTTATCAGTCTTTCAGAACTGTTAATTCAGATTAAATGATCTGGTGGGTGTGAAAGCTTTTGAATTCATCTGAGTTATCAGCTGGAACTTTATAGCGTTAGTTGGCACAGTGCTTCAGGAGATAATTTGAATATGACTTTGCAGGGAATTTCTATGCCAGTCAGAAAGTATTCTTTTCTTATGGACCAATGGCTGTAGAAAAATGAGAGAGATCATTATATCAGTTAGACTCACTTGATCATCACCACTTTAAAGACGAGCAAAAAGTAGTTGAGAGAGTTGTGGCAAATCCTTGGCATTAGCTGTTACCATGGAGGTGAAGAGGAAAATTCCCACTCCCCAATTGTATCTGAAAACAGAGAGGTCTAAAGCCTTGGAACAAGTTGTGGCAAATGGACAGGATGTCCTAGAATGACACCCTAGGTGTAAATAAATCACCGGAACTGATGGCAGCCACCCAAGAGTTTTGAAGGAACTCAAGGGTGAAATTGTGAAACTATTGGCCAAAACGTGTAACTTGTTACAAATGGGTACTGTGCTCAAGACCTGGCAAATTGCCACCACAACTCTGAAAGAAGAGACGCACAAATAGGTGAGCCTCCCTTTTATACCTAGCAAGCTGGTGGAGACTATCTGAGTGGGTAGTGTCACTGAATACATGCTTACTGTAGAATGGAGAATTACTGAGCATTCACCCCGTGCCAGGCATTGTGCTGGATGGTGGAGGTGAACAAATGAAAGTGTCCAGAAGGCTGTTTGACAAAAGGGTCTGAAAACTCCAGTGCTGCAAACGTAGATTTGGGAAGTCATTGACATATAGGTCAAAGAAAGCAAATAGCCTTCACCTAGAGGTGCTGGTCCTATCGATTGGAAGATCCTGTCTTGGAGCACCATGCACACTAGAGTATCCTGAAGAGAGAGCGGAGATCTGCTAGCAATGTCTGCATTGCTGGGCTGTACCATACTCTATGTTTGCCATCTCCATATAGGAGAATGTTGGAATTCTGAGGGTGATGGGTGGCTATGATAACCCAGCAAGAGTGTGAAAAGGAAGAAGAGAAGAAGTTAAAAGGCAGACTCCTGCACAAAGCAAGAATTTGGGGGTCGGGAGAGAGGGAAGAAACCAGCAAGGGAGGCTGAAAGGGTTCTTCATTTATTTGTCTGTTCCTTTATTCAATAAGTAAACATGGGCTCTTTCTATGTGCCAGGCACGATTTTACACCCTGGAGTCACATCCAGGGATGTGCTCTGTTTTTGGAATAACAAGGAAAGTGTCAGATAGTAATAAATACTCAGAATCAGAGGAGGGATTGGTTGGGCACTGTAGCCTGGTTGGTCAGCTGTGACAGGAGTTGAAACCTGCATGGCAGGACTCAGCAAGTGATGCAAAGAATTGTGAGACGAACATTCTAGGCAGAAGAAACAGCTAGTGCAAAGGCCCCGAGGCAGAGAAAATGGCAGAAAAATACTCTTTCCAGAAGTTTGACTATGTAAGGTGGCAGCTTGAGGGAAGACAGGACTGGGAAGGAGGTTTCCTGATGCTGTGTGTAGTTGGTTGGCTGGCTGTGTGGAATAGAGAGACCTGAAAATGTTTATGGATTTGAGGAAAAGAAGAAAGTGGAAAAAGCAAGACTGATGATGCAACAGAGAGAAAGGATGATCAATGGTACTGAGAGGGACAGTTGTCTTAGAGAAGGTGCGAAGATGGTAAGGGCAAGGGCAGATACAAAGATTCTAGAACAGCATTTCCCAACCACTTCTAAACTTATGCACTCATTTCATAGTAATATATATTATTTGAACATTTTTTTAAACATCTAATCATTTTGCATGTAATGCAAGATGAAGTGAGTTAATGTTTTAAAATGTATGTGTCATTTAAATAAGTATATGTTAAAGATTTTATTATAAAATTAATTGAATACAGTATTTACTAATATTCATGGATTATAATAATAAATTGTGAATGAGTTCCATCTAAAGTGATGCCCATGGTTTAATTTACTTTAATTATGTGAGAAATGACAATTTATGAAACATACATTAAAATGACATATATTAGTGTGCTTAGTTTGGCAACTAAATAAATATTGAACTGTGGGTTAAAATTTAACTGTGTCTCATAGTATCAAAAGTAGACAAAAACAGACAAAATCTGCCTTTAGTAATGGTAGAAAAGCTTACGTTTTGGGTAAAAAAAAATGTGATTTATTTTTATTCTTTGTTTATTTCTAGTGAAATAAAAGAGGATTTCTGGCTGCTATTAGTAAACACATCTATACAAAAATTTAAAAGCCAACGTGGATATAAGCAACACCAAATTTTCTATTATTAACACTAATTTTTGACTTACGGAGAGATCTTAATGGGTTATGTGACAGGTAAATGCAATTCTGAAATCCAGTGAAGAATACCTTGACAGATATTTATAAAGTTACCATCAGATTTACAGTCTTCATAAACTTTTCAGATTTTTACTTCAGAATTCTTCTACTATTTTTCTTTACCAAAAACCCACTGTGGGTAAGAATTAGAAAACTTAAACAATTCAACAATTAACCAAATGTAAACATTTTAAATTGGCTGGTGGTTCAGTTGCCACAATAACTGGTAACATTCAGCTCCTCACCCAATGGTGGAGGGTGACGAAGTCATGCACAGGTAGCTGATGCCAAACTCTGCTCTTTTAAATGAAAACCATATGTAAGTATTCATTACATTCATCCAGTTATTTAAGTAGAAATTAAAATATCTGCTATTATCACCTTTAATGACATGAGCACTGCAGAAACTTTTTTGTGAAACCCTGGGTTTCCCTCCGTTTGGGAGCTGTTACTTAGGAGAAGGTGGAGATATTGAGGGATGATAAGCTCCACAAAGGTAAGAATTTCATTTTGTTCACTGCTACATCCCCTACACCAGGATGGTGCCTGGCACAGCGCAGACACTTTGCAGATATTCAGTGAATAAATGAATGAGTGAATGAATGAATGCAGGTTAAGCAGAAGTCAGAGTTTTCCGCAGAGGTGTGGAATGGAGTGGACATGATTTGCGTGGAGGAGAGTAACTGCTGTAAGAACAAGAGAGGGAACCAACAGGAGATGAGTTAGCAAATAACCTTGGAGGTGAAAAGGCAGATCGTTTCCATAAAGAACAATCATTTATCCCAAAACCATTTCTTGAACAGCTACTATGTGTTGGGCTTGTGAAAAATGCTGTGGGATTCAGAGATGAAAAGGACTCAGCTCTCATCTTCAAGAAGTGCACTGAGTTTATGGGGATAATAAGAGAGATACCGTTCCAGACTGAGCATACACAACCCACATTCCAGACATTAGAAGGAAAGGAAAAGGAGTCTAAGGGAAGTGCTAGCTTCAAGAAGCAAGAGAATGGAGCCCTAGTTCCAGCTTTGCCACCAACTGGAAAGTCATTTGCCGTCTCTGGGTCCTAGTTTCCTCATCTGTATAAGAAAGGACTAGCACCAGAGCTCCTCCAATGTGCCTGTGCAGCAAACCTCTGACAGTCTATGGGGTTTGGAAATTCAGAGGAGGTGGATGTCAGTATTGGCAGAGGTATTGTGGACATGTATCCTCAAGGATGTGGAAGTTGAGTTGTCCCTGAAGAATGAGGGAAGGGTGTCAAAGTGGGGGGTCAGGCATTTCAGGTAGAAGAACTAGCAAGAAACTAAGCCATGAGACTAAAATGGTCCAAATAATTTGTTGATGTCCATTTTATGAAGTAAGAGAAGTATGAACAAGCAGAGTCAGATGATATGGGTTCTACAGTACAGTTGGAATGAGGAAGAGTTTGTTTGAAATGAAGGGTCAAATTCATCTAATCGGAGTAATCCCACCTTTGGAAACCCCATATATTGGTGTTAAGAGCAGTCTTCTAAAAGAGCTAAGTGAGAGGAATGTACAATGAAACCTCTATGGTAGTGAAATGATGATGTAAACAAAAGATGATGGGAAAATGTGACACGTTCTCATAAAGTGGAAAAGCAGCCGATGATTTTCAAAGCAGACAAATGTAAAAATACCTCATGCTATATTGCAAATATGAATTTCTACCCAAAAAGGGATGCCATTGGGACCCAAAAGACCAACACAACATAGGAAGTGTCCATAAATCTATTGAGGCCAAAATTGAAAACATCATCCTTATTCAGACTCATTGAGAGGAGATTGAGGATGAAGAGCAAGTGGGCAGCCACGGACCAGTGTTCCAGGTCTGGGTTAAGGGCCTTCGCCAACTGCTTAATGTTGGTCTCTTCATCTGTCCAGTGGGAGTAATAAAACTTGCTCCACGTGTATCACGAGGCTGTTACAAGGATCAAATGGGATAATGGAAGTGGATTTGCTTTAAAAAGAATCAAATGCTTTAATCACTGGAATAAAGCAATAGAAATTCATGCATTTGTGATGTCTGTCTAGTATATGAACAGCTTGTGCAAACACACTTAAAGTAGTTCCTTGTATTTGCAGAGTTCTTTAGAGCTTGTCAGGCTCCAAAAAATATAAAGGAAAGTAGCATGGCTTTAAATTCTGAAGACCTAGGTTTGGATTCCAATCTCATTACTCGCTAGTGTGATTTGGCAGTGTTATTTAACACATCTGGGCTCAATTTCCTCATCTGTAAAATAGACATAGAAATACCTATGCTTGCATGGTGGTTGTGAAATTCAAACGTGATAATGGATGAAAGGTGGAGAGGTCAGTGCCTGCCCATGCAGGCCCTCAGAGCACAGTGACTGTTTTTATTTCTGTCTTCTACTAGGACATAAGCTCCTAGGGCTGAGACCACGTCCGCTGGTATTCCCAGTTACCGGCAGAGTTCCTGAGACAGAATTGGTGTTCAATAAGTTCTTGTTGAATGGATGGATTAACGGAATGAACGGATGGGTGAACACCAACCCTGTAATAGAAATGAAAGATGGTGATATCTGCTTTCTTGGGTAGGAAAACCAAGGCTCAGAGAGTTCAAATAACTGTCGAAGGTTTGTGTCAGAACTAAACTGCGAGTAGAACTTAAAGGGGTCCCTTTTCTAAGCCATCCACGTTCTGCTTCCTGTTCTGAACCTCTCACCTTTGGCGGGATCACGGGCTAGTTTTCTGAGCTGTTATTGTCATATCTTTTAGAAAACCAGAAGCAATCATATTTGCCTCTGCTTTATTTTTCTGGATTTTTGTTCAGGGCTCACAGGGTAAAAAAATTCAAGTCAACTTTTACATTCTTTTTGTTGTTTTGAAGAGGGGCCAAAAAGCAAAGCAAAGAAACATAAGCAAAATCTCAAATATCTTTGGTTTTGACAGTCCCTGGTTGGCTGGACGTAGCCCCAGGAAAATGGATCTAATCTGCACTGAAAGGTACAGTCTGTTTCTTTCTCCCGCAGACAGACGGAAATGTGTGTTTGGGAGGCTGATTCATCCGGTGGCCCCTGCACCAGGCCTGGGACCAGCGCTATTCATTATTTGCTCTGTTCCTCTTTCGTTTACAAGGTCAGAGTCGATGTTTTGGTTGTTTTCCCAGCAGTGCTCTACTGACCGACTTCGCTCTAATCCCTTGATGTCACTTAAATAAACTCGAGGCGGGTGGGGGTGGGGGGAGCAATTTGAGAACTCCAATGATTTCCTACCGCTGTTGTTCTCGGCGGCAAATTAATTTGATGCTGTTATGTAAGTGTAATCATCCTCTCTAATCACATCACAGGATTGGGAACTGCCAGAAATAACAGAAGGGAACATTGGAGATATCAAAGGGGAGCCACTAAAATAGATTGTTTATTTAGGTACCAAATTGAAACGCTATTATTGGGAGATGGAAAACAACCCTCGCCACGCTTTCCTTTCACACGTCCCTGTGCTTTACATACTGTATTTGTCAGGGTGCATCAGCCAGAAGGAAAAGGAAATATGAAATCAGAGCTTCCAGTTGTGCCATCGGGAAGGAAATGGGGAAAGTCAAAGGTGTCTGAGCATCAGTGGGCTTTTGTTGGTGCCCGAAATTTTGGTTGTGATTGCTGCTCTACGAGGCTTCTGTCTTTGCCTGATGTTCTTTCCTGATGTCTGCCCTCTCTCTTCCTCATTCTTTCCCATACTGGCCCATTGTCTTCTCCCTCCCCGTTTTTTTAGCAAGTCAAAGAAGACTCAGCCTAGCTGGGAAGACCCTTCTTCACCTCCTTATTGATGGCCCTTCTCTCAAGTGATGGGGACCCTGGAGATAGGTTAAACGCATACAGCTTCCCTATCTCCTCACACATGTTGTCTGATCTCTTCCCAAATTCTGCTGCTTCTACCTAGACATGGAGTCATAGGGCTGAGAAATGAAGTCCCATCCTTACTCGGAGTGTTTCACAGACTGGTCTACGCAGTTTTGGTAGAGGAGCTTAGAGGCCTGCTTTTGTTCCTCAGCTCTGTTCCTCCTCCCTGGGCAGATTGTTTACTGTTTCTGAGTGTCGGTTTCTTCATCTGTAAGAAGGGATAGCGACACCCAGCTCAGCCTGGTGCCGTGAGGATGCAGGAAGGTAACACCTGTGAAAGCCAGGCATGCGGTGGTCAAGAAAGCAGGCGCTGGAGTCAGAGTCTACAGTCAGAATTTGGGGTCTGAGTCCCAACACTACCACTCACCTGCCCAGGACCTTGGTTAAAGTACTTATTTCTTTACACCTCAACATGATTTGTAAAGTGGGATAAAGAAAATACTGATCAAAATAGCATAAGGGTTAAATAAGCATGCATATTTTAAATGATTGGCATACCACCTGGCCTACTAAATGCTAACTTATCATCATTATTATTATTCTCATTGTTATTATTTATTGTTGTAATAGCAAAGCTTAATTAAATAATAATGATACTGATGATGATGATCCGTTTCCTGCTAGTCCCACTTCTTATTCCCACCACTCATCTTCACGCAACTGCCAGTTCCTCCTGATGTTATTTGCCGTAAGTGATCAATACATGACAACAGGGTTCGAATTGCTGTTGAAGGAGGCAGAATAAGGTGAACCACGGACAGGTTGTGGAGAGAGATGCCCCACCATGGGGAGGGAAAAGACATTCAGCTAAAGGCTTTTAGGAGACATACACCTTAGGGCCTCTGACTCTCCTGGAGGAGAATGGGCTCTCCCTGTTCTCCTGGTCTCCCAGGCCCTCAGCTCTGTCTTGGATTCTGCTCCCCACCTGCCTTTCTTCCCTGCTCTCCTCACTGCCTGCCTGAAAATGCCTTCTGCCAGCCAAGTCCTCACAGTGGAGTGAAATAATCCCTTTATCATGGGGCAACGAGAGGGACGTCCAACCTGGAGTTGGAACTAAGGTGCTTGAATCCTTCCCTGCCCTTCGCCCCTCAGATGACTCTGCTTATGGACCTAGGTGGCTTTGTCTATGAAGCATGCACAGTACAGTGCCAGCCAATTCCCTCTTTCTGAAGCAACTGCTAGAATACTGAATACCTTTCCTGAAGGTAAAATACAAATATTTTTAAGTGAAAAATGAAAATACATTTCTGAAACTGTTTTCTATATGCTGATCACACAAGGGATTAGATTACTATCGATGGGCTTCTTTCACTCTTTTTCCTCTAATCTAATCTCAGTTTGATGTCCTCTCTCCTTCAAAGATTATATACATGGAGAGTCTAATTATTAGGCTGCCCAAAACAGCTGCTATACCTGGACAGAACGCTCACTGAGGTTTGGTAACCAGATTCAGACAAGGTTGAACACAGTAGCAACAGGTACAAAAATATGCTTGCAAAAATATATTGAAACTGAAATTTTAAAAGGGATTATTTTTCTGTTTCTGTTTTCTAAAGAAAATTATCTGCACAGTTGTTCTCTGTATGTCACTTCATTCGACATGAACTTTTCAAACTCCTGGTTTTAGCTAGCTAGTTTATGCCTAAAATAAAGGAAATACTGATTGAGGAGACCAGCGGCATTGTGGAGAGTGAATCTTTTCTCAGCTGTAGAGATGACCTGGGTCTCCTAGGCTTTGGAGTCAGACTTGGCTGTGCCACTTTCTGGCTGTGTGGCTTTGGGCAAGTCACTTAACCTTTTTGAACTGTTTATGGACCTAGATGGCTTTGTCCATTTCCTCAACTGTAAATTGGAGCTGATGATAGTATCCATCTGTAGGGATGTAGTGAAGATAATATGAAATAATAAATGAAAAGTACTTGGCACATAGAACGGTTTTGATTAATATTAGCTATATTGTTGTTAAGACAGAGTCTTGCTCTGTTTCCTGGGCTGAAGTGCACTGGTATGCTCATGGCTCACTGCAGCCTCAACATTCCAGACTCAAGCAATTCTTCCACCTCAGCCTCCTGAGTAGCTGGGACTATAGGTGCACACTACTATGTCAGGCTAATTTTTTTTAATTTTTATTAGAGACGGGGTCTCACTATGTTGCCCAGGCTGATCTTGAACTCCTAGGCTCAAGCAATCCTCCTGCCTCAGCCTCCCAAAATGTTGGGATTACAGGTATGAGCTACGCACCCAGCCCTAATATTAGCTATTATCGTTATTGTTTTTGTTATTTAGATTTAGATCTTTAGGTGCCCAAAATCAGGGAACAGATTTTCTCTCTGTCATATCCCCTGGTAAAAGGAGAAAGTGTCTAAGTGTGCTAACAGACAGCCTGCAACATTTACCTGGGCAATTCTGGTTTGCATTTACTTTTTCCCGCAAAGTTTAGTCCATTAAGGCCAGGGTTACTTAAATTGATCATCAGCTTATTCTCCCTCTCTTAGCTAGTATAAAAATAGCCTTTAAATTAATCTCCTAAAATAGCTAAAACAGTTCAATATTTGACTACATATCATAACTCACTGCCATAGAATATTAGTTAGAAAAAAATAAGCATTTACAGAAATCTCATTAATTTACATTTCATCCCTGCTTAGAGCAATTTGCGGTAATTCAATCTGGATCAGGCTACGTTAACTTTTATATCTATGTTTTATAGAAATAATTTATTGGAAGAATTAATGGTGCAAGTGAGATTGTAAGGGATATACTAAACGTTTAAAGACAGTAAATATTTTTATAACAATAATAGTCTGTATGAAATTAAAATTTGTAATTTATATATGGATGTTGTTCAATGAAGGCATAGAACCATGTTTCTCAAAATTCCATCCAAGAGAGAATAGGGGGAAAACACCCCACAACTTCTGAATCAGGATTCCTGGTGATGGACTCTAGGAATGTGCATTTTAACAAGCTCCTGGGGTGATTCTTATGTTTACTAAAATTTATGATTATCTGTTATACAAAATATGACAATCACTTATACATTGATTAAGGTAACCAGGAAACTCCTTCACAGCTATCTAGAGTTCCTCTGTGTACTGGAAAACACTCGAGCTTCCTCTTTTTAAAATATTCTAGAATTCAAACGCTCCCACTAGTGCAAACTGATCTCCACCTTAAACAGGGAGGTGTTGCTGAAACACACACCAACTGCCCATTATCAATGCCATGCTTCTTGCATTATAACCCTGTAATGGAAATCCATACTGTCTAAAAATTAGGGTGGTAAGAGTGGGATTCAAAGAAACCAGGCTGAGACCTGGGGGGCCTAGAAGGAGAACCAAGATAGAACTGAACAAGGACTCAGTTACTGAACCAGGGGCTGGATTGGTCATAAGGGACAGGTCAGGAACCTAGTTAAGAACCCAGCTCAGGACAAGTTGACTAAGAGGCTGCCTTAATTTGAAGCCACCGCACAATCCACCCATGAGTTGACATATAAATCAAAGAGACGTGAAACATTAACATGTCTAAGAACCACGTAAGGAGGAACTTCTTACTTTATTTGAATGCAGATGGTTCAGTCTCTGGACCCATTCCCTTGTTAACAAAATAATCCCTATGTCTGAAGACAGTAGTAGTTTTTATCTCCTTATGTGTGTGGTGTGTTTTTTTTGTTTTTTGTTTTTTGTTTTTTTCGGGGCGGAGTCTCCCTGTGTCGCCCAGGCTGGAGTGCAGTGGCGCCATCTTGACTCACTGCAAGCTCCGCCTCCCGGGTTCACACCATTCTCCTGCCTCAGCCTCTCGAGTAGCTGGGACTACAGGTGACCGCACCACACCCAGCTAATTTTTTGTATTTTTAGTAGAGATGGGGTTTCACTGTGTTAGCCAGGATGGTCTCGATCTTCTGACCTCGTGATCCGCCCGCCTCGGCCTCCCAATAGGACTACTTTTTTCATCCATTTCTATATAAACTATATGATATAGATGTGCACACACGTGCAAACACACACATTTTAGGCCAGCACATATATGTGCATACTTAAAATATTTTAAGTTAGGTTTTGACTTAAGAGCAAATCTTTTCATCTTATTTTATAAGGGCAAAGGATGTGCAGCAAATACAAAGTTGACCCAGAGGTTCATTTACGCCACTGTTTGCCGGAGATTAAGACCGTGGGGTGAGCAAGTTTGCTTGTAACTAAAGCACAGACTCTTGGCTATTTGCAACATTTTAAACTTTAACAAGTGGGCAATGCAATATAAATGATGCTTTAAACATTTATGCATTGGGTGGGAATCTATATTAATTATAAAACAAAGGACCAACTCCTAGAAACAAAGAAGCATTATTTTTTTTCTTCCTGAGTTGCTTTACTAAGAATTAGATCCCTAAAGGAGAGGCGTAGAAACAAGAAAGGTTCTACCTAGTAGATTTGTAGCTTAACTGGGAGCCCAAGACAATTCGTCTGAGAGCTTACCATGGCCTGTTTGTGTATTCTACTCCGTGCCTTGCTTGTGTCCTCCAGCAGTCACATACTGTGCATCTCAAAACCGCCTCTCCTTATGCACAGTAGTCATTCCTGTGGTCCACATGGGAAAGCCTTACCTATTCTGAAATTCTGAAATGGTGGAAGCAAGTCCAAATGGTGGGAAGTTGATAAAGTGTCTCTGTCAGGTGATTGGGGCATGTTAGAATTTTCTTTCTGTATATTCGTATGTATTCTTCTATTTAATAGATCGAGGCTAAATAAAGAGATGCCAATTTTTAAAAATCTGTTTCATTATCTTTGCTCTATTTCCAGTCACTCAAACACTACCCTTGATTTACAAAGTAAATCAAGTTCATCTGTACACTCTCATCTCTCAGGCAGTGTTCTCATACTCTCTTGAAGGTGGTGGATAAGAAGCATTGAACATGTCCATCTCCCAGTTAAAAAGATCTTCCTCACCAGCTTGCCTTGTTTCTAAGGAATTTGACTTTTTTTGAACTCTCCCTTAAGGATTAAAACATTGCTGTTATCTGGGAGGTGGGCCATACTTAGCTGTTCTCACCTTAACCAAAATCACTTTATTGGTTTCTTAGAGAAGAGATTGAGCAGGGGGATATTCCCCAGCCTGGGGTGCTGCCAAGATTTAGTAGAGGGTCTCTAACATTGGGGGTTAAGAGGAACAAAAGGGGAGGGTCAGAAGACTGTGAACACAAATGATAATCAGTTCCCAATTCAGCCTGAGGCTGACACTAACGAGCGTCGATCAGTGAGTTTCTACTCACTATTTTATTCAGAGTAATTTGATATGGAATTCGACTCTTCCCCTCTGGAAATGAAGTCCCTAGTTCCTTGGGTTTAACTAAGGCAGGCAACCTACGGCATGAAATTGAAATAATAATCTGAATTATTATTAGGGAAAGATATTTTTATGACCGCATATTTGAGATGGTCTATGCAAGACTAAGTATCCGTGTAATTGTACACCCTCTAGTTCATCTTGTCTGTCCACACATAGTCGTAGCAAGACACAGTCATGTACAGTGAACCCAGGCTTAGAATTTTTACCTCTTCTGGAAAGTCAGTAGAAACTTCTGTTTCCTTGGGTTTGTCTTTCAAAGGTTTCAGTTTTCTCTTGGGATCGGCTACCAGGAGTCTGCATCATTGATCACAGGTAGTTTAAGGTCAGAGTGGTTTTTTTTTCCTCTCCCTTTCCAATGTTTAACTATCCTTATACTGCAAGTTCTAAAGACTAGAATTTATGAATCTCAAGGCTCATAAACCACTCTCCACCCACCTTGTAGTTAAAGCGGTAGCTATACACATCTGCAGGGCATACCTGACATGTTCAGCATCTGAAAAGCTGCAACTGGGCAGCAAGCTGGAAGATCAAACCTCCATTCATTAAATTTAAAAAAAAAAATGTACATGGCCCACCACCCCTGAAAGCTGGCAGCCTATATTTTACAGCTGGGTTTTAACTTAACACCTTTTGGGATGCTGTCTTCCAAGAGTATGGATTTGTGCTTTTCAAATCTGACTTTTGGATTTAAAAAAATGGAGCCCAGAGACTGTGTTGGACACATACTTATAAATCCACGAAGGCTTAGCCTACAGAAGCCACAGGAAATACTATGATATTTTGGAAAAGGTCGGGTTTCATGGATTCTGTAAGGCACTCAGCAGGTTGTAATTATTTCTTTTATTTAAAAGCCCTCCAGATATTTTTTTCCAGAGGGTCTGCAATTGAGGGTAGTAGACATTTTTTTCATACTGTACATTCTTTTTGGCTGAGTGCTGGAAATACACAGGAAATAAAGTGGCTTTAAAAGACCCAGCAGCAGCCAGTCCAAGGCATGAAGTCACTGAAACAGAATGGGAGATCTCCAAATCAGCAGCATCAGTTTTTGGCTGCCTCTGTTCCTGTCCTTGTGCAGGAGGGAAAAAAATGAAGCAGGTGAACACACTGACCTGTTCTGTTTTAACAGAAACCAAATGTCACCATGTCTACGGGCATGGCTCAGCAGCTGGAATCGCTCAAGAGGTTTAGACACAGGCCAACAAAACAGATGTGTTGAGGCGGCCAGGAAAGTGAAATGAGTTGCCTGTGTCTTTATTCAAGATCCTGGTGCTGCTTTGGGCCCTGGTCTCTCTGGCCTGGCTCGGAGTGAGGGCAGAACTGGCCATGCTGAGGCCAAGGAAAGCAGGCCAGCTCCTTATTGACCAACCTCTGGGCTGCCTCTTAGGAAAATCAGATGCAAGGACTCTTGCCTCAGACCAGAGACAGAATCAGCCAAGTTTTTGGTCTCAGCAACTAAAAACAAAAAGAAAAGATCCGCTTCTGAGGCAGCAGGTAGATACCGGGACATGTGTCTGACTACTTTTGCACAGGGAGGTGCAGATGCTGGGAGTGACGGGAACGTATGGGGAGAGGCCTCCACAGAAGGTGGGCTCTCGGCTCCAACCTAGCAGTTGCCTCTGAGATTGGGTGAGATTCTGTTGGAATCCTGGAAAGCAGAGAAAACTCACCTGGAAACAAATTTGGAGTGTGCGAGGTCTTCACTCACTACTGTCTCGTTTGGTTTCTTTTTGGCTGCTTTGGGCTGAGTAGAGTTAATTTTGAGCAAACAACTTCAGCCAGCATGAATGAAGCACTCCCAAGACGAGTCACAAAATGGCCTTTCAGAAAGAGCCGTCCATTGAGATGGGAGCCAGCGGGTGAAGTCACCATCAGCACAGGGCGCGGTGGCCAGGCATAGGCTGGATTCAAGAGAATCCTGGCCTGGGCCCATCATGCCCTCTGGCATTTCCATTTAATCAGTGGTGGAGGCCCCGGGTGAAATGAGGTGGGGAAGTGGTCCAGTTCCCAGTAGGTTTCCTAGGACTGAGTTTATTCCTCCCTGGCTCCCAACTCAGAGAAGATACCAGGAAGGAGTGGAGAAGAATTGCTAATGGCCCTGGACAGAATCAGTCTCAGAACCATCGCAGCCACCATTGTTATCACCAGGACAGTAAGTTGCTGAATATCATGCTGTCCAAGGGGCCTTACTCAGTGGAATGATTTGGGTGGCTCTTCACAGTCCTCAGAGCAAGCTGGCATACCCTTATCTTACTTGATTCTCATAGAAGTCCAGGGTGCAGGCAGATAGCACCATCCTTGCCCCCCAATTTACTGGTGAGGACACTGAACTTAGGGAGGGTAGGTGACATGTCCTGGGCCACACAGCTGGTAAGAGGGAGAACCAGAACTCAAATACAGGTCTTCAGGTTCCTACACCAGAGCTTTTGTAACTATGACAAGATGCCTCCCTGGATGTAACTGAATCAGCTGCATGGGTATGGGTGTCTGTCCTCTAGAAACTGAGAGCCCTAAGCAAACAACACAGCTGTTTCTACCTCATTTGTATGAAATGGAGCTGCCTCGTGTCCCCCTTGTCAGCGCAGTGTCATTCCCAAAGAAGCACGCATTGGTTTTCAAAAATAATTTAAAAGCAATGTGTATCTTTATTACAGTCTTTCAGAAAATGCTAAAAGAAGAGTTCCATCTACAGCTTACAGCAGATTTTCGGAAAAATCTCTTTATCCATCTATCTCCTCCAAATTCCACCTGTCACAATATGACAGCTGCCTTAATCACTCCTCCTTCTCAAAAAAAAAAAAAAAAAAAAAAAGTTTCCCAGAACTTTTTTTTTTTCAAACCTAGCGCTTTCTGATGTTTATTTTTTTCTCACCTACCCCTTATCTTACAGATCTAGCGTTTCCCCTCCTGTGAGTCTAGTTTCTCTAATGGAAACCAATCAAATGGTCTTGGCTGCTTTTTATTCTTCTCCTTCATCCCCATTCCATGACTGTGATTGGAAAAACAAGGCCCAGGATAAAACTGGACAGAGGTTCTCTTCTCCTTAGAGGACAAGAGGGAAAGAGAAGCTGCAAATCACTTTTTCCTTGTCACCTATGCATGTAACAGAGACAGTGACCGCTAACCTTAACCCAGCCCAGCAGTACATAAGATGTGGCGGCAGAGCCTCCCACTAAATTTGGGCTTAGAATCAGACTCACACTGTCTGGAGATGGGCAGAGAGACCGGCAGATCCACTCACCATGCCTTGCGGATGCTTCTTTTGTGAACCTCAGTCATTCTTTTACTCAAACTAATGGTTCCTGCCTTTATAAGACTTATCAGTGTCTATAGCAGAGTGACAATGGGATCGAAGCTCACACATCTTCCACTTCATGTAGATATGCTGTTCACTGTTTTCTTATAATAGTCTTAGTCAAGCTTAAGGTTTCCACTTAAGCCTAAAAATAATTCTTTCATGTTAGGCATGTAAATAGGACCAATTAATAAGTAGCTACTTACCCTTTGCTATGGAAATTAGCCTCAGTTTAATTTTTGCTAGCGTCACAGAGCCAATATCAGTCATGAGTAAATGCATTTATGGCTGGGTGCAGTGGCTCATGCCTGTAATCCCAGCACTTTAGGAGGCTGAGGCAGGTGAATCACTTGAGGTCAGGAGTTCAAAACCAGCCTGGCCAACATGGCAAAACCCTGTCTCACTAAAAATACAAAAATTAGCCAGACATGGTGGTGCATGCCTGTAGTCCCAGCTCTTCGGGAGGCTGAGGCACAAGAATCACTTGAACCCAAGGGGCGGAGGTTGCAGTGAGCCGAGATTGTGCCACTGTACTCCATGCACTCCAGCCTGGGTGACAAAGTGAGACTCCATCTCAAAAAAAAAAAAAAAAAAAAAGAATAAATGCACTTACATAAATAGGCATATCATATAACTTGTTTCTGTGTATCTGCATCCCCATGTTCATTGTAGAATTGCTCACAATAGTCAAGATATGAAATCAATCTAAGTGTCCATCAAATAGTGACTGGAGAAAGAAAACATGCTATATATACACAACAGAATGCTATTTATTCCACTTTAAAAAGAAGGAAATCCTGGTCATTTGCAACAACATGGATGAACATAGAGGACATTAAGCTAGTGAAATAATGACCCAGGCACAGAAAGACAAATAGTACATGATCTCACTTATATGTGGAATCTTAAAAAGTCGAACTCATAGAAGCAAAGAGGAGAATGGTGTTCGCATAGACTGAGGATTGGGGGGATCGAGGAGACATTGATCAAAGGACACAGAATTTCAGTTAGATGGACAGGCGCGATGGCTCACACCTGTAATCCCAGCACTTTAGGAGGTCGAGGCGGGCGGATCACAAGGTCAGGAGATCGACACCATCCTGGCTAACACAGTGAAACCCCGTCTCCACTAAAAATACAAAAAATTAGCCGGGCGTGATGGCGGGCGCCTGTAGTCCCAGCTACTCGGGAGGCTGAGGCAGGAGAATGGATGAACCCAGAAGGCGGAGGTGGCAGTGAGCTGAGATCGCACCACTGCACTCCAGCCTGGGCGACACAGCGAGACTCCGTCTCTAAAAAAAAAAAAAAAAAGAATTTCAGTTAGAGTAAGTTCAGGAGATCTGCTGAACATCATAGTGACTACAATTAATAATAATAAATACTTATAAATTGCCATCAGAGATTTTAAGAATTCTCATCACAAAAATGATGTCTGTGAGGTAAAGCATGTTAAACAGCTTGCTTTAATTTTGCCATTTGACTATGTATACATATATCAAAATATGTTGTCCACCATAGATATATACCATTTTTACCTGTCAGTTAAAAAGAAAAGTTGTCTCTGTGTGTAGTGGGGTTTGTGTGATTTTCACATTCTTCTGACTAGATTTCTGCACTTACATATCTACCTGTTTATGTGAGCATATAACGTTTTTGTCATCACTCAAACATTGATGTTATTTTCACTTTTTAAAAGAATAACAGCATTCAGTGTGGGTGACAGTGAGGAGACACCAAGAAACTTGTTGGCTGTTGAAGATAATAACTCCTAATACATACACATATATATCTATATGTACATATAGATATAGATAGATAGATAGATAGATAGATAGATAGATAGATAGATAGATAAATATCCAGTTGTAGTCACAGGAATTATTTGCATTTCTCTCTAATCAACCTACAATGGCTTCTTGGAGAAGGTTGGGTTTTAGAAGTTACAGAAATGCTATGAGAGAAACTTTTGTCCAGTGGAGAGGGAAGGAACTCGCAGGCGCTGTCCTGAGGAGGCTTGGCAGGGAGTGGCGTGTTGCTTCACAAGGAGATTTGCACAGTTGGTCTGAGGCGAGTAAGGGGATCAGCTGTGGCCATGCAAGAAGTGTGGAAAGAAGACAAGGTTGCTGAGGCCTCCCACTTGAATAATGAAGAGATGAAGACAGTGAGAAGGTCCCTGAGGCTCTAAATTTCCAGGGAGAGGGCTGCACCTCCTTGACCAACTCCCCAGAGTCCGTTAAGCCAATGAGGCGTGGCTCCCATGCCTCTGCAGTAAGGTTGGGGAACTAGATCTGCTATTGGGAATTATGGGGCATTTACTAATGGCCCAGGTGTAAACCTCTACATTTCCAGGTCCAGACAGGGAGGAACCAGCAGCAGTCTCTGCCCTGGAACACAACCCTCTGAGCAGTGTTGATGAGAATTTTCAGTTAGTCTGACCCAATCCTCTGCTTTATTCCATTCTCTAGTAGCTCTTACCCAAGGATGCATAGACCCATCTCACTTTCTCCTGATCTTGGTTTTCATAGCATCAAGAAAGAACCTCTGAAGCCCATGGCCTGTTGAGTCTCATATCATCAGAGATCATATGAACAGAGTAAACAGTCTTTCTGCTTTGAGGGAGGGGGAAGCCTGGGAGTGCACACAGCCCCTCTAAGGTGAAGAAAGCCTCAAGGTCGTATTAAGCAAGAGCCACTGTTCCTTAGGACACTGTCTTCTGTGCACCATGAAGTTTCTGGCTGGGAATTGAATTTGAGTCATTGGTTCACTGAACTTTGTCTTCCTGTCCCACATTATTTGTTAATGGTCAGTGTTGTAAGATTAGTCGCTTGAAGCATTTGGAGAGGATTTGGGGATAACTCAAGCAGTTTCTCACTGACCTGGAGCATGGGATGTCCATTCACTCTAAACCACACCATTGCCACTGACCAAGAAGAATGCCTAGGGCTTATATTTTGCAATCGTTCAACACCAAGCAGGAAATACAGGTGAACCAATTGCACAGCCTCAAAAAGTGCCACAGCTGCTTTCTCACTGGAGTTTGCCCAACCTTTCGGGTCAGTCTGGTAGGTTAACCAACCCACCCTCTGTTGATAGCAGTAGGATTCTGCTAGCTCCTTCAGTATGGTCATAAAACCCCCAAAGTTGTGAGAGAGAGAGAGAGAGAGGATCTACGAAGAGCAGAACAGTTCAAAGAAATACATCATTTGGTCCTGCGGATGTACCCAGCAATGTCACGTCTTTTTAAAAGTTAACCAAAAAAACCTAAGAGATTTATGGCTCAGAGTGCCACTGCAATTTTTTTATTATCATTTGTGGTGAGAGAAAAAGTCTTCCTGGGATGGTTTCAACAGATCCTCCACATAAACTTCAAGCTCTTCATTTTTGGCATGCACACCGTCAAAGCCATTACTGTTATTTACCTCTGCCTGCTCAGAGAGAACCACTTCATAGAGATAGTCCAGCTTTGGACACAGCCTCACTGGCATTGTCCTTGGTGCCTTTAATGTCGTAGGCTCCAATTCACATCCAGGACTGTGAATGGTTTTGCCAGATCCAATTGTGTGTCTGCGAATGAGCTGGAGCTTTTGCAATTGAAATGGACAGGCAAAGTTCATGTACTGTTTCAGTTCTCGCTTGATGGGCCTTCTCGGACTGTGCGGCTTTATTTGACTGTTTTTGTGTGAGGTGATTTTTCTTCCGAAGTGGGGGGTAACGAGCTGGGTAGCCCACACATTGTTGGGGTTTATAGAATCCTTTGATAATTAAACCATTGAGCCACAGACTGAGAAAGAATTCAGAGGCCTTTGTTGCCATGGACTGATAGTAACTTTAAAAAAACTGAAGCACAAAAAAAAAAAGGGAGTGATAATCTCAAGTATCTTTTCCAGTTTCCCCTGCTCCCTTTCTCTCCTTTCTAATAGAAGAGAGCAGTCGGGTGAGGAGAAGAGAGGTTGGTGTCCAGGGGAGATGGACAAATCTCTTTCTTTGGATGGAAACTCTTTCTTCCCCCTCTGTTTCGGATTGTCAGTTAAGACCCAGGGGCAAGCTGAATGTTTCTTTCAGGAGAGGAAAAAAAGCTAAAGTTAACATGGGGAAAAGAGCACGAGACGTACATGGCCTCCATGAAAACCAGATTTCTTTAAAAAAAGAAATCGTTTCCTTCCTCAATACCTAGCGGGGCTCAGCTCCCAGAGACGAGCGGTAAATGTGCAGGATGAAAAGCTCAAGGTGGAGGAAGGTTTGCTCCTAAACCAGAGACTGGGAGGTCCCCGAGGCAGGGCACTCGTATGAAGCAGGGCGTTGAGAGAAGTTCACCTTCCCCCAGACCGAGTTAGTCCACACAAAATCTTCCTGGAAGTGTGGTGAAGTATTTCCTTTAAAAAAAATTTTTTTTTTTTGAAACAAGGTCTTGCAGTGTTACCCAGACTGCAGTGCGGTGGCACCATTAGGGCTCACTGTAGCCTCTGCCTCCTGGGATCAAGTGATCTTCCCCACTCAGCCCCTCGAGTAGCTGGGACCACAGGTGTATACCACCACGCCTGGCTAGTTTTTGTGTTTTCTTGTAGAGATGGGGTTTCGCCATGCTGCCCAGGCTGGTCTCAAGCCTGGGTTCAAGTGATCTACCTGCCTGGGCCTCCCAAAGTACTGGGATTACAGGTGTGAGCCACTGCGCCCAGCCCCAAACCAAAAATGTATCTCCCACCACCCCTGGGTGTTTGTCTCGTTTATGATGCTACTGAAGACCCCGGGTTTCTATGTTGCCTTCAGAATCTCAGAGAAGGTCCTTGAAAGAAGTAACTCTTTCATGAGATACAAGGCCACAGCCCTGTGTTATGGGTTGGACTGTGTCGCCCTCCTCAAAACTTATATTTTGAAATCCTAATCTCTAGTACCTTGAAGTGTGACCTTATTTGAAAACTAAGGCTGTTCAGAGCAATTAGTTAAGTTAAAATGAGGTCGTCATGGAGTAGGGTGGGCCCCTCATCAGACATGACTGGCGTCCTTATAAAAGGGGGAAATTTGAAGACAGACGCACACAGGGAGAATGCTTTGTGAAGATCAGAGTTATGCTGCCACAAGACAGAGGACTTTGAGAAGCTAGGATAGAGGACTGGAACAGATTTTCCCCCAGCACCTTCAAAGGAAGCACGGCCCTGTCAGCAACCTGATCTTGGCCTTCCAGCCTCCAGATCTGTGAGACAATGCGCTTCTGCTGTGTAACCCACCAGTGAGTGGAACTTTGTTCCAGCAGTCGTAGGAAACAACCACAGGCCCACAGGACTTTTAGGGACCAAAGAAACTATTTTAATTTTTATTTCTTTTCAAATCAGAAGGACAAAATGAATATAAGAATAATGAATACATAATGATGAAATCCAGCCTGGATTATATTTGTCTTAATAGCAACGAAATCATAAAATGTAGTTTTTATTTATTTTTTATTATGGAGAAAGGGGCCTGTGAAGGCAAAAGTGCCCAGGGCCCACAGAAGATGTGATGTGGCCCTGAGGCCCTGAATTGATTTGGAACAGGTGAGTGGCCCCTACATCCTAGGGCAGCCCAGGAATTTGTGGTTGGGGCAGGAGTTAGCCCCAGGACCTGGGAAAAGATAAAAGTGTAATAGTCTGTGTAACTGTGTTGTAAAGTATTCCTCAATCTTTGCTGATGCTCCTCCTTCCTCCTTACCTCTGGCATATTGGAGAGTTGTTTTTGCTTTTAATATCTGTGAGAGGAGGACAGTTTCAAAAATGTCTCCATTTGGTACATTGTCGATGTTTGGTACAGCTGAAGCACAAAGTGAAACAGAAGCTGCTACGGTCTCGGCTTATCCCTTGTGGAACTGCTTGCTTCACTAAAATGAGAAGGTAGAGCTTCAAATGAAGTCTGGGCTCCCTCATTCCACTCCCAATAGGTCTTTCTTTTCAAGCGTCTCTTCCCATTCACTTTCAAAAGCTATATTACTTATTTATGATCCAATCCAGTAGAAATAATATGCACTTAACTTGCAGTTGTAACTGTTATCCTATTAATTACTCAGTTAAAATCCATAAAAGTGGACGGCTGTCACCGAAGTCTCTGCTGGAATTGTCACTAAAAGGAGGAGCTCTTGGCAAATTTATTAATCAGGATCTTGTGTATAGTTCTTCGAAGTCAAATAGCCTGAGCTTCCAGGAGCCCAGTGGCCTGTGAAGATTGTATCCCATCCTCTCCAATTGACAGTTCACACAATCTATGGAATGCAGGGGATATCTTTTCCTAAACAAGCAGCGATAAACAGAAGAAACCTAAGCCAAAAAAACAGGTGATTCTAAATTGACAACTGATATATTCACAGGACGCTCATAGCCCCCATTCTATAGACCAGGGGTTCTCAAAAAAGTGAGTGTCAGAATCACTTGGCGGACTTGTTAAAAGCAGATTGCTGGGCCCATGCCCAGAGTTTCTGATTCAGTCAGTCTGGGATGGGACCCAAGAACTGGCATTTCTAACCTAGTTCCCAGGTACTGCCCATGCCACTGGTCCAGAGGCCGCACCCTGAGAACCACTAGTCTAGATGTTAACCTTCCATTGGTCTTTTTGCCAATAGGTGGTGCTCTTCCGAGAGCACCATCCTGCAATTACTAGGGGATGTAATGAATTTTAGACAGAGGAATTGGCTGCCTGAAATTATAGAACTTCCTTTCCTGGAAATAAGTAGAAGTAGACACCATCACTTTTCCAGAAGGGCTGTGTGCAGTTGGACCACAAGACCATCCAGCAGCAGTGACAACATGATCCACCTGATTGTACCCTCTCCTGTTCCATGCAATTTGATACCTTCCCTACCCACCCACTGGCATCCCCTCTAGTGATGCTTAGCTATGAAATGGTTGTAGCAGGATGGTCCAGGATAAAGGCGCTGCAGGGGTTCAGGTCTGAAAGTACATTTGGATGCTGAGGCATTTAGGAAGAGCTGCACAGATGGGCTCTAGGAGAGGACACAGTGGTAAGGAGTGGCAGTAAATAAAGGTCTAGCAAGACCTCAGTCTTCTGTCTTCTAGGCAGTGGGAAGGTGGCAAGAACTTGAATTCTCACTGCCATGTTCCTTTAGCCAAGGTGTATCTATTTATTCTCCCATCCAAGTACTGATCAGGCCCGACCCTCCTTGGCTTCTGAGATCAGACAAGATCAGACACATTCAGGGAGGCATGGCCATAGATGCCTATACCTGTTTATTGAATGTTTCCCCAGTATAAGTTTTTAGACTGAGCAAGGTAGAGAATGTTGAGGTGACTCATCCAGAGTAGCTGATGATCTGGGGAGAGTGAGGCAGACCCATAAATCGTTATAATACATGGTAGACAGGGCCACACAAACAGACTCACACTTCCTCAGAGATGCTCTGGAAATCACCATACCTCCAATGCACTTATTTTTCAGGAAGAAAAAAAATATAGCAGATGAGAGTTTGTTCAGGTCACAGAAGATCAAATCAGAGTTCATGAACTGAGAAACCAAGGCCAAAAGTCTTAAACTGATTGCTGGCCTATGCAAAGGTTTTCCTTCGGGTGCAGGAGTCCTTTCTCAAATATTACTGAATCTGAAAGGCCTTCCTGATTATTGCTAATTGGAAGAGGGGGACAGAATGGGTTGTATCTTAGATATTTTCCTTAATAACTCTGACTTCTTGCTATGCTGCTAGCACCTCTGCCATCTGCCTTAGGTTCCTGTACCAACTGAGATTGCCACCATGAAAACTCATAGCCCAACCAGAAAACACTGTTCCAGGATACTTTGGGACCAGGGGAAAAAAAAGGAGAAGACTGAATCTGGGCCCCACTCTTAGCCAGCAGTGAGCTGACATCCCTAGTGAGAATCCCCCAGCCCCATTAGCTCTTCAGCCCAGACTCAGTCCTGGCTTCTGAAGGCATCTGCTTGATCCCTAGATAACTCCTTAAAACTGACAGGTAAGCAAGATAATTGGGAGAGGTGACAGCTGAAATATGTGTTGTGAAGGGCATGGGTACATCTAATCTACTATGTGTTTAGAATTGGGGATGGAGGATTAAATTGGACTTGTCCAGTTAAGTCAGTAAGTCTGTCTCCAAAGGTGAGTTGACCTTCCTGCTGGTGACAGTTTTGCTGCTTCCCAATATTTCATCCCAAATGGAAGTGAGGGATTGAATTTTATCTTCAAAACCACTGAGCCTTGAATCTATTGTGCTGCTTTGCTTGTGTTTCCTGCCAAACTGCCTTGTGAAATTTTACCCACTGAGCAAAGTTCATCTCTTCTATGAAAGCTTCTCCTGCCACATTCCAATTCACATGGAGTTCTCTAAATACAAACATTTTTGAACTCACCTTCTGTTTACCTTGTCTCTTCTGGAGGCCAAAGTGCAACCTGTTTTTTTTTTTTCTTTTTTCCCTATGATGTTTAGCATAATTCTAAACGTGGTAGGCTCTCAGCAGTGCATCTGGTTTTATTTCAATTAAGTAGCATTAGTTTCTATCCCTAAGTAGCAAATTAGGCAGTTACGACGGAGGTGTCATATGCTTTCCCAGGCACAGATTAGAATGGTGTCTACCACGGATTTAATAACACTTGCTGTTCTCCCTCTTCTTAGAAGAGCTACAGAAATAGTGTTTGGCAATATTATATAAAAAAACAACCTTTTATAAAGCAGCTATGTTTAGTTAGGGGTCAAATAATGCTTTGTTCAGTATGTCTTGTCACAGATGTCTTTTATCATAAGCAACAAATCTTTCTGTGTTGGTGAACATCTCTGAGGCAGATGTCCTGTGACCCAGGGTGGAGGTTTATTCTTTGTTCTGTGATATATTTGCCTTCTCTTGAATTGCAGGCTCAGTGACTCAGCTTCTTTCTCTCCTCTGAAGAGATGTCAGTGACTGTTGTTTTGCTCTCTGATGCTTTGTACTTCACAGAGATTTGCTTTTGTAAACTGCGTAGCTAAGGTGCACACCTTAAATAACACCATTAAATAACTCTCTTTTATACCCAACTGTGCTGCCCACAGTTATCTGCAAGTCAAGTCTGAGCGCAAATAGCGGATAAAATGAAACAATAAAAGCAGGCTAGAAACAAATACGAGATTGATGTATTAGAAATGCAGGAAAACAGTTTAGTTAGCCATTGCCAAAAGTATCACAGAGATTTCTAGCCCCATCTGTCACCTCAAAGTCTCTACATGATTGCCATCACATTATACACCATGCTGAATAGTCTTTTGGAAGAATATACTGTATCTTTCTGCAGCATGTTATCAAAGTGTGGATCTCTCTCAAATCAGGGAAACCTACTTTTCTGTAAGTGTGTGAAAACGGAGAAGTACCCACCCAGGACATGGAGAGGTCAGGGGTCCCAAGAAATCTAATGGTGGGCCATTATGTTGGTGACTGTCTCCCATTTGCAAAGACAAACTTTCGGCTCCGCAGACTCAAAAACTTGTCTTTGCAATGTTCAGAGATGACAGAGCAGATTCAGATCTCTCAAGCTCCCACAACTGATGTATAAAATAATCAGTTCCTGTGTTAAAATCAGAATATTACAGTGTTTATTTAAAAAGAGAAATTTCTCCAGCTGTTTTTTCAGTGGAGCTCCAGATGTGGTAGTTGGCTTGTGTTTAGGGTAGTGGTTCCCAAAATTCATCGTGTATCAGAATCACTGAGAGAACTTGTTAAAATACAAATTGCTGGGCCCCACCTCCAGAGTTTCTGATTCAGTAGGACTGGGGTGAGACTCAAGTTTGTATTTTAATAAATTTCCAGGTGATGCTGATGCTGTTGGCTCAAAGACCTCAGTTGGAGAACACTGATTTAGTGGTCACGTTGAATGAACAGCAGCTGTAATTAAACACTAAAATTCCTGCTGAGCACAGAGAGATGTTCATCTTCTGAGAAGCTCAAGAGGCTGATGAAGGATTAAGAGTCACCTCTCTCATCTCCATCTCACTCTCTGTCTCTCTCCTCCCACTCTATTGCCCTCTTTCATTTCTTATTCCCTTCCTCATTCCCATCTCAGTCCTCTCTCTCTCTCTCTCTCTGTCTCTCTCTGCCCCTATTCCAACTGCTCACCTGTGTGCGGATAGCTGGATACACATAAGTTGGGCAACTCAACTTCCCAGCCACTGGGACCGACTGATTGGGTCCTTAGACCTGAAAAATCCTAGCAGGCCATTGCCCATGTTTGTTTCCATAACTCTCCTTTCTCTCTGCTTCCATGGCCATGCTTGATTATCATACCTCTTTCTGATGGATTTGTTAATTCAGGTAGGTTCCAGTCAAATTTTGCCTTCCAGGAGCTCCATAAAGTGACTTTGCATATCTCTGCCATTCCCTTTTATTGGAGATCATACAGTTTAACTTTCAGATCATGGTCTTTTTTCTTCCTCATTAATGGAACTTATTCATGGGGAATACCCTCTCTAATCCCCCAATATTGACAACATTAATATTTGCATTTTAATTAAAACTAAAGATCTCGTGTCAAATTGTGTTATTTCCTTGGTATCTCACAGTAACACTGCTCACTCTTCAGTGGCGTCTGGCATGACATGTGTTGGCTTGGCCCACGCAAGAACTGTGTGCCCTGGGGATTTACCCACACAGACTGGTCATACCCCTATGTAAGACTGGCATTTGTGTCCTCCACTGTCCTTATCCTCCACTTTCCTTATTCCCATCTCAATATTGTGCCTCATTTTTGGCCTCTACAGTCAAGTCGTTTTTACCAATTCAGAGAAATCACCCCAAGAAAGCAGGGGGGAAAAGATTGAAATATGAGTGGGGGAGGAGGTTGAGAAGGACATTGACTAATGCATTTCCTTATTTAGCTCCATTTCCAAATTAGGGAACTCATAAGAAGCATAATTGAGTGTCCAACTTATAAAAGTTCTGAGCCAGAATTCCTCCAGAGGAGCAGGCTAATGCCATCTTGGCAATAAAGGGGCCGGCCGCAGAGCAGGTGTGTGCTTATTTTCCACACAGTCCCCAAGGCCTGATGTTTATGAGAGTGTCCCTTTCGAAGTTGGAGATTTCTGTCAAAAGAAAGTAGTTTTTGTTTAGAAAGAAAATACTATGATGGGAGATGGGGCAATATTTGAATCTGAAGGGTGATAACAAGATAGTCTTTATAGGAGCGTGTGAGTGTGCGTGTGTGTGTGTAGCTGTAGGTATGTGAGTGTATGTGGGTGTGAGTGTGTGTGATCGTAAGTATGTTTAAGTGTTCATGTGTCAGGGTATGTAGGGTTGCGTAGGTGTTCATGTGTTGATTATGTAGAGGGGGATGTGTGTACACGTGTGTATGTCTGTGGGTGGATATGTACGAGTGATTAAGAGAGAGAGAATGAGAATGATTATCACATCTCAGACAAGCTGGAAGGGCTTGCTCAACCTCCCTCTGACACAGTTGAACTAAGCTGGCCAAATCAGGTTCAGGCTTTCTAGATTAATTTGCTTAATTTTTTTGAGGGCAACTTCTACACTGAAACTCCAAGTAAGCCTCCTGAAATGTGGTGCTAGATGTGGTGTGTCCTGAGCCCAGGGAACTGACTGTTTGCTGAAGATTTCCCACAGAGAGAAAAGCTTTGGCCTGACTTCTGCACAGGCACCCTGACTTTGCTGCCTCTCAGGAATCTGGAAGGTGCTGGCTCACCCGCACCTACCTTTCCATCTTATATAATCCAACAATTTGACACTCACATCCTCTTCCTGTTAGATTCAGTCTCTGTTTTCCTTGATGGTTACTATATTTTAAAATGTTACATAGTATTTTTAGATAATAGAACCTTTTAAAAATAATCTAATTTGGGGGTGTATATGCAGAAATGGCCCTATCCAAATAAGACATTTTAAGGCAACGTCTTTTTTAAATTCTTGAAAACTCTGTATACCCAGCATCTGCTAGAGATGCATCCTATTCCATAGCACAGTTGATTTAGATGGCCATTCAACTCAGCCTCTAAGAGGTTGGATACCCAATGCTCTCCCTTTGCCTGCTCGGAGCTTCTAGTCTGGTATGGCAGGATCCTAATTCATTAGCTAATAGAGACCTCCTATTTTCCCTGGGACGTGTCCTCCTCTGCAGATACTTGGCTGAAAAAGAACCCTGACAGCAACTTTAAGCTTATGCAATTCATGTCTACTTGTGAAATTCAAACTCATGGTTGCTAATAATGGAGATGATGACTGCCATGACTGAATGTCAAATTGTGTTTCATTTTGGGTACTAACAGCAGTCAGTTGGTAGTGGCTGCCTGGAGTACCGAGAATCCCACAATAGATTAGTGATGTCTGCTCTAAACAAGGAGTGAGGGTGTTGCTGTGCTTGCTCTACTTGCCTCCTCTGTTCTAGTTCACCAAAGAAACCACTTACCTTTCTAAAAGAGCTAATGTTATTCACCTGAAGTTAACTTTTCCTCTTAGCAGTTGCGGCCATCTCTAGGCAGGGGACTAATTCTTCAGCTAATTTGGAATCCTTGCTGTTTTGACTTTTTTCTGTTTTCTTCTTTCAGTACATCTTCTCTATTTTGTGTCTCCCTCTCCCCCGTGTTAGAATCTTCTTTCACCAGAAACACTCAGTGTTCTCAGATTGAATCATGTTTTCTGGAAAGGAAAGCATCCCACAAACTAAATTGTTGCTTATCCCAAACACATATGCATGTTTAAACAGAACGCTTAGTATTGGCCGTGTTTAGACCAAAGGAATGAATTTTTGTTGGTGAAATTCAAGGGTATTGTTTGGGGGTTTGGGGCATCATTCTTTTCTAGACACACCTGCTTAAATGACCTTATTCATCATCACTGAGAGTTTTACTCCATATGGCTCGCCAGAGTTTCACAAGCTTCTTGAGTTAAAAATGCTGGGCTGCTTTCCTGCTTACTGGGTTAGCCTCAATATATGACAGATTATTATTAAGAAGCAATGAAGGTGGGAGGAAGGAGAAGATTAGGAAGAATAACTAAGGGTATCAAGCTTCATACCTGAGTGATGAAATATTTTGTACGACAACCCCCCGACACATGTTTACCTATGTAACAAACCAGTTGTACCCCTGGACTTAAAATAAATGTATTTTTAAAAAGAAGCAATGAAAATACCATCCTGTCTGTCAAAAGAAACATTCTTTTCCTATATGAATAGCTCACTGAGATTTTGTTGAGATACAAAGTTTTCATATTGTAATATACCTTTCTATTTATTCCTTGTAACCAAATATAGATATATTGACTTGGAAATGAATCTATGATATAGTATTAAGTAAAATGAAATGATCGCAGAAAAACATGCAAAGAAAAATATAAGTGAGCACACACATACGTGCATCTGTATTTAAGCATATATTTAAAGCACAGAAAGTAGCCTAGAAAAGGTTACATTTAAAAGTTTGACCTCAAAAGAGAAGAGAGGGATTAAGGAATGCAGGGGAAGTGAAAAGCTCCTTTGATATGTATTCTACATACTATTGCATTTTTTAAGATTTTTCCAGCCAGGATGTATTATTTCTATATTTTAAAGAAAGAATGGTGGGTTTAAATTAATTGGAAGATATGACAACCACAAAAGAAATCAGACTATAAAAGGTTAAGACCATTTGGCCAAATACAGTTCTTCAGAATGAGAAGAATGGCATTTCCTACGGTCCTTGGTAACCTCAAAGTTTCCAGATGCTAACAGTCACGTCCGAGGGTCATGTGTGCACACCTGAAACCATGTGGGAGGAAAGCCATCTTCCTGTATACAGGAAAACGTTCCAGCATCATCTAGTGCAGATCTTCTCCTGCAGTCAACTGAAGGAAGACAAGATGCTTGCAGCCTCGTTTGGAACTGTGGGCTATTTAAAAGTGATACCACGGTCTACTTTTAAAAATTGCTTCGCCAACATTCGCTGTTTACTCTTGTTCTTGGTTTTATTTGTGCTAGCGTAACAGGAGATAAATGTAAAAAGGGACAAGGGACAAGTCGTGACAAGGACCACTTTGATTTAGTGCTGCTAAGTGTTGCTATTTCCAGAAATGGAACCAGAAAAGAAGGAATCTGGCAATTTTTTAAAAAAACTAAATCTATTGTCCACAACTAGCCTTAAAGCAGAGAGGTAAGATGTTACATAGAAAATACCATCCCTAAACCTGACCACATAAAGTATACGTTGGATTAGACTTCATATTTTAGATTTAATACACAGAAGAACAAATCAACTAACAACTGTATAAATGATTACAATCCAATTGGGTTGGAGTCAATGCCATTGGTTGGCACAGGTCTTGCCTCAGGACAAACTTTCCCGACTCAAGGTAATACAGACAAGGTTCCTGTCAAAAAGATTCCCTTGCACCTCACTAAAATTCCCTCTCATGATTGTATTTAAATGTATTTGCATAATTCATGAGAGCTTTATATTGCATTTTACATACTCAGAACATTGAGAGTCTGCTATTGGTGAATTCTAACAATGGAGAAAATGGAGGCTCAGGTACATAAGCGGATTTGTCCAAGGATACTATATTGAGTGACTAATCTGGGACTAGAATCCAGGACTCCTGACTCTATTGTCTCCACCTCTCCTAAGATGTAGTTTCTTTTGGCTAAAGACTCATCTCCAGAACACTCTGTTAAAACATGTATCATTGGAAGTTGGAATAAGGAAAGTGAGACTGAGCATTTCCAGTTAATGTGTTGTCCTCTTTCGTGGCATCCATGAGGCTCTTTGGCAATGATGTTTTGATGGAACAGAACAGAGGTGGGAGGAACTCAGAATATGGGGCGGGGTGGGGGGGTGTGTGAGAGGGAGCCCAATGTTAGGGCCCGTCCTCTCAAAGGAAGGGACACCAAAAACTGGGAGGTAAAGATCAGCATCAGCTTCAGCCTCTATTGGCTTCCAGCTCCCATCCTGCTAATGCCAATTACACCTAGAATAAAACCCCAACAAAGGGAGTTGTAAATATCCCGCCTATGGATATAACAAAGTATTTGCTGTGTGTTCAGATGGGATAACTCAAGGGGAGACCTCTACCAGATGCCATTAATAATATCTTACATTTATTTTATAATTTTATTATTGTATAAAGTTTTTTAAAATCTGCACCTTTCTTATAGTACTGTTCGCACTCTGACTTGCAGTTGAATGATATGCAAATGTGAGTTACCTCCGCTACTACACTTTAAGTTTTTTTAGGGCAGGATCTGTGCCTGGCTAACCCTTAGGTGTTGAGAAATGAATAGCACTTGGCATATACTTGTTGCATTAATGAATGGAGCAGGGATGGTCCTGCAGATCCTTTTAGTGTATTTTACTGGTAAATGCATTTTACTTATAAAATTTTTTAAATGGGAGACTTACAATCTTTTCTTCATTTTTAATCCAGTCATTCAACTTTATAAGTGAATTGTGTGTCTCTGTAGGTATTTTGGATGACATGAATGATGATTTATTTAGTAGGGATATTTTTTAAGTGGAAATGAGCTAATGTCCTATGTTTTTCTGTGTTAATGAGCTGTAACTTGCTATTCAACTGAATAGGTAACTGAAGAGGAGCAACCTAGTCCCTACACAAGCAGGGTCAATATAATTCTATCCTGTATTGCCTAGGTCCAAGGGTGAGTTGGGAGGGTGGGTATATTACAGATACTTAATATTGTTGAACGGTAAGAGAATATTTGTCTCTTGGTTATAGATTCTGTTTACAAAGCCAAAAAAGTATTTTAGCCTGGGTGACACAATGAGACCTGATTCTAAAAAGATAAATAAATAAAAAGCAAAAAAAGAAGCATCTTCTTATCTTGTTAAATTCTACATGAAGGATAGTCACCCGGATGGGAAGTAGAAGTAAGGTTTTTAGTTCCAAGAACATGCAAGGAAAAATGAAAGAATTCCTTTGGCATTCGTTCTTTTGATACAGAGGAAAAATGCTAGGCTCAATGTTTCACAAACCTTGGTGTCCCAGTCTCCGAGTTAAAGTGGGGATGGAGCCCATTGTGAGCAGGCAGACCTTTCAAACACGTCCGCTGTGTATTTGCCAGGAGGAGGTGAAGCCAGGTCCAGGAGTGCATTCAGAGGAGACGAATACCTTCAGAGTGCTGTGAATGTCAGGAGTGCCCGTGAACCTCTCCTACAGTTTCACTTGGCAGGCAGGTGCCCCATTGAAACTATCTCCCCAGGGATCTCATGGGATCTGAGATCCTGCTCCTTCTCTTACTAGGTGGGATAAGAGCGATGGCCGGTTCATGTAAGGACAGGGACAGATTCTTTTCACTTTCAGGCCATTTTTTTTAAGTTCCAAACAACCCGTTCCAGGCCCTTCTCCCTTTGTGCACTGGTCCCAGTTGCTTTGCCTCCGGATACCCTGGGACCCCTGAAATCTATAACTGTCTGCATTCTTCCCTTGTTCTGTTCTGTATCTGAAATTTTCTAGTTGACAATTTGGAGCTTTGGTTCATAAGGGATCAGCTGTCAGCGAGAGGAATGTGCGGCTCTTATTTTGGCCGGGATTTGAGCAGAGTCCGTCTGAATCCTTGCTTTTGTCTGGAAACGTTAAGAACTATTACAGCAATGTGTGCCCTAGGAGTGTAGGTAAATCTAAGCAGGGGTCTGTTCACTAAGGAAGGTATGTTGGGAATTCAGTGGGTGGGTTTTGCAACCGTGGGATATTCCAAGTCATATTAAAGGTTAAAAACGAGCATAGGGAAGCAATTGCAAAGAAGGGGAAGGTGGCACAAGGATGGTTGACTTTCGAGCTATTCTTGCCAATAAACAAAACAAAATGAAAGCAATGGGCTGAGTTCAATGAAGCAGTGGACTTAGCTGAGGGCAGAAATATTTGTCTTGTTGGTTATGAACAGCAGTGTAATCCCCCGGCTTGCTGGGGACAAAAACCAGCCAACCTGTGAGAGCTGCTGTTTGTGAGGCGTTCACAGGAGTTTGCGATCAAAATGATTGCGAATGTGAAAGTTATTACTGCTCAAAAAACACTTTATATCAGGGTTAATTATAAGGAGATTCTGTAGTATAATTAGTGTTCTTTCTATTGAGGATTAAGGGCCTCTCCTAAATGGCCTTTTTGATTGCCTTCTTCCCTTTTTTAATTTCCTCCTTGTCCTTTTTGATTATCTACCCCACGACCCTCAGGGCTCCTCAATGTAATACAATTAAAATAACATTTTTGTGTTAGAGGGTTTTATTTTATGAGCTATTAACCCCCTGCTTGCCTGAAGTCTGGATTCCTCTCCCGCACACCCGCCGGCCCCTAGACACAGTGGCGCGTCTGCAGCCCCACGGGAGGCACGTGCAGACGAGGCTGTAGGCGGGGCCCACGCAAAGCAAGGCTGAGGAACTACCTTGGCTTGGTCTTTCAAGAGATGATTGGATGCTGACTTTTCAGCAGCAACGAAAGGGAAATGAGTTCTGTTGGCCCAGCTGGCTTTCACATAAGCTGGAGCCTGGATAATATGACCTTGCCCCGATTCTGTTTGTGCCCTGTGCCGTGGCAAACTGGCTTGCACACAGTAGGTGCTCAACACCGGCCTTTACTGACCTGCTTAGAACCCTTTGCCTCCTTCGTTTTTGCAATCCCGAGACAACAAAGAACGTAGGCATTTCCACTTTCCTTCCCCATTGGTCCTGACCCTATTCATTTATTAGACTTGCCAGCATGACCTCTCATTAGCCTTCATTTCCTTCATTCTGAACGTAAAGGGGGATTCTGGACAGTGCATGCAGTGAAGAGCGAAGGCGACTCTGAAAGCAATATAGGGGAAACAGTATGATTTTGGAGTCAGGTAAACCTGGAGTCACACCCCAACCCCATCACGTAATAACTATATGGCCTTAATTATGGGTAGAAGGGGAGGCAGCATTATGTCAACATCTGAGGGTTATGCAGATGATGAAGTGAAATCAAGTGTGTAAATCATTTCGCCTAGTACCTTGTCGATGTGGCGATTCAAAAAATGTTGTGTGCCCCCCAAACCACCACCACTACCATTCACCCCTTGCCTTTCTTGCCTTTCCCTTGTGACCAGAATTTCTACAATTCTGACCACAATTCTGCCTGGAGACTGCTCTATATGGCCTACCCTCCACTTCACTTGTATGAATGACCCAGTGGTGGACGTTTAATTAGGTTTATTTGAGGCACATAGTCTTTGATGAAATTTCACAACCTTTCCCGAAGCACCATGGAACCAGTTCTCAAGTGACTAGATCCCAAGAGGCACAAGTCACAATGATCTCTTGTCAAGAAGTTTTCATGGGAGTGGGTACAAAAAAGAATAGTTAGAAAGAATAAGACATAGTATTTCACAGCATAACAGGGTGACTATAGTCAAAATAATTTAATTATATATCCTAAAAGAACTAAGATTATAACTGGATTGTTTGTAACACAAAGGATAAATGCTTGAGGAGATGGACACCCCATTTTCCCTGATGTGATTATTACATATTGCATGCCTACATCAAAACATCTCATCTAGCCCATAAATATATACACCTACTAAGTACTCACAAAAATTAAAAATTAAAAACAGATTTCATGGGAGATAGAAACATGGGTACCATGAACTAACAAAACAGGAATTAAATAACAATTGAGCACCATGATGCATATCACTAAGTTACACATGATTAATCAGCAAATAGATAGTCCAGGTAATAAGAGCACAGAAAATACGGAGAAAGACCCATGTGAGAGTGGGAAAGAGAGGGGTGCTGGCATTGTGCTAAGCTGAAATCGGGGGAAAAGAAGACATTGAACTGCCTGAGCTCATAAGATAATTAAAAGTGCCCATTCCAATTCTGAATGTGGCACTTCTGAATATGGTAAATTAGATTGAAATTAAGTCAATTTTATAATCGCTAATCAGAAAGACCTTTTTCCTTGTAAAATGTGCTTGCCTTCTACTTTGATAAAATCTGAATGCATAAGCTTTACCATTCACAGATTGATAGTTGTTTAATTTTAGAAGCATCACCTAGCCAGGTGGAACTCACCAAGCACAGGCAGATGAAGCTACAGAGCTATCATGAAGGGCCCAGTGTGAGGAGTCTGGAGGAGGGTGCCAGGACCTGGGAGTGCCTCTCTGGGAGGGTGGCCAGAGGATCTCAGGCACAGTGTTCACCAGAAAGTGGTGGGACCCTCATTCATTCAGTCAACACACACCAACCTTTCTTAAACACCTGCTATGGCTCATGTATGCCTCCAGGTACTCACAATTAGAAAGTGAGCAAGACACACTCTTTTCTTAAGAAGCTTGCCCTCCAGAGACACAGTACTCAGATATGGGAGCTCCTATTAAACCGGCCACAGCATTAGGGAAGATGGGGCCAATATTCAAGAAGGTCCCTAAGACTAGGTAGGACACAGCATCAGAGTCCTAAAGTCAAACAATAGGGAAAGCTACTGAGTCCGACCAGGAAGCAATGGGGCGTCTGTCCCATCAGGAGACCTGGAGAGCCCGGATACCTGGATAAAACACAAGGAGCCGCTCCACACTCAAAGTGTGTGGGTTCAAATGTTGATTCCAACACATACTAACATATTACATAAGCTCTCTGTGCTTCATTTTCCTTTACTATGATAGGGATAATAATTGTAACAATCTCAAAAGATTATTGTAAAGAATAAACAAGAAAATATATGTAAAGTTCTTGGAACAGTACTCAACACATAGGAGCCCTCAATGAAAGTTACCTGTGATAATAAGAATTACCATCTTTGTTATCATTGTTAGTGATCTAGTTGGGTGATTGTGTCTATCCTTTAAGAATTTAGACCCCTTTATTTCCCAAGAGGATTTGAGGTGGCTTATAATACCACATAGAGTATCCAAGATAAAAATTGATGAATAAGTCAGGGTGGAAAGAAAACAAAGGTAGGAATCATAACATGAAGCCAGAGGTAAAGTCAGTATACAGATTGCACGCTATCAGATTGGGTACATTTGCGAAGCCTTAAGGGAATTAACATCTTTACCTCAAGCACTTAGTTTCTCTAAGACAAGGTCAAGGGCTGCAGAGTTGAACATGCCACATCGATCCGTCTAGTCTCTGGTGTGCTGAAGAAATGTCTACACAACTGCACATACTCCAAAGGTTTCCCTTTCTCTCACCCTCCTTGTGGACTGAGAGCTTGCCTTGGTCCTTCTTGTAGCCTCCAAACCCCAAGAGCAAGATCCTGCACATAGTAAGCACTCAATAAATACTTCTTGATTTGTTATTCGAATAGTTGAATAAATGGATGTGTGGATGGCAGGATGGATGAATGGAGTTGTGTGTACTCCTGGCTAGAGTCATAACTCTGACCCTGATAAACTCTCATGAGTTTATTCCATATTTGTTTTGGTGTGAAAACCTCCAGGAAGAATTGCACAGAATCTACTGTTTATTTTATTTAGGGGGATTTGATCTTTCAAATCATTTCACTGAGAAAGTACTCAACTAGTTTAACTTACCTTCTCTTTGCTTTTTCCCTGCGTCTGATATGCCCTGAGGGGAATAATTTTCAAAAAAAAATGTAATTTTCCACAAATTTTCAAAGAACATGGCCATTTCATGTGAATGGTGGGGAATGGTTTTGATAGGATCACATTTGTCGGTCTCAACCAGTTTTGAGATAACAGTCTTTGTTTTTCTCTTTCAACCTATATGCACATCGAAACTAAGGGTTGCTGCTACTGCTAAAATAAAACTTTATTTGTTGAGCCATTTATTTATGTATAATGGTTAGCCTTTTTATAAAATCTAGTCTTGACAATATCTTTCTTGGGTAAGGAGTCTCTATGTATTATTTAAATAATACGTAAAATTCTTAGGTATTATTATAATTATTGAAAATCAGTGAAGTTCAACTATCTGCATGCCCTTGAAAATATCAGCAGCCTAAGGACAGAACATCCAGAGAGCTGGGGTTTCTTGCAAGCTAGTTTTTTTCTATCTTTGCAGAGATCTGGTAAGAAGTTAAACTCAAGGGTTAGTGGCAACATGCTCACCTGCAGAACTGCTTTAGCTGCCCGACTCACTGCACCCTGACCACTTCTCTGGGAAATAGACTTGGTGTTTGTGAGATATGGAGAGGGAAGGATGAGAAATTGGAAGGAGGGTCTTCACATCTTGTGTTGGAAATGTTCACTAGAATGACAGGGTCTCCACTGGCCAAGATTGTGGTCCTGCTGTCTAGCATTCTTCTTGGATGACTTCAGGACAAGACTGGCCAGGAATGAGCGGAGTCCAGCCTTGTTTGTGAGATCTGGCATGGAGCACAGGTCAGGGCAACAAGAAAGCAAGTCCAGGAAAGTCAGCTGAACCAGAGAACAGCAGGTGGACATGATGTCTTTAGGTGGAACTCCTGATTCTTCTGAAAGACAGCTTTCTGGTGGTGTCAGCAGCCTGTTGCATGTGGGTGATCCACATCCTTCAGGGGCTAATCAGAGCCAGAGGAAGGTCAGAGAGCTGCACGTAAGTCCTCTACACAAATAAGGCATAACGGAAACACTCTGTTTATTTGTACATATGTAAAGATAAAAGTTCTAAGAAATAGTGCGGTGAGTGATGGGGGTAGGGGACAGCTATTTTAGCTGCACCTTAGTTTGTGGGGTTATCTTTGGGATTTTTCCTCTTCAGTTTCACTCACTGGAATACAAGCTCAGTTCTTTAATGACATGTAGAAAATTTTATGTACTTATGTGAATGATGTACCATATGTTGATAACACGTGGAAGTCTTCTTGAAATTCAGAACATAAGAAAATAAATAACCAACTGAAAAGGAAGAGAGTTAAGGGAGAAAAGGGTAAGAATCGATAATGGTAATGTGAACTGATGTTATTTCTTTGATAGGTTTTCAGTAGAAAAGGTATTGGTATAGTTTCAGTAGTTGTGATCATTTAGACTCTGGCTGGGCTAAATCTGTGACAAAATGATTTGCTAAGCAAATGAATACAGGCATAGTTTGTTTAAACAACTGATGTGTTTCTAAAGGGTTGGTTGTATTCTGTCTAGGGTGAGTCCTTCAGTAAAATGAATCACCATCCAGTGAGGAATGGCCCTGAAAGAGAG